>NC_045437.1:78452376-78796813 GCF_002776525.5 Piliocolobus tephrosceles | reverse complement strand
AAAATGTGGCACATATACACCATGGAATACTATGCAGCCATAAAAAAAGGATGAGTTTGCGTCCTTTGTAGAGACATGGATGCAGCTGGAAACCATCATTCTTAGCAAACTATCACAAGAAGAGAAAACCAAACACCGCATGTTCTCACTCATAGGTGGGAACTGAACAATGAGCTCACTTGGACTCGGGAAGGGGAACATCACACACTGGGGCCTATCATGGGGAGGGGGGAGGGGGGAGGGATTGCATTGGGGAGTTATACCTGATATAAATGATGAATTGATGGGTGCTGAAGAGTTGATGGGTGCAGCACACCAACATGGCACATGTATACATATGTAACCTGCACGTTATGCACATGTACCCTAGAACTTAAAGTATAATAAAAAATAAATAAATAAATAAAATAAAATAAAATAATAAACTTAAGGAAAGACTTAAATGTTTCATTCTTATATATCAAAATTGATTAATTAATCTAAATTAAAAGTACCTAACACCTTTACCTGGCTTTAGCTTTTGAGAGCCTTGGCAGAAAGATGACTGTCTTGGCCACTGTTGAATGAGATGGTTAAGACTGCAGCAGAATACAGATTCAATGTCACAGGGGGAGACATGATTTTCTTAGGAGCAATAGTCTATCCTTTTTTAAAATGTCATGTTTATTGCTTGTTTTTTGTTGTTGTTAAAATAGCTTTAAGATGTCCAGTCTCTTCCTTCTAGTTTTCAAGCTCCATATTCCAGTTCCCTCTGAAGCCCACACCATAGTGAACTATTTCTTTCAGACACATTACTTTTGAGGTACGGTAAATGACACCCCAATTTTACAATATTGCTTTGGTTTTTTGACCAATACAAACAAGGGTTAAAAATATTCTACTAGAGTAGAAATATGCCCATTATTTTGTACCCTAATGGCTAGCATCTTTGATTATTAAAATTCAGCTATTAGGCCAGTGCAAAAGTAATTGCGGTAATGGCAAAAACAGCAATTACTTTTGCATCAACCTATAATACAATGGAAAAATGACTTAAATATATTTAAAAATTAAATGAAGAAAATGATTTGTGTTTCTAGTTTGGGTTTCGTTTTTAAACATGGCTACCCTTTTGCGGAGGTTGAAATCCTTGCACATGGATCTATTGTGACTTCTCCTGATACTTCTTTGAGCAAATACTGTGTTATAATTTAAGATGGTCCTAGATGTTTTGATCAACCTTTTCACATAATTTAAGTAATTGTGAAAAGAATTTATTAAATACTTTGCTATTTTACTACTGGATCATTTTAATCCTGTGACCTTTGATCTTTATTCAGGAATATTTGGGTTTGGCAAACGGAAGATGTTTTTAAATTTTAATACTAATATGTATAGGCACAAAGGTCATTAGTATCCATAATAATAATAATTTGTATTTACACAGCATTCCTCCTTAAGAAAATTCCTTCTTTAACAAAAAAATCAAGGTTGACTAAAAACTCTGTTCCACAAAACATACAACAAAAGATATTTTAGATATAACGAGCCATAATTTTACAGGAGATTAAATTTTGCTTAAATTAGAATATATTATTCTTCACAACATACACACTACTAAGCAAATGGAGCTAACTGACCTTAACCTTGAGGTAATTCAGAAGATATTTCTTTGTAGGTAATTTAAGAAAAATAAATATAATAATATGAAAGTAATTAAAAGACGGGAGATATTATTTAATCAGATGATTTTACAAAAAAAGGATTAGGGCAGTGGAGAGGTGGCAGAGCACAGTATTAAAGGATATGGAATTACTAGTTGATGACTTCTTTTGTCAAGCAAGGGCATTAGTCTACATAATGTTGGTTCATAGAAACTTTTGCCTTAGGATGAAATGCTAAATTACCAATCTAGCTCACACTTCTCACCAGGATGCCAGTATCAGCGAACAAACACTGACCATTATAGACAGATGGGTCCCATTACACACTTTCAAGACTTCAGTGACAAAGCTGGCCCACCTAGTCCACCATCTATGGACTCCTTCTTTCTATACCTCGGAGCCTGGTCCATCAAGGAAAGACAATAATGGAAGGTGAAGCCAAGGGCTAGAGGGCAGCAAAAGAAATTGCAAAGGAGTATTGATACTATGACTGGAAAAGATTGTGAGGCTGAAACAGCAATATTCAGAGGGGGTGGGTTTCATTTTGAGCTAACTTTGGATTTAAGTCATTCCACAGGAAATATATATCTGAGAGACTTACAAGAGCTAACTTCTAAACTGTTCTACTAATAGCAAAAATGGCTTAAATTGACATCTGCAGAAATTTTAAACCCAAATCATCTGACAAAATAGACAAATCTTAGAAATAGATGTGTGAGTGCACCTGCCTTTCTCACAGCAGTGCATAAAAATATTCCAAACCCAGACAGACTGTAGCACTGATGCTTTGAGTCTTTATTTGACTATAAAACGGTATCCATGTGATAGCTGATGTGCCAGTGTTTTTATTTGAAAGATTACTGATGTATTTGGTAATAAATGCTAGTTTCTAGCCTACAGTATTAGTGGCAAGCAATTATATTTAATGCAAAGCAAAGAAGCTGATAGACTTCCTGCCTCTGTGAAGTCTACAGAGCTGGACCATCATAGGGGTGTAAAAGAATTAAAAAATGCTTTCACTGGAAGAGTTCATCATTAATATCTGTTAATTTCCCTACTAATAACAACTTGTTTTAAGAAAAACACAGTTGCTCTTGTTCTTCAGAGCCAGCTTATCCCTAGGAGTAAAGGGGTGGTAAGAAACAGAAATCTGAGAAATCCCCATGAGGAAGGGCACAATGTCACTGTGACTTCTGCAGCAGTAATATAATAAGCCTGTGCACCTCCCCAGCCAGAATGGGGCAGTCAAGCAGAACAATGGTGGGCTGAGACACACTGAAGGAAGAGCGGCCAAGAGGAACTACCAGCTGCAAGTATACACACCACTCCCAGTTAAAATTAAATGAAACAAAATACTCTGTGATTCCCTTAATTGAAGATCGGATTTTAGACAAAAATTGAGCTTAATTGAAATTAAAGATGGCAGCGTGCATACAGAGATAATTAGTATTTGCTAATTGCACCATGATAATAATAAACTCATCCCATAATCCAAGTGGATTTTATGCCTGGTAAAAACTATTCTTATGCTCCCATTTAAAAAAATTTTTTTAAATACCCTATTCTTTGCTGAGTGTTTATATTACCTGTGACATAAATATAACAATAATAGGAGGTATTATAATTTGCACATAATTACTTTAAAACTATTAAAGTGAAAGAGATGACATAATTTGCCCAGGATCACCCTACCTACAAAGGAGAAAGCGAGGGCTCAGACTCAGGTCCAGCTTCCCACCACTCAGACTTCCCAACTAATAAATTACAGGCTTTATCTCTATTTTATAATCTAGTTTCTATGAACTTTGTAAGCCTTCTCTATACAGGTTTCTTTTCTGTTATCTTCATTTTTAAAATGTAGTAAAAGCTTTATTTATTTAATTTTTTAGCTGGCTGTAAAAGCTATACATGCTCATTAAAATTTTATATATAAGAACAGAAACTAGAAAATGAAAATAACCTCTAATTCTACTTACCAGAGGAATACTATACATGTATATGTATGTGTGTATGTGTTCATGTGTTTGTATATTTTCCATTGCATCATCTATAATACTAGCTCGTAACTTGCTGTTTCACTTAATACGTTGATGACAAATTTTCATGTTAATAAATATCCACTTCAGTATTTGTAATAGGAAAATAGTGGTATACTGAAAGTATATACATGCATATATTTAACAACTGAGGAAATAATTGCAAAAAATGCAAAGGTAATTATTGTACAATTTTTAAGTAATAAATATTTGCATATGCAAAAATTAACTAATAAATGACATTCAAGTTATTTCCTGGTTTTATTAATAATTCTACAATAAATACTTTTTAAAACTTATGAGAGTATTTGCTTAGGATATATTTCTAGATTTGGAATTGCAACATCATAGAACTATTTTAAATTGTGACACATATTACCAGATAGCATTCCAGAAAGACTGTAACAATTTTCACTCTCAATAAAATGTATTAGTACCCGTTTTGTCACCTACACGTATTATATTATTTGTTATTTATCAGTAATATGGTAAAATGCAAATATCATTTGCCATCTGAAGTAATTAGGCTTCTGAAGATTTCTGCTTTGAGCCAAGGAGTAACAAGAACTAGATTTACCTTGCTACCTGAAACAACTAAAAAACTGGACAAAATATATGAAAGAATAATCTTTCAAAACACCAAGCTACAAATGGGCAGTGATTACTGAGATATGAGAAAAAAGCAAGGCAAGTCCAAATTACCCAGATTATTGCCTGGACAGTTTTCAGGCCACAGGGCAAAAAGGTATAACCGACGCAAAGTCCATAAGGCTTCCTGAGATGAGGTGCTGAAACTGGAGAGAGCAGCACAGAAAAATAAGTCCCTCAAATCTTCAGCTAAGTACAGATTAGCTCATGTGTATAAGGAAAGAACCCAGGTCAGGAAAAGAATCATACAAAACAATATCTGACACTTACTAAGGCTGGGAATCATTTGAATTCTCACCAGTCATAAATCATGAGGCATTGAGCAAAGTCTTCAGAAGAGCTTTGCCTCCATAATGGGGCAAAATTACCCCTAGACTAATGGCTGCTAGGTTCCTCCTAACAAAAACTTAACAGCGCAATTTGAAAGGATCAAACTATTTCCAAATAACCTAACTGTACCCCAAAACAAAGTTCAAAAAATGTTTATAGGAATACAAAAATATTCAACATCCAACAAGGAAAAATTCACCAATGTCTGGCATCCGATAAAAAAGTACTATACATGCAAAGAAGCAAAAGAATATGAGCCATAATGAAGATAAAAATTAATCAACTGAAACTGATGCAGAAATACATAAACAAATAGGCACGGTTGTGTTCCAATAAAACTATTTACAAAAACAGGTGGTAGGCCACATTTGACTCATGGGCTGCCATTTGTCATCCCCTGAGCTAGAGGAAAGGTTGAACATGTTAAGCAGAGACACTGAAGATATTTTTCAAAAGACCCAAATAAAACTTCTAGATATGAAAACTATAATGTCTGAGAAAGGAATAAAGAAAAATTAGACACTGCAGAAGAAAAGCTTAGTGAACTTGAAGACATAACAATAGAAACGATCCAAAATGAAATATAAGAGGAAAAATACTAAAGAAATGAACAGAGCATCAGCAAGCTATGTGTGGCAATCTCAAGTGGCCTAAGATATGTGTAACTGGAGTTCCCAAAGTAGAGAAATGGGGAGAGAGATAAATATGTTTAAAATTATAAAACCACATATATAATAAGCTCAATGAACCTCAAGAACAAGAAATATGAAGAAAACTACACCAAGCATAATCAAATTGCTTAAAGTCAGTGATAAAGCTATTGTATTTCTGAGTTAGGATAGTGCAAGTATAGTCACCAAGTTTATATAGCAAGCTTACAACATAATCCAAATTTATCTAGATCTTGAGTTTGTGGTAGCAAGTAGCAAAAGGTCAGATAATAAAGAATTTATCTAAAATATTTGTCCAAACCTACTCATTCTTGTTTTCAGGTAGAACATTTGGATATCAGGAGATACTAAAGGAGGTCATGATGATAATGGCTTCCAGTAAATTATGCCTCACCATTTTTGTGTTCCTTTTGCAATGTGATATTGCTGCTCAAGAGGTAGGGTCTATTTATTCACACCCTAATATCTGCCTGAGTTTGCAGCTTCTTTTGACCAACAAAATGTGACAGATGTGAGCATGAGTTCTGGAGCGTAAGCTTCCAGGAGCCTCATAGTTTCTGCCTTCAGTCTCATGGAACCCAGCCACTGAGTAAAGAAGTTTGGGCTACCCAACTGAATGGTAAGACACTGCAGGGAGAGAGAGGTAGCAGCCTCTTAGTACCTTCACCTCTGGCCACTCACCAGGTGAAAGCAGCCTCAGAAGTGACTCCAGGTGAGACCTACAGAACTGCTTAACCAGTCTACAGACTCTTGGGAAATAGTAAATCACGTTGCTACAAGCCATTAAGCTTTGAGATGGTTTGTTATATACCAGTAGATACCAGAAACATCTATTTTTGGTTATCAATATCATGTTTTAAAAGTCTTTGCCATTTCATACTACAAAATGTAAACCTATATTTTCCTCTGGTGCTTTTATACTTTAATTCTGCATGTTTAGCAGTTTAATTTATATTGGCATATGATATGAATGTAGTATTCGATCTTGTTTATCCAAATAGTTGTCCTAATAATATTTAATAAATAATCATTCTTTCCCCTTGATTTGAGTAGTACTTTACCATATACTAAATTTTGAGAATACTTTAACGGGACAATCCAAAAGAAAAATGTTCAAACCCACCTTCAAATACAAAAGCTATTAAACTAAATTGGTAGTGTTCATATAAAAAATGCCATATATCCATTTAAGTATATGCATACTTTATTACAAATATTCTTCTGTGTTTCGAGAAGAAAATCAGAAACATGTGTTTTCCAACATTTTGATGTGGAAATAGTCTTATTATTCAGAAAGCATTTTCAGTATTGTGTTCACTGTAATATGATTTTACTGGTACTAATTAACCCTGGTCTTGTAATGTGGTTTCTACAGCTCCCTGACTACGTATTAACCAAATGACCTTAAGTCAGCACTTATCCAACTGAAAATGCTTCTTGAGAAGTCTTCACTGCAATCTACAAATACGAGATAAGATTCAAGTCAATTTTTTCTACATTGTAAAAATATGGGGAAAAAAATAGATCTCATTAAATTCCAGGTATGACTTTGTCAACATACAGGTCTCCTGGGAGTTTCTTGGTCCTTTACAGTGAAATCTGAAAGAAGATATTTTATGGAAATCACTATAATAGTAAGATTAAACCTGATCTCCCTACTAAAAAAGCAAATTAACAGTGTTTAAGAAGATCTCCGTTAAAAGAGAACCCCAGTTCCTAACTTTCAAGCAAAGTATATACTCAAATGATCACAGTTGAACTGCCTTCTTTTAGCTCTACTCCATTGTCAAAATTTCCCTTATGAGTAACATGAAGCCACTGAATTGGAGAGAAAAAAAGAAGCTTAAAAAAAGGCAGAAATAAGCCAGGCATGCTGGCTCATGCCTGTAATCCCAGCTATTAAGGAGGCAGAGGCAGGAGGATTGCTTGAAACTAGGAGTTCGAGTCCAGCCTGGACAACATAGAAAGATACCATTTCTTGAAAAAAGAAAACAAATTTTTTAAAGGCAGAAATAGCAGAACGGAGCAGACTCCTAGATGGGGTCTCAAGAAAAGAGAGGCTGCCTACGCATTATTCCCTCCCCAAAATATCTCCTACACTGTTCTACCGATTTGGTCATGTTGCCTGAAATCACATCAAGTAGAAATTCATTTCTGTCAGTAAGCTCTCTGTAAAATTACAAATATCTCTAAGATGTGTAGGAGCTTATCAAACATCATCATGGTTGTGTGAATTAATTATTTCATTGGATTTTTTGAACGGATTATTAAAATCACCTGCATTGAAGGAGTGAAATTTTCCTAATTATATTAAAAAGCACCTGCATCCTCCTAGTTATTAGCTTTAAAATCATTTTCTAATTAAACTTTTAATCTTGAGATTATACTTACACAGGTAAGATACACATGTATTGTAAGAAATAATACATAAAGATATGATGTGTCCTTTACTCAATTTCTCCCAATGGCAACATCTTGCAAAACTATACTGCAAAATTACAAGGATGATTTGCACTGATACGCTGATACAGTGAAGATACAGAGCATTTCCACCATCACAAGGATCCCACTTGTTGCCCATTTACAGCCACACCCACCATCCTCCTATCCCCATCCCTTCTTTAGACAACCAGGAATCTGTTCTCCAATGTATTGTTTCATAATGTTAAAAATCTTATATAAATGGAATCATTCACTACATGACCCTTTGAGATTGACTCTATTCGTTCAGCATCATTCTCTGGCCATTCATTCAAATTGTGGTATGAATAATTTGTTCTTTTTCATTGCTGAATAGAATAATGGAATAGATGTGCCACAGTTTGTTTAACCATTCACCCATTAAAGGACATCTGGGTTGTTTCTAAGTTTTGGCTATTACAAATAAAACTGCTATAAAAATTTGTGTACAGGTTTTTGAGTGAACATAAGTTTTAATTTCTCTGGGATAGATGCCCAGAAGCATAATTGCTGGGTCATATGGTAATTGTATGTTTCGTTTTCTAAGAAACAGCCAAATTGTTTTCCAGGGTGGCTATATCATTTTACATTCCCAACAGCAATGTTTGAGTGATTCAGTTTCTCTGCATCCTTGTCAGCATCTAGTGTTATAACTGTTTTTGTTTGGTTTGGTTTTGGGTTTTTTTTTTTTTTTTTTAAGTATTTTGATAGGTGTGTAGTGGTATCTCATTGTTGTTTTAATTTGCATTTCTCTAAAAACTAATAATGTTAAACATCTTTTCATGTGTCCGCCATCTATATATTCTCTTCAGTGACTCTTTGAGTCTTTTGCTCATTTTTCTATTGGACGGCTTTTATAATGTTAAGTTCTGGGACTTCTTTATATATTCTCAGTACTAGTCCTTTTTTTTGGATATGTGGTTTGTAAATATGTTCTCCCATTCTGTGGCTTTTCTTTTCATCCTCTTAATAGGATTTTAGAGCAAAAGTTTTTAAGTTTGAGAGATTTCAATTTATCAATTTTTCTTTTTATGGATCATGCTGTTGGTCTCAAATCCAAAAATTCTTTGGATAAACCTAGATCCCAAGATTCTCTATTTTTTTCTCTTCCTGAACGTTTTACAGTTTTATATTTTACCTTTAAATTCACGATCCGCTTTGAGATAATTTTTGTAAAAAGTGTGAGACTGAGGTCAGGGTATGTTCGTTTTGTTTGTTTGTTTGTTTGCCTAGGGATGTCCAATTGCTCAGCACCATTTATTGAAATGACTCTCTTTTCACAATTAAATTGTTTTTGCACTTTTGTTAAAAATCATTTGGACACATTTCTGTGGCTTTACTTCTGGGTTTTTTTTTTTATTTTTTTATTTTTTGAGACAGAGTTTCCCTCTTGTTGTCCAGGCTGGAGTGCAATGGTGCGATATCAGCTCACCACGACCTCCGCCTCCTGGGTTCAAGTGATTCTCCAACCTTAGCCTCCCGAGTAGCTGGGATTACAGGCATGCACCACCATGCCCGGCTAATTTTGTATTTTTAGTAGAGACGGGGTTTCTCCATGTTTGTCTCGAACTCCCGACTCAGGTGATCTGCCCGCCTCGGCCTCCCAAAGTGCTTTTAAAAAAAGATTCTAAATATTCTGGTTCCTTTACCTTTCCATATAAAATTTAGGACAACATTGTTTACATCTACAATGAATTTTATTTGATTTTGAAAGGAATTATATTAAATCTGTCTATCAATTTTCTTGTACTCTAGCTCTTTCCCTTATTACCTCAGTGACCTAGGCCTCTAACTGTGCTTCCCTCAGATTACTCAACAGGACAATGGAGAGAAGAAAGCTTACCCCACACAGGTATTTTAAGAGTTAAAGGCAGAGGTGCTGAGAATAGTACTTGCACACTGTGTTAGTTGTCATTATAATTATGATTACTCTCTATATCCAATTAGTCACACGAAGCCTTTCAATTTTTTCTTTAAATATCATCTCCAGGGCTGGGGACTAGGATGAGGTAAGAGAGTCACCTACAGTACAATATGTAAGGAGAAATGCACTCTAGGTGACTGTGTCTCTCTTGCCTCACCCTAGTCCCAGCTCTGCTTTTCCTCATCACTTCTTTCTTCCCCTGCAATCACCTTAATTCAATTACTTATTACTATTTATACCTGGATATTTCAACAATTTTCTAATTTGTCAGTCTAATTGCAAACTTTCCCTTCTCTAACCTATCAATACATATCCAAGTGTTCTTTAAAATGACTCTCTCTATATCCAAAATCTGTGAAGAGTCTTACTGATCACCTAATATAGTTCATATTTCCCAGAAGAAGAAATAGTCATATAATACTGTATTAAGGTTTATTGTCTATAAGCAATAGAAACTGACTCTGGGGCTAACTTAAGCAGGAAAAAAAAAAAAAGTTTATTTAAAAGATGAGTGGTAGATCCCACAATTTAAAGAAAAACTAAAAAAGTATGCCCAAAGAAGGAACCATGTTAGCTCTGGGAAAGTGAGTGGAAAAAGCTAACATACTCTTCAGGGCAACACCACTGGAATGAGTCAACACCAACCATTTTCTTTCTTTTTTCTTATTTATTTCTCTCTTTGCTTCTTTATTTTTCTTTCTAAATCACTTTCTTAAGGTATGATTGGTATACAAAAAGGTGTACATATTTTACAAGTTGATGAGTTTGGAAATAAGTATACACCCATAAAACCATCACCACAATCTATGAAACAAACCTATCCATCACCTGCAAAAGTTTCTTCCTGCCCTCTTTATTTACAATGATGATATCATTATCATCATCGTTAACATAAGATCTACCCCCTTAGCAAATTTTTAAGGATATCAGCACTGTGCCAGTCTAAGGTTAGTCACGTGCTCACCCTAGGCCAGAAGAAGGCAGAGTATTTTGATTAACTCTCCTATCAAACCAGTGTCCAGTTGGGGTGGACAGGGGAAGATTCCAAGAGCAGGGCTTTGACAGTCAGGTTCACCACTATATCACTAGTATCTGGAGTATTATATGAAGTCAGTAATATTTGCTGAACTAATAAGTGAGAATATAGAAGTACATCGTCAGAAAAGTGGAAAATGAGTGCTAGACAGGGAAAAGCCACAGATGCCACCTACGAAAGCTTCCACCATCTCATCATACCTTACGTGGATCTGTTCCATTCAGACAGATCCCCTAAGCCCAATTAATAATAATTTCCATTATTCCACAGCACTTTTCAATATATTGAGTACTTCTACATACTCAAGTTGCATCGCTCAAAATATAACCCATCTTTCAGTCTTTAGCTTAGTTTCAATTCTATTACAAAGCCTTCCTAAATTATTTCAAACCATGTTTATTTCTCCCATCCTTGAAAATTTGTGTCATTGCTGTGAATTGCCATTTGACTTTTGATGCACAAACCCCGTCTAAAACACTAACATTTTATTGAGCTCCAGGTCAAAAGGTCTTATAATTCCTTGAGTCTTTCCTCTAATGACTTGGACAATATCTTGCACCCAGTAGATACTCAACATGAACTAAATGAAAGCATTAAGGCAATTATTTTAAAAAGACATTTTTCTCATCACAACAAAATATGATCTAGACTCTAAAACTCTTACAAATATACAGATGAAAGTATATTTTGGCTATAAAATATTTTTACTCATAAAATTAATGTGAATTTTAATTTTAGAAGTACACTGATGTTTACTAAATATCCAGTGAAATGATTATGTACTTATGAAGGAATATTATACATTGTGATAGCTAATCTCTTAAGATGCCTCCCCTCCTTCTCTCCCCCACTTCTACCAACAAACCAGATATACATGCACTTGTGTAGTTTCCTGCCTTTGAATCTTGGCTGGTCCTGAGACTCACCTTTGACCAAGAGAATGCATGATTTCCAAGGACAGGTTATAAGAAGCCCTTCAGCTGCCATGTTGGTCTCTTGAACTATGTGCTCTAGAGAATGAAGACCACCAGCTAAGAAGTCCAGCTATCCTGAAACAGCCATATCCTCAAACCGCTGGAAGAAGGTTAAGATAGCCATGTAGAGAGGCCATGTAGGGGCAGAGAGAGAGAAAGAGAGATGCCCTGTCAGTCCCAACCAGTTCCCTCATCCCAACTGAGGTGCCACATGTGAGTAAAAAAGCCACCTTGGATGTCCGACTCCATTGAGGCTTATGGTGACTCTAGCCCCAGATTGTTGTTTAAAGCCACCAAGTTTTCTGTGGTTTTTTAGGCAGCCATATATAACCAAAACACATACTTAAAACACAATCACTAGGGCACACATCCAAAACAAGATTATAATAAACATATGTTTTTATTTTAGTCATATCCCTAAAGCTATTATTATACTAATTTACTTGGCTATTGTTATTGTTTTCATGATACTATTTTGTTAATTTTACTGTAATTTTAAATTTTATTCCATTATTTCATTATAAATTATGACTGGCTTATTAAAAACAGTAATCAGAAAATATTTTCTCTTTGTAGAATCCACTCAATTGTTTATTAAAATATGTAGCTTTTAAAACATTTTTTGAAAGTAAGGATAATGTCTTATTTTTTCTCTATACTGAGAAGAATACAGTATTTATTCAATAAAAGTTGAGAATTTAATTAGTAAATAATGGGAAATGGTCATTTGGTGTACTGAATCTATCATTGACCCAGTTAAGAATTTTTAAAATACAATACTTTTAATTTGACATCTACTGTCATGTTTATTTAAAGTTCTTAAGTTCTTGTTTTAATTCAATATTATCTATTGAAATCCATTATTATTCCAAAATGTATATTGTAATAAACTTACAATCAATTCACAAATAAAAATAAAATAATTTGACTTTTAAATGCATTTTGAGGGTCTAATAGGAGATAATGAGAAATAAGTAAAATAGTCCTTTAATACAGCTTTTCAACAAAAATAGAAAAACCTCCTCTAAAAGCCTTGTTTAAACTTTGTACCTAGTGTTTGCAAATACTCATTTTTACTAGCTTAATAGAGTAATAGTTTTGTAAATTTAGTGAGTACCTACTGCAATTCTATATTCTACATGTATCATTAATATTTTTTAATTAACTATAGTTGTTAATCTAGTTTACAAACCTAGTTTCTAAGAAAACCTTCATTGGAATTACCTGGAAAAATTACTAATATATCTCTAGTTACTAAAACCCTAGTCTTCCATGTTTCCTGGTATGTTTTCTGTTTATGAAAGTGAATGAATTTCTAACCATTTTAGTTAGTTCAGTTAAATAAAAGAGGAAATATTACTAACAGTTGGATAAAAGTCTGAGAATTTATTTTAGTCTCAATGTATTCGTAGTATACTTTAAAAAGGGAAAAAAATCTCAAAGTCCATCAGCCAGAAAATATATTATAAAAAGGATTTAGAATAAATTAAGCATGTTCAAAGACTCTCAAGAGGGTCTTTAAAACGAAGCTGCCCATGAGACATGACGTTAATCAAGTAACTGAAAGAAAAAGAAACTCAGCCTAAGTGCCTATTTACTGAGATATTTCTGGGTTCAACAAATTTTGAAGATATAAGAAAATAGGTGTTTAGGTTTTCCCAAATTACTCTTCTCATATTTCAACAACCTTCTCACACTGAACTCCAGAATACATGATTCTTATAAATCATTGTGGCCAAGGGTCCTAGGAAAAAAGTCAGTCTGATTTCACTCTTTATTTTCATATGACAGATGTTTAGAGGGTAGGACCTAAAGTCTATCAAGAAAACTGAATGGTTGTTGAAAAGGTTTGGCTGTGTCCCCACCCAAATCTCATCTTGAATTGTAACTCCCACAATTCCCATGCGTCATGGGAGGAACCCAGTGGAAGGTAATTGAATTATGGAGGCAGGTCTTTACTGCACAGTTCTTGTGATAGTGAATGAGTCTCACAAGACCCAGTGGTTTGAAAAACAGGAGCTTCCCTGAACAAGCGCTCTCTCTCTCTTTGCCTGCTGCCACCCATGTAAGATGTGACTTGCTCCCCTTGCCTTCCACCATGACCGTGAAGCCTCCCTAGCCATGTGGAATTGTAAGTCCACTAAACTTCCTTCTCTTCCTAGTCTTGGGTACATCTCTATCCGCAGCATGAAAATGGACTAATGCAATTGGCTTTGCCCAGATATAACCAAAGAGCCTCAAACCAAATCATGACACCAAGGGAGACAAATGAAGAATCTGAATCAAATTATAAGAATGAGGTTAGAAACACATGGAGACTCAGACTGGACAAAGTACGCATAAAAGCAGAAAAGAGGGCCAAACAAGAAGCAAAATTCAGAGTCCCATTAGCATGCATAGATCAGAAGCACTAAGTTCAGATCCTAAAGAATGAAGGTATGACACTGGAGTTTGAATTCACTGGCTGTCACAGCTCCTTGGTAGAGGGGGGACTCTAAATAGCCTCTGCAATTCACTAGGTTGCAAGTGATATGCACTCCACCTTTTCCTAACTGCAATGCCTGTATTAATCCCTAAACACCTAGCCCCAGTGGCCCAGCACAGCTCATACACACTTTCTTTTTTCGGTTTATTAAAAGTTTCTTTTATCTTTTTTAGAGGAAGGGTCTCATTACGTTGCCCAGGCTGGAATGCAGTGGCCATTCACAGGCTCCATCTCACACTGATCAGCATGGGAGTTTTGACCTGCTCCATTTCCAATCTGGGCCAGTTCACCCCTCCTTAGGTAACCTAGAGGTCTCCTGCTCCCAAGAGATCACCATATTGATGCCAAACTTAGCGAAGACACCCAATCGACATAGTGCACTACATTCCAGAACTCCTAGACTCATCAATCGTCCTGCCTCAGCCTCCTGAGTAGCTGGGACTATAGTCGCATACCACCACACCCGCATACACATTTTCCAGAGCCAAAATGCTGAAGTGTTCCCCACTGTTCCTATAGCAGTGTTACAGCAGTCACAGGAATGATTGTGCCTTTGTCTGATAGCTTCTTATGCAGGAAATACCCAAGTAACTCCAAACAGGTAAAATAATAATTTTATCTTCTAAGATTTCTGGTGTCTTCTTTGGATACAAAAATGTATACTAAAAGTCTTCATTGCAAATGAAAGGAAAAAACTAAAAAGAGGGGAACTATCCATCCAAGAAAGTACATGGGATAGTGGCCAGACAAGAACGTATATCCTCTGTAAAATATAAATCATAGAATCTCAGTATTAAAGAAACTTTGATCAACTCAGATGCCTGGAAAATTATGATTGAAGAAAAATGACCGTATTACACTTAAGTTAGAAAGTCAGTATTTTTCCATTGTTAAAAACCATAAGCCCAATGCACTAAGACCTTACTCCCTAATAATAATTGATCAAAAGAGAGTGATTTCATCCCTTACTTGTACTACAGTCAGTGAAAGATCAGAACCTATAAGAACTTGCCAACAAAATACTCCAGACAAGTGCAAAATCTATGAAGTATAAAGAATATATACCCCACATTATAAAGAAAAGAAAATCTTACAGCTTTTGCTAAAGCATCAATCAAATCAGAACGAAGTGCCACAGACAGGATTTTGCTTTATGAAGTGCTGGCTTTCTTCAAGGTCATTCACGACGGTGATGCAAAGATGTCTGCACTACCACGCTTTCAGGCTCGGCACTGGAGAACTGCCTAGGGTCCTTACTTAATGAGTTTACTAGCTGAGCTTCATCTTAATAGAAGCAGTTGAGTTCTGGAAAAAAAATGTTTTTTAATCTGAGCTCAGTACAGTCTCTTTTACAGCTACAAAAAAAATAAGGAATACACTTATAAAGTAATGGACACGGAGTTAAAATAAATAGGACATCCAAAAACCCACAAAAATATTATTATTACAAATGCTAGTTTCTCTCATTTATTCATGATTCTGCTCAAAATCTATATAAAATATTTACCTTTTAACACTGAATCTTCTATTTTGTTTGTCTGGTTTTTGTTTTTCGGTGACGTTTTTTTGAGATGGTCTTGCTCTGTCACCCAGGCTTGGAGTGCAATGGTATGATCTCACTGCACTGCTCACTGCAATCTCTGCCTCCTGGATCCAAGGGATCCTCCCACCTCAGCCTCCCATGTAGCTAGGACTACAGGCGCCTGCCACCATGCCTGGCTAGTTTTTGTATTTTTAAAATAGAGGTGGGGTTGCCCAGGCTGGTCTCGAACTCCTGAGCTGAAGCGTCGCCTGCCTCGAACTCCCAAAGTGCTGGAATTACAGGTGTGAGCCACCCTGCCCAGCTGGATCTCAAAATTATTGTTCTCCCTTCTCCCAGAAGACACCTATCATTTACTAAACCTCAAATCTTTGAAAGGCAACCCAAATTACAAAGGCTACAAAAGTCTAAACCCAATGGATTGTAAAGCAAGATTAGAATTAGGGGATCTGAAAATGTGGATTTAGGATACAATTTTTTTAAACAACCAGAATGTACCTGTATCTCAACATTTATAAGGAAAAAGGACCACTGAGTACTCTTCACGTATTTGACATATTATTCTACTACTATACTAAGCTCTCTGGCTGCACTTAAATAATTCCATGTTAAACTAGCTTTCCTGAGAATATTACTATAATCAAAGGCCCTCAGAAGTATTACCACATTTGCTTTTTCTCTGAAATCCTCCTGCTACACTCACAACGCAAGAACTACATGGCCATGAAACCTAAGGTAAATTGAAGAAAAGTTACCAAGGAGGATTCTGTATCCTCCTATGACATTCCAGGGTTTTAGGAGGACTCAAGAAATTCTAGTCTTCTCTTTAAGTATATGTTCACAAAAATAATCCAAATAATACTGTTGAAAAGATTTTACAATTAAAATTGCCATTAAAATTTTGAATAGGATTCAGTACAAATAATAATATTCAATACCCATAATGAAGAAGACCTAAGAAACTTATTACAAATCCGAAAATATCAGTAAAAATACTTTTATTTTCCAAACTCTCCTGAGAAGTGTGTCACTATTTCCTAGAGTGTTTTATGCCTGTATCCTTCAGCATGGTATTTGATGCTCAAAAGATATCCAAAAACATGTTTGTTGAAGGAATCAGTAAGGAAAGAAATGAAATTAAGCAAAATATAAGTAGAGGCACTAACTCCCTAGGGTTAATGGAGTATCACTCAGTATGTGGAAATACTAACTTTACAAACTACTTAAGTATAATCAGAGAGCCTAGCATATATGAATAGACAATATACAAAGACTTTTCATTGTTGTTGTTGTTGCTTTGTTGTTGTTTTTGGATATGGAGTCTTGCTCTGTCATCCAGGCTGGAGTCCAGTGGTGTGATCTCAGCTCACTGCAGTCTCCGCCTCCCAGGTTCAAGTGATTCTCCTGCCTCAGCCTCCTGAGTAGCTGAGATTACTGGCGCACGCCACCACACCTGGCTAATTATTGTATTTTTAGTAGAGACAGCGTTTCACTATGTTGGTCTCGAACTCCTGACCTCAAGTGATCCACCTGCCTCGGTCTGCCAAAATGCTGGGATTACAGGCATGAGCCAGTGCATCTGGCCTACAAAGACATTTTTGCTTTGAAAAAATATTTCAATAAAAATTTGTAATTTATTTACTCCAAAGTTACTTTCATTACTAAGTGATACATTATGCAATAACATGAGATATTCATAACTAACATTCTTTGTTGAAATAATTACAGATTAACAAATTCTAAATTTGCCAAACATAATATACAATATAGTATAAAACCTGCAAAACACAAACAACTAAATACAAGCTAAATAACTTTTCTTAATAACTCTAACCATGTTGAAAATATTTTAACCCCATAATTTAACATAGATGTTGGATGCCATTCAAAATAGCATTTGATTTATCTTGCCTACATGTTTTGGGCACTGAAAATAACCCTGGTCTAACCTCTCTATGTCCTCCCAGCAAGCTCTTTATATCTTGCCCTTCTGGTATTTTCCAACTGTCTGCCTTAAACAAAGAGTCCTTGCTGGCACTGGCTTGTTGCTAGTCAGTATTTAGCTCTCTCTTTCTGTAGCGAAGAGAGAGCCTAACCATCTGCTTCATGCAGCTTTTCATTCCTATGATAGCTTTCTGCTCTTTCCTCTTCCAACTCAGAAACAGAAAGCAAGAGATAAAACAAAGCATCTCAGGTCCACAAGAAGCTGCGCAACACCCAGGAGAGTTTCTCCTCCCAATCAGGAAAATGCTTCCTTGGCAACCAAGTAACTAAGGCCAATTAACCTCCCTTCTCTGTCAATACTCAATTTACATCGAAACCCTTTTTTGGTTAAGTCCTTCAGTTTTACAAGGAGCTTTCTGGCAGAGAAAAAAGGTGCTTCTGTCTTAAAGGAGCCAGGTCCTTTCTCCTGACTATCTCTAACTGTGATTCAAACTTAACATAAAGTGTTAGGTGATTTTCTAATTCAATTTAAGGGGCTGGAAACTTAGAAATGGCATAAAAATTAAGTGCAATCAACCAACATATGCTTAAAGTGAGAATGAGTCATTTCAGAGCAACCACAGATTAGATACTGTGGAGAATAAGAGATATGGAAAAGATGCTTTGTAGCTGTCATTGCCTCATACCTGCCTTGGCTGATTTATGTCCCTTCCACACAACCAACAAAGCCCAGGTTACCACTAAATAATCACAATCTCAGTAGAATACCAAAGAAAAGATGAATGAAAGAAAGGAGCACAGATAGTAACAAAACCAAAAAATGTCCTTTCAGGCAAAAAAAAAGGCCAAAATTAAAACTAGAAAGGAACTAGCATTTCAGAGTCATAAACTATTGCAGTAGTAAAAACCGTAACATATTTAAAGAAAAAAGGGGTTTTATAAAAATATAAAAATGCACAATAGAAAGCTCCCCCACCATCCCAAGCTTTCACATTGTGAGATGGTGTTTACATTTTTCTAAGTCTTACAATCAAATTATTATACTGTATTCTACTTTGGGTAAAGAAAAATTGACAGAAATTTTATACAAAGGGGTAATTAGCTGTCTTCGTGTTCATTTTCCAGGTCTTGATGAAGCAAAGTCCTTTGTGGAATAATTTTAAAGTTTTTAAAATTCTATATAGAATGTAATATGGAACTTCAAATGTATATTGTGATTTATAATAGGCACTATAAACACTATAAATCATCCTTCGACAGTTTTGGGAGCAGCATTTCAGTGTCAACACACAATATCACTGTATCTCCAAACAATTCTTGCTACTAACAGTTATGACACAGAATTTCAAAAAAGAGTTTTGTTTTCTCGTTTTGTCACTTACCATTTGCAGAACTCACCATTCTACTCACACAAAGATTTATTCTGAAACAGTAAAGCTGCCTTAAGGTTACACTAATAAAAGTGAACATTTGTAAACCCTTGGCTCCCATCATTTTATTTGATCCTCACAGCCACCCTGCGAGGTAGGGATTGTAATGACATCCTTCTCCAATTGAGGTGTCTGTGGTTGAGAAAGATGTGGCGAGGAAACTAAACTTAATGAAGCACCTACCACATATGTGTTTTACTTTCACAGCATTAGCCAACTGTTTTACTTCATGATATTTAATACACACATCTACACACACACACGCTTGCATACAGCTCCCAGTTCCCAACCTCCCAAAGTCCTGTATTTGGGATCCTGTTTTCCAGATAAGAGATTTGCAGCTTTAAGAGGTTCAGTAATATTTTCAAAGTCACACATAAGGAGGGAAAGTAGGGATATAAAACCAAATTTCCCTAACTTTAAAGCCCTTGTTCTTTCAACCATGCCACACCACCTGCTACACAAAGCCCCTGGCAGACCCATATGTTACCTTCCAAATCCCTTCTGCTGACGTTAGCAACCACGAAGGGTCAAAGGTTGTATTTTCAAAATGTGACTCATAAGCCATTAGTAAGTTCTGAAATCAATTGCTAGGCCTTGACCAGCATTTTTAAAAAACAAAACAGCGCAGAATAGATTGAGTAGAGTAGATCAGAAAGAGTAAGAATTGTTTCATGAACCTTCGTTTCAGGTATGCATGTATGGAGTGTTCTGGATCTTAATGTAAAATGTATTTCTTATTATGGGTTTATATCTAAAAAGTTTGAAAGTCATTGGGTTCAGTGGATGCTCTCACATAGAACTAGCTCATGAATTGAGAATTACCGAACACTCAGCTCTCTTCACTTAAATAACATCAGGAAACATAAGACAGGAGACCCCCTTCTCAGACAAGGCAGAAAAAGTATTACCTAGAATCAGCACAAGAGGAGGATGCTGATTGCATAATTACACACCTCCTTCACAGCAGCTCCAGTCCATCAAGTAGATAGTATGGTTTATTTTTTACATCACTAATTATGTAATTATCCATAACATTAAATCAGTTCCACCTGATTCAGTCTATCACAGGTTTCCTGAAACATTCATTTGTTTATTATTTTTAAAAAGAACACTAAACTATATCATCTTATATGTAAAAGTTCCAGTATGGAAGGTGGATCAACTTTTATTTAAAAAGATCTTATGCCCAATAAGACACTTTGGTCCTTTGGGATAAATGGGGATTAAAATTTCATTTTTAATATACTTTGGAGCAGATGTATGTAAGTATATTCTCAATTTTTTCTTCATTATTTCATAAAATGCCCATTGTAGAGCAATAATGTCACATTGGTTATTTTCACAAAAAAGCTTTTCTACACAGTAAAATTTCATTGTTCTTTGTAATACACCTCCCAGTATGTCATTTATTCAAAATCACCCCCAGGGAAAGTGTTGCAAAGAAAACAAGCAATGGTTCTTACACTGAAGGAACGAGCAGCTGATTAGGAGAGATATAATCCTAGACACTACAGCTTCCACTCAGCTGCTTCCCAGAACCTCTGGGCAGAGCTGTCACCCGTAGCTACCAAACGATCCCTGCAACAGCTATATACCATCCAGGAAGACTCAGCAGATAACCTCTAGCAAGCAAGAGACTAACACAAAGAATACACAGACAAGGATCAGGGCCAGAAGAAAGCATGAAAATTATATATTCCATCTGATTCTTCTACCTACATGTTCATACTATCTCTTAGCTTTGCCTAACCCCTCAAACCTACTGACAGTCAAATACCATCCATCCATTAACTACAAAGAAGTTTCAGCATACTTGAAACTAGTGAGGATAATCACTTAGGATCCTCCTCCCTTTATCCCCACCTAATCTCACTGCAGTCTCACTTCCGCCTAACTTCAAACCCTTGACACCATCACTCCCTCCAATTCTTTGGATACTTCCTGGTGTTTAAATCTCAGCTTTCCTTAACGGATTCTGACTTGGTTTATCTCTCTGACTTTGAGTACTCCCTGCTAACCTAAATAGGAATCCCACATTCAGGAACCTAACAGCACATCAGCAACCTGGCTAATGCCCTAGCACAGCTAGCCTAATACCCCTCCGGAGGGGAGATTCAGACAAACTGCTAAAAACACTGAATATTTCACAGCCCAATCTAAAGTCAAAACTCAACATTCTTCATCCTCTACTCACAATTACTTTCCTTAGTGCAGAGCCCCTCTTGCTTCCCACCACTACCCTCTATACTTACCACCATGTGCACCTCTCTCAGCCATCCCTAAGGACCCAATGTATAATACATGGAGGAAAAGGTACTAGATTCCTCTGGCACTAAGGTTAATTCCAACACCCTGTGTGATCGAAGGAGTACGATTTGGAGAAACATTTTTGGAAGTTAGCATCCCACCTCAGACACACCGAGGGTGTGCTCCTGCAGCCTCTCTCTCAATTGCTAAGTGATTAGAGAAGCCCGGATTGGTTGATAGGTTCATAAGGTAGACAGAGGGACACATGGAATCCATCCTCAGCCTCCAAGTTTCTTGTTGTCAGATTCCAACTATGTGCTTTTAAGTCAGTCTGACTTTATCAGGATGCCTGCTGTCAAAATGGAAAGCTGGGGGCACTTCTGCGTTATTGGAGGTAACTTCCCAAGATCCCCTATGATCAGCTCTATATTCATGACTCTTGACTCAAATTCTCATTTTCAGCCCCATGCCTCCTCTCTGGATTCATCTTGGTTTACACAGGTTGACCTCCAACAAGGACTCTGACTTAGGGGAGATGTTCGAACTACTGCCATAGAACAATAGTTAAAATGACCTATTAGAAAGGAGGAATAAAAATATATTCCTTGTCACCGGTGTCACAGAGACAAAAACGAGACAATTTCAAGAAGAAGGGGTTTAGTCAGTAGTGTCAAATGTTACAGTGTGGTCAAGAAAGGTGAAGGCATTAGATGTGGTGATTATAAGGTAACTAGTAACTTAGAAGGAAGCAATTTCCATATCTTGATTCTGGTAGAAGTTAAAAGAAAAAGAGTTGAAGTTGGAACAAGTGATGAAAAAATCCAGGTACTATAGATTACTTATTCACAAAACCTGGGAGTGAAAGAAAGCAGACAGAGGGGATCATAGAAGAGGATTGGGAAGTGGCAATATAGGTATAACAGAAAGCACAGGGCCAAGGGACATGGAACCTAGGTCCTGTTGTGGGCACTGCTGAAGTAGCCAAGGTCAAGACTAAGTAAGAAAGCAAGAGAAATAAAAGATGACTGATGTCATTGAGGGCCTTGAGACAAAAAGAATATACAAAGAATGTTCAGAGAGAAGCATAAATACAGTTGAAAATAAGGAAGTTGTGAATAGAGAGAAGAATTTCAGAGTTTGAGATAACTGTTATATCGATATTTTTCCCCTTCTCTTTCATATCTAAAAAACTTAAAGGAAGGCTGAGGGTGAAATGCTTCACAAATAATTATTGGAAAGAGGACATTTAATAATGTTATTTCAGAATAGTCAATAGTCATTTCAATAATCTTATCTAAAAATATCCTGTCCCTTCCAGATTACTACTTTTCTTTTCCTTCAAAATAAGCTAGAGTTGAGCAACTGGAGCATAGAGACGAGATTTAGTCTGCCAGGCTGTTGTACCTTCTGACTCACTGACCAAAAAAAAGGCATTTTCTCAGGCATCCATCAGGACAGTCTTTAGGTGCCATTGCCAACTTGACAGCCTTCCTGGTCTTTTCAATGCATTCTGAACTGTAGCTGAGACAAACATGTAATCTCTATCCTAAGGCTCCTTTAAGGTTAGCTTGAACTACATGTAGCTTCTCTCAATGCTTATCACAAATACGTAAGACTTATACTTTGCTAAGAGCAAACAATCTAAAACAGCAAATTTGCAAGCACCATATGGAAGAGCATTATTGAAATTCCCATATCACATTTATGCAATCAAAAACAAGATTGTTAAAACACTTTGATGTCTCCCTTTTGAAAACCTTTAACAATGCAATCCTTAGTTATTTCCTTTTGCTTTAAGGTAAAAATATTATTTGCCCTTAAGCACATAAATTCAGAAATAAACTTTAACAAAATATTCCTGGCCACTTTATTTAATAAGTATCCTTTAACAAAATAGAAAATAAACTGATAATGACAAAATAGTTATACTAATATTGCTGACTTTTAGTTAAGTTTGCAGTATATTGACAGAGAAGAAATTCTAGATAGTTCTAACCCAGAAAAATCAAGAGACAAGCAATATCAGTTTCTGGCATTTATGTGCCAGCCACGGTGCTAAATGCTAAGGATGCAGTTATGACGGAAGTGATCTAACCAAGTCAGAGCTTAAGAGTCCAGTCACGGGGTTCAGAACCACTATTCCAGTTTGAAAATGCTTTGTTCCCTTTCCCCAAAATAATTTGTCTGCATTTTTAATACAGTCTCTTTCATAGTGAGCATTTCAGGTATTAGTGGATAAAATATCAGGGGTTATATAAGCCATTGTTCTGGGCAATGATTTTATGTAAAAATATACTCTGTGCAATGGCTAGTCTTTACCTGACAGTTAAAAAAAAAAAACCCTGCCGCAGTGGCTCAAGCCTGTAATCGCAGCACTTTGGAAGGCCGAGACAGGCGGATCACGAGGTCGGGAGATTGAGACCATCCTAGCTAACATGAAACCCCGTCTCTACTAAAAGATACAAAAAACTAGCCGAGCGAGGTGGCGGGCGCCTGTAGTCCCAGCTAATCGGGAGGCTGAGGCAGGAGAATGGCGTAAACTCAGGAGGCGGAGCTTGCAGTGAGCTGAGATCCGGCCACTGCACTGCAGCCTGGGCAACAGAGCGAGACTCCGTCTCAAAAAAAAAAAAAAAAAAAATCCTGACAAGTAGTCAATCTCATTCAAGCTACCAAAAAAATTCAACAATCATTTTAATATCTGAAGCTTGCGGTTCATATCACGAGATTCTACATTGCTACTTCAACAATGAATTCCTTTAGGATATATAAGAAGATTGTTTTTGAGCCCTGCATAGAAAATTTTGCTAATGGGAATTCCTTTCATTCCACAAAATATTTTTAAATTAATCTTTTTAACTAAGGAATAAAATTGTAAATATACTTAATAAAATAATTTTGAAAACTCCCATTTTAGATTCTACTTAATCTTTTGTGAGATCAAGTCTTATTGTAATATGTTCTAAGTAACACATCTCCCTCCACATATGGAGTTTCTACTGGCTTCGAAAGAAAACCTCAAAGGGCAGAAAAGAGTTATAAGTAGTGGTTTCACTTTCATTTATTTTAGATGCGATTATAAAGTAAACATATCTTCCTCAGAAATTCTTCATGAAAAAAAGAGCCTCCTAAAGTTTGAAACCCCCAACAATCTATTAAGTGTCTTTTTTTTAAGATAAGAATTTTTTATATGTATATATATATATACTTTAAGTTCTAGGATACATGTGCAGAATGCGCAGGTTTGTTACATAGGTATACACATGCCATGGTGGTTTGCTGCACCCATCAACCCGTCATCTACATTAGGTATTTCTCCTAATGCTATCCCTCCCCTAGCCTCCCATCCCCCGATAGGCCCTGGTGTGTGATGTTCCCCTCCATGTGTCCATGTGTTCTCATTGTTCAACTCCCACTTATGAGCGAGAGTATTTGGTGTCTGGTTTTCTGTTTCTGTGTTAGTTTGCTGAGAATGATGGTTTCCAGCTTCAGCTGTGTCCCTGCAAAGGACACGAATTCATCCTTTTTATGGCTGCATAGTAGTCCATGGTATGTATGTGCCACATTTTCTTTATCTAGTCTATCATTGATGGGCATTTGGGTTGGTTCCAAGTCTTTGCTATCAAAAGCATCCCAAATTCATTAAAAGAAATGGGAGAAATATATAATTAGGGCAATTAAAATAATGCATTAAATGGCCCTCCTCCAAAACAACTGCTTCCTAAGTTAGACCTTTACATTTGGACATAAGTGTTCCACAATGAAAGACTGTCAGATTTTTGTACAGAAACATCAGCTCAGTATCCTCTTAAGTATACAGCTGCTGCTAGAAATGATCTTACTTTTGACTTTATAAAAAACACCTCAAAATTACAACTGTATGTAAAGAAAACTTTCTGATATAACTTATTGCTGAGTTAAAATACAATGGCTATGGCACATATCTTTACAAAGGCTTTTCTACTAGCTTAATAAATAAAAAGAGAATTAGTTACCTATGTATATTTAGTCAACTTGATTTATTTCAAAAAGTAGATTTTTTTTATGTTTTGCCAAGGAGAATATAGCACAGAGAATTGCAAAGATAGTAGTAACCTTAAGAACCCATTTAGGTTATAGACTCTCACTGAATCTAACAACTCTCTGAATTTTGCAGTGCTATTACTCAGGTACCAAGGGCTTAAAGTAGAAAGAAGATTCAGTAGAATGTGAAGCATGACCCTACCTCTATCTAAGACTCCTGGCTTTACAGCAGAACAGTTAAACTGCATTAAGATCCCCTAAGTCACAAATTTCATTAGATGATTCAAATAGTTTCAGTGCCACATCTCTATATGTTGCTTTCTGATGAGTTTCAAGAATGAGTAAACAAATACTTTTGTTATATACCAGTTAAAGAAATACAGTTTGTATAATAAATAGTATATTTAGTGCAATAATCCCCAGTTTTACTGGAATTAAAGATCCTAATCTGACATGACTGGTTTTCAGAATATTCTATACTCTCCCCTCTCAGAGACCACACTACTATATAGCATATACTTACACTTTAAATTAAACAGAATTAAATTTTAATTTGTCTTTTGAACCCTTTAATAATATCTTAAGTAAAACACAAAAGTGGGATTGGGGTCTGCTGCATTCACAGTTATTTCCTTTAAAAATCCATTTATCTGTCAGCATTAGATTCATTCATTCAATAATACTGACTATTATACATGCTTCCATTTGCATCTATGCATCTCAAACATAACAGACAGAACTTCCTGGCATTTTAACATTGCTTTAATAATTACATTCCCAAATACAGAGGTTAAACATGCTTCTTAGTCATCATTTACATTTATCAATGTATCTATAGTTGAGTCCAAAAATAGCAGTTGCTTTACAGATAAATTGTTAATGCTTACTGAGAACGGTGGCTCACCATTTATTCCATTATAAAAAAAATAATACTCTGACATATGAGTCTATTTTGGACATACAAAATAGAACTCATCCTAGAAACCACCTAATAAAATCCTTAAGGCAAATGAGTGTATTTCAA
This sequence comes from Piliocolobus tephrosceles, assembly GCF_002776525.5. NCBI lineage: Eukaryota > Metazoa > Chordata > Mammalia > Primates > Cercopithecidae > Piliocolobus > Piliocolobus tephrosceles. Next base: position 78,770,398 of record NC_045437.1, on the reverse strand, counting down.
GGCCTGGTTACCTCAGAAGATCATCATTCTTTGAATATGTTCCTTGGCAATTGAGATCATCTCCTGTTACTGATTCTCAGTTTTATGCTTCAGGGAATTTATGATAGGTTGCTTTTTGTTGAGGGCCTCACTTTCTATAATATTCTACCTGCCCTGGTCTAAGAAAAATACCAGTTAGTGAACTACAAGGCCCTAAGACAAAAATCTTTTCTTCCACTAGTATGTTATCAGTATTTTTATGACTCTATCATTTTCATAGTTTTAAAAAATGTAATCTGAAGGTGCAACCTGAGGTTCTAAAGTAATGAGGATAGTAAATGGATAAATAAAATATGCTTGGTACCCATCTCTGATACCTCTGCAAAAGGAAGAGGAACTACAGTAATCGAACTTCAAGCAGAACACAAACTTCAATAATATAAAAATTATTGACCAACTTAAAGTCAATGTGTATAGGTAGCTGAATTGTGTGAATCAAAAGACAAAATCTAGGCCATCTCTATTCTATGGAAAATGATTCAAAACTTCATAAATGAAGACATTAGAGACAAAAAAGTACAAAGCAATGTTGGCTACAACACCAGTTACATAGGAAATACTTTCAGATGTTTCCCCCTTCTGAGCATTCATCAACAATTTCTACTACTCATTATTAAAAATCAGTATCTAAGTTAACTTAACTAGATACTGTTTCCTTTTACTGAGTGGGTAAGTGCTGGACATGATTTAAAAAAAAAAAACTTACACCTTATTTCTCAACTCTAGTCTCTCTAATCTTCATTAGTCAGTATGCTAATTTAGAATCTTAAAAAAAAACTTGTTTAGCAGCTATTTTGCAATAATATATTCACATAAATTTTAACCATTATTATGGTTAATTTTCATCAAAAATTGTCCAATTGAAGTATAGGGCTTGGTTCCCACTTCTATTTATAAATTATCATTTCATGTATAGAAATAAGGCTTCAATAAGGACAATATGCCCTATTCATTAAAGTAGATGAATTGTTAAATCATGTTTTTCATGACTGTTAAATGATATCTCAATTTCTCTAAGAAAAGTCTTCAGTTAAATACAAAAAAATTATAAATTGATAAAGTGATATGGTAGTATCAATACCCATTTATGAAAATAAGTGTCACATAAAATAAGATATCCCAAGCCAGCATTGATTATGTTTGCTTCTGTTGAAAATATTCATTTATATTTAGAGGACTTTTTTTTTGAGACAATGTCTTGCTCTCTCGCCCAGGCTGGAGTGCACTGGTGCAATCTCGGCTCCCTGCAACCTTCGCCTCCTGGGTTCAAGCAATTCTCCTGCCTCAGCCTCCCGAGTAGCTGGGATTACAGGTACCTGCCACCATGCCCAGCTAAGTTTTGTATTTTTTTAGTAGAGACGGTGTTTCACCATGTTGGCCAGGCTAGTCTCGAACTCACAGCCTCAAGTGATCCACCCCCACTCAGCCTCCCAAAGTGCTGGGATTACAGGCATGAGCTGCCACACACTGCCCTGTATTTAGAGGATTTTAAATAGATGCAATGTACTTCTGTTGGTCACTGGTAAAGAAAATATCTTGTTTAAAAACTGCCAGTCTCACTTTCATCTCACAAATTCAGAAATGTCACATGCAAAATCATACTACCTACTCTCAATAAATGTCTTATTTAATATGACTAACCTGTAAGAACTACTGTTTTCCAAAGTCAGAACATAACAAAAGCCAGAATATAATCACTTCCTAGCTATTGTCCTTAGGCAAGTTTAACCTTTGTGTCATGTCTCAGTTTCCTCATATATAAAGTGAAGAGAATAAAGATATCAATATCATGAGTTGAAATGAATTAATTTATGCAAATCACTTAGTTCAGTATCCATAGTTAGTCCTCCATAAACTTAGGTTGCCTTTATTATAATATTATTATTGCTGTTATTATTATTATAACTGTGTTTTTATCCACCTTCACTAATCTTATCCATTTATGTGTCATATTAATATTAATATCTATTGTCATAAGAGTTTTATGAAGATTAAATAAGATAATAAAGCAACTAGTAAGATAAATTGGTATATAATAGAAAATCAATAATTGACCATGTTAAGTATTATTTTGGGGAATTAAAATGTTAATACATGAAGGCATTAATGCTGACATAAATGTGTTTTGAAAAAGAATCTGTTAAAGTCATTGATAAAAAAGTGTTAATCTAATATTTCATCAAACGAAAACATTGGGAGCTAAGCAAATAGTACCCTCTAACTCCACAAAATCCCTTCCCTCAAGCTTGATATCCATCCACATATCTACATATCTTTGGTATGGTTGTTCAACTATCTACAAATACAACTAATTTAGAAGAAAATTGTAAAAAAAAATTTTAGACTTTTGATCATCATATATTTAGGATCAAAAGATGATATATTTTACCTAAACCCTGTTTTGGAATCCCAAGGACAATAGTTAAATAAGAGTTTATCACTCTTCAGTGCAGAGTTGAAGTATGTTTTGATCAGTGATGTTTGAAATGAAAAATAATGTTTTATAAAACTGCTTTCAAGATTATAAAACTTATTAAATATCACAAAACTACCAATAATTTTTCATGATAGTCTAGTCTGTAAACTCAGTTAAAGCTAAATTGGATAATTTGTACAAATTAGGATTATTCCTTGAGTTCTTCTATCATGAGCACAATCAATCCCTTTCATGAAATTTGCTTAAATATTCGATTTTTTTAAATTTTCAGTTCAGGGGTACATGTGCAGGTTTGTTACACAGGTAAACTTGTGTCACGGGAGTTTGTTGTGCAGATTATTTCATCACCCAGATATTAAGCCTATTACCCATTAGTTATTTTTCCTGATCCTCTCCCTCCTCTGACCCTCTACCCTCTGACAGGTCTGTTTTTAAAATGTTAGCAGTTCAGCCAGGCACGGTGGCTCAACGCCTGTAATCCTGGCACTTTGGGAGGCCGAGGTGGGCGGATCACCTGAGATCAGGAGTTTGAGACCAGCCTGGACGACATGGTGAAACCCCGTTTCTACAAAAATACAAAAATCAGCCAGGCATGATGATGAGTGCCTGTAATCCCAGCTACTCAGTAGGCTGAGGAGGGAGAATCACTTGAACCTGGGAGGCAGAGGTTGCAGAAAGCCGAGATCATACCATTGCAGTCCAGCCTGGGCAACAGAGTGAGACTCTGTCTCGGAAAAAAAAAAAAAAAAATTGTTAGCAGTTCATTGCATTTTTGAAACAAACAGTAGATGGCTGTTCCTTATCTAATTGAATATATTCCACTTAAATTGTCATAGTATCTTCTACTGATATCACACATGTACTACCCATTAAGATAAAACATTAATTCTGAGGTATTTTGTTTTTGGTTTTTTGTTTTTATTTTGAGACAGAGTCTTGTTCTGTTGCCCATACTAGACAGAGCGCAGTGGTGTGATCATAGCTAACTGTAATCTCAAACACCTAGGCTTATGCAAACCATCTGTCTCAGCCTTCAGAGTAGCTAGGACTACAGGTGTATGCCACCATGCCCACCTGATTTTTCTTGTTTTTGTAGTGATGGAGTCTCGCTATACTGTCCAGACTGATCTCAAACGCCTGGCCTCAAGCAATCCTCCGCTCTTGGTGTAATGAAGCACTAGGACTACAGGTGTGAGCCACCATACCTGGCCATCTGAGGTATTTTAAAATGAAAAAGTAAAAAAATTCAAATTGCTATACCTCTAATCATATTACTGACTAAATAAAAGTTACAAACAAATCTATGATGAAGAAAGAGAGAACTTAAGAGGAAAACACATCTCTATCCAGTGTTGATCTAGGAAAGTAAGACATTACGTATGTAGTTCAAATGGAATGTTTTAAATGCTCTAATTAGTCTACCATTGTTTTTTGGTAAGAGCCACTCTCAATTGTCTCTCTGCCACTCTCTGAGATAACTGGTGGTGGTGGCTGAATAAGAGTTAGTTTCCAAGTTGGAGGCTACTCATTATTCCCAACATCTAAAGGCAAGAATAGAATATGAAAAGAAAGGAAGTGTTACAGTTGCTGCTCTCTTCCTGCTCCTTCATGTTTCTCCATTCACATCCTGCGGCTTCTTGCATAATTATGAGATAACCATAAAAAGATAATTATATGTGTGACATTATTAGTATTAATAAGAGCACTGTACCCTTGTTACATCCAACCAAAACAAGAAGTAAGAAGGGCCCACAGTTTGACTGAGAACACTGAAGTTTACTCAAGGTTACATGACTAATAAGTGGTAAAGAGAACTACAAAACAATTTCTATCTCCAAGTCTAGCACTCTTTCTTCTACTTGTGCTGTTGTTATAATCTGAGTAAATTAGGCAGACTAAATTTACTATGAGTTGCCAAATATTAAAAATAAAACACTGGAGTTGACTGGAAGATGAAGGGTTTATCATCCAATTCCATTCCAGTGACAACTCAGAAACACAAACTACTAAAAACTCCCTGTAAACCTCTTTTTAAACATTGTTGATTTTTCTATGTAAATTGATTATTGAAAAAAAAAAACGTTATTCTAGTAGAAACTAAATTCTTTTAGAATTCAGCCTGGGCACAGTGGCTCATGCCTGTAATCTCAGCACTTTGGGAAGCTGAGGAGAGAGGATCACTTGAGGCCAGGACTTTTCAGACAAGCCTGGGCAACAGAGCAAGACCCAAATCTCTAAAAAAAATTCTTAACTTAGCTAGGCATTGTGGTGCATGCCAGTAGTCTCAGCTACTTGGGAGGCAGAGGTGAGAGGATCACTTGAGCCCAGGAATTAGATGATTCAGTGAGCTATGACTGTGCCACTGCACTCCAGCCTGGGAGACAGAGTAAGACCCTCTGTGTAAAAAAAAAACGGCGGGGCGGGGGGGGGTATGTGTGTATATGTATACGTATATATATACATGTATACACATACACCCATACTTTTTTATAATATACTATATTACATATATTGTATATATAATAATATGTAATAATTCTAAGTAATTCACTAGATTATCCAATTTATATCAAAATACAGAGGTATCTGATTTGTTAAGTGAGCTAGTTCTATGGGTAATTAAACCTGAAGGTTTAGTCAAATAATAGATATTCACTGAGTCATCTTTTTTCCATGGGGTTTACAGTCTAAGGAAGCAATCTGGCTTTTAAAACAATAAGTATGAATCTGAGGAGTACTAAGAAGGAGAGATAAAGAACATATACTTTTGAAGCAAATTCCTCAAGAGAAAGAACAAGAATAAATGTAAATAAAAAGAAAAAAAATATTCTAAGAAAATCTTATGTGATTGGAAGGGGGGAAATTATTTCTAGGCCTTATGTGCGTATTACATGTTTGTATATGTATATGTAATCTTTCAAATACTGTTTCTGCTATAGAGAGGTAGGGAAGCTGGGAGATACACAAAGATGGGATACTAGGCTGTCTTGTTCTTTTTTTTTTTTGAGACGGAGTCTTGCTCTGTCGCCCCGGCTGGAGGACAGTGGCACGATCTCGGCTCACTGCAAGCTCTGCCTCCTGGGTTTACGCCATTCTCCTGCCTCAACCTCCAGAGTAGCTGGGACTACAGGCGCCCACCACCACGCCCGGCTAATTTTTTGTATTTTTAGTAGAGATGGGGTTTCACCATGTTGGCCAGGATAGTCTCGATCTTCTGACCTCGTGATCCGCCCACCTCGGCCTCCCAAAGTGCTGGGATTACAGGCATGAGCCACCGCGCCCAGCCTGGGCTGTCTTGTTCTAAACTTTAAAATCTTCTGCTCTTATCTGGGAAAAAAAGAGAGGGATGCCTACCAGAGCTACAGCAGTAACGAAAACTTACAAAGGATGGATGGTGTCTCCAAATGAAATCACTGGATCAAGCAAAAATAACCCTAGGGATTTCAAGAGAGTGAAAGAAAAGAGTTACAGGTTTCACTCTTTGAAGAGATAAATTTTAAAAAGAATCATAATTTAAAATTGTAGTAGTTGATGGATAGTTTGAAGAATGTTAACCATACTTGGATTCTATTGTTTATACCACATAATCTACCTTTTTTTCACTTAACATGAACTTTTTTTTTTTCCAAGACAAGGTCTCACTCTGTCACCCACCAATGATGTAATCTCAGCTCACCGCAACCTCCACCTCCCAGGCTCAATTCTCCTGTCTCAGCCTCCCGAGTAGCTAGGACCATAGGCGCATGCCCCCACACCTGGCTAAATTTTGTATTTTTAGTAGAGATGGGGTTTCACCGTGTTGACCAGGCTGGTCTTTAACTCCTAAGCTCAGGTGATCCGCCTGCCTTGGCCTCTCAAAGTACTAGTATTACAGGCGTTGAGCCACCGTGCCCGGCCGACATGAACATTTAACCTGTGTAATTAAACAGTCACCGAGAATATAATTTTTAATGACTGTATCTATCTAGAGATGTGCCATAATTAACCAATCCATTACTATTGTATATTTCTATTATTTTCATTTTTCCTATTATAAATAAGAGTGAGATGAATATACTTGCAGGTAAATCTTTGTGTACTCAAATATTTTATGAGTACTTGTATGCAATTTACTTTGATTAAAATTATTGCATCAAAAAATAAGATGTATAAATAGACAGAGGGATCAACATAAAATAAAGCAAGCACAGCAAAATGTTAATGGGAGACTTTAGGTGGTTTAAGTATAGAGAGATTCACTGCAAAATTCTTTCAACTTTTCCATATGTTTCAAATTTATTGGAAAATGTTGGAAATGAAAAATGTTGAAAAAAATTATATTTTATGAGGCTAAATTCCTAGAATTGGACTAGATTATTCATAGTATGTGCACATCTTTAAACTTTGTGAAGTTAAAACATCAACCAGAAAGTGTCAGTTCCCTCACACTGTCAACACCACTTTTTAGTGCTTTTCAAATCTCTGCCAACTTGTTAGGCAAAAACTAGTAATTCATTTTTTAAATCATCATTTCTATGTTAATTTTTAAAACTTTTTTTAAGTTAATATATAATGAATGGAAAAGCTTCCTAATATGCTTGGCTTCAAATTTGATGTTGGTTATTGGAACCATGAAGCAGTAATCAAGATTCAAGCACCCATCTGGGGGCACTTAGCTTATTACCAAGCACAATACTCTCAAGAATAACTTGCACACCAAATTATAAATAGGTGAAAGTTACTTGCAGGCCAGCATCATATACAGGCAAGGGGGCTGATGTCTGATTGGCAAATGGACCTGATTTAACATGTTCTGGGAAACAGTTCTTCCTGCACAAAAAAAAAGTCACCTCTTTCATTTTCCCAGGATGCTCAGAATTCAAACACTAGTGATTTCTTCTTTTGTGATGAAATAATTAGGTCCTCACCAATCTTCTTTGAAAATTCAAGTATTCTATTTGAATATGAGTGCCATATAATTGTGGTGCTTCCATAGGATGGAATGGAATGGAGTCACTATAGAGAACTATGGAAATCTGTATGTACTGACATGGAAAGATGTCCATGATATACTTGTTCATTGAAAAAAAAAAAAGTATGTATATGTATGTATATGACAGAAATATGTGAAAGGATACTTACTAAAATGTTACCAGTGGTAAACTACTGAAGGACATATGGGACATTTTTAAATCCTTTTTATATATTTCTCTATTATTTATTTTTACAATGGGTATATACAATTTTTTTTCACAAGAAATACAATAAGGTTGTTTGCATTTCAATAAAAAGAAAATTGAAAATATCTCAGAAAACCACTCAGTCATTAGTACCATAATAAAATTTGGTTCAGCAAGATTTTCAAGTCAAGGTTAAAGTCTCCTAAGGAATAAGATCCAGATTCAACATATTTTCAAGGGAAAAGAGAATAAAGGCAGAGCAGGCAAAAAGGTCTCCAATCAAGTATTAAGCAGCCTGGGGCCAGGGCTATAGTATCTTCAGGGAAGATAATTTTTTTTACTTGGAAAAAAAAATTGACAACAGAGGCATCTGTGGTATTCAGGTCCAAGAGAAACCAAAAGTATGACGGCTCACTACAATCTGGAGTCAGAGTGGATCTTCTATAACTTTACCACAATTCTTGCTTTCAGTATTACATAGGAAAATACCTCCTTCTCCTGCTACAACAGGCCCAGGATCCAATGGCAACCGGATATCTCTCCAATGGGAAGAAGTTTAAAGTTTTTAAAATATTTACTTAACAGAATTAAAGTATTTTATTTCAATATAAGTGCGATATAATTGTGGTGCTTCCATAGGATGGAATGCAATGGATTCATTAAAGCATACATTTTTAAATGTATACTTTACGGAGACTGAAAAGAAGAGCGTGATGCATAAACTACTCACCTCCATGGGAAGACACGTCTGTCCATGGGTAGATGCTCCTGGATGTGACATCACAGACTCATTCTTAATTTGAAAGTGTATTTTGCACATGTAGCCATCAGAACAGTCCTGTGTTTCACCACCAAAAAATATATAAGAAAACGTCAATTATTTTAAGAATTCATCATTTTAACAACCACTTCCCATAAGTTCCAAACTGATCAGTGAAAAATTATATGTACTAAATGAGATGAGACTATATGGATAAAGAGACTAGTCCAACACCCTGCACATAGTAAGTACTCAATAAATGCAAGTTTTATTCTCCTACTTTTCTTATTTATTAATGATGTTTCCCCCTCCTAGATTAAATCTTTCCCTTTTTTTCCTCACTAGTTCATAGCACCAAGATCACAGAACAAAAATTAAGCTTATAGAAATAGCTTGTCACATAATTAATATTGATTTTCACGGCCTACACATAGAGAACAATTTCAGGACTTGCAATAGATCTCAAAGCTGCAAGACGGCTTCCATTTCAATTTCTTTCTCATGGCAAGATCTCTATGAAAATGTCCCAGAAAGGTAATTATGCATCTCAGCTACTGCCTGAGCACCTCCAGGAACTCGGGCTTGTTACTCCTTTACACAGCGGCCATTTCCATTTTAGTGCATTGTACATTAAGAAAGTTTTGTCCTGTATTTCACATCCTTTAACTTTAACTTACTCAGTTCTGCCCTCTGAAGTCTAATCCCTTTTCCACACAGCTGTTCTTCCAAGAGCTGAAGAAATGACCACCATTTGCAAATACTCCTTACAAGATATGGTTTCTGAGCCCTTTACCAGTATTTGTCTCCTGCTTCTTGTACTTGCTCTTAAATACACTAATGAATGATGTTCATCTAATTGTGCCCAGTTCCATTTTTTTAAGGTAACACTTGTTTGAATTCAATAAAGTCATGTGTAAGAATATAATACCTCCCCAAGCACAAACATACATGCCAATAAATATTAATTCCCCACCAAATTGTCACACCAACATTTACATTTTAATAGAATTAACATAACAATAAGGACTAAGGGGTTAATCTTCCAATAAGAAGAGGGAAATTTGGATGCAGTGACACAAACAGGGAAGAAAGCCATGTGAAGATGAAGACTGGAGCAGTGCATCTAGGAGCTAAAGAATGCCAAGGATTGCCATCAGCCACTGGAAGCTAGAAGCAGTAAGGAATGGTCCTTCCCTAGAGCCTCTGGTGGGAGCAGGACCCTGCCAACATCTTGATTTCAGACTTCTTACCTCCAGAACTGTGAGATAATAAATTTCTGTTACTTTAAGTCTGTGGTACCTTGTTACAACATACCTAGGAAACTAATCCAGTAACTCTATTTTTTGAGACAGCTGGCAGCATCTTAAGAATGCCTCCCAGTAAGTTGTGCTGACAAACTGCCAGCTGTCACTCAGGGGGCTGCACTGGTTAGTTGTCGTCAGCACCAGTTTTGATTGGTTGGATCCAACTCATTCTGATTGGTTGATGCCTCTGTCACAGGTTGTTAAATATTTTTAATATCATTCCTGCCTGGAAAGTAGGCCATCGGATATCCAATACTGTCATTTTTAATTATTTCATTAAGGATATCCATTTTGTAGATGGAATTACTGTTTTAAATTCCAGCTCTACACTATCTCACCACAAAGTAGATCCTGTAACGGTCTTCCACCATTGAAACCTTTGTATTTAGAAAAATGTAAATTTAACATTGGCTTAAACTGAGAAAGATATATGTAGTGACTGTTGTCATTGCCACTTTCACATCAAACATCAATTCTTGCCGGGCGCGGTGGCTCAAGCCTATAATCCCAGCACTTTGGGAGGCCGAGACGGGCGGATCACGAGGTCAGGAGATCGAGACCATCCTGGCTAACACGGTGAAACCCCGTCTCTACTAAAAACTACAAAAAACTAGCCGGGCGAGGTGGCGGGTGCCTGTAGTCCCAGCTACCTGGGAGGCTGAGGCAGGAGAATGGCGTAAACGCAGGAGGCGGAGCTTGCAGTGAGCTGAGATCCGGCCATAGCACTCCAGCCTGGGTGACAGAGCGAGACTCCGTCTCAAAAAAAAAAAAAAAAACATCAATTCTTCCTTCTTTTGGAGCAGTACTAATTGCTCCACTAAGGAACCATTTCCTGATTGAGAAGGGAATGGTTCCTCCTTAGAGGAGCATTGGCTACTGTTCCACTAATTACAGCTCCAGGGATAGACACAGGTCTCCAATCTTGCCAATCAGTACTGCTGGCCCCAGAGACTCTGGAGGACAAATGATCTATAATCACAGCCAATGAGATGAAATTCGGGATTTGGTTTGGGGGGTTTGGGAAAGATGGCTGTTCTCTTTTCCACTAGGTTTGAGCCAGACAGACCACAAAAAAAGAAAAAGGAAAAAAAAAAAACCAAAAAACTGGCAGGCATCATGTAATTCCTCTGCAACTCAGAGGAAAGCAAGACTATGAGATGCAGAGAAACCAGATTCTGACTACAATATTTACACCAACCATATCTGAAACTAGTTCTACCTCAGATTTTTCAATTACAAGGCCCCAAAACATCCCTTCTTTGCTTCACCCAATGGGTTGGGTTTTCTGTCACTTGCAACCAAAATAATTTTGCTATTTAGTAACATAAATTGTATTTAACAGCTTAAAAATAGAAGATTTCTATTGTATTGTCAATCTTACTGTGATAGATAATCAATAGTTGATTATATAAAAGATTTACCATATACAGTTATGCATCACTTAACAGCAGGAATACCTTCTGAGAAACATCATTGGGCTATTTGTCATTGTACAAACATCAGATTGTGCTTACACAAACCCAAATGGTATGGCCTCCTACATAGGTAAGCTATATGACATAGTTGCTTGCTCCTAGGCTGCAAACCTGTACAGCATGTTACTGTATTAATTGCAGGCAATTGTAACAAAATGGTAAGTATTTCTGTATCTAAGCATATCTAAACAAAGAAAATGTACAGCAAAAATACAGTATTATAATCTTACGGGAACATTGTACATGTGCTCTGCCCTTGACCAAAATGCCACTATGCAGCATGACTATACAGTAAAACTATAATAGCACGTGTTTGTGAGAAAAATTACTCAAAGTCTGCAATTTCAAAATGATCTAACCACAGAGATAAAAACCGAAACTCTCAGGATATTCAGAGAACACAGAGCTGCACTGTGTGTACTAAATATAATTCATTAAATGAGGGTAACTGCTCCATTTTTTATTTTTCTAAACCTGAGCCCTGATCACACAACCTCCTCTTAAGGGAACATAAAATTTAGTAAAATTCTAATTAGAATGCAAAATACATCTCCTCTGACATTAAAAGAGGTGAGTCAAAAATTCTTGTGCACCTATGTTATAAAATCTAAATAAATTATCTGGTCTCTTTCCCAATGAGTTAAGATAAAGAGATATGTCACTTTCAATATTGCTTATAATTTGAGGAATTTACTTACATTTTAGGTAATTTCTAAAACCATTTTTTATTATCGATAAGGAGGTACACTGGGTTTTTTGCTCTATATTTGGCAGTGGTGATTTTTTTTCAGTATCAATCTTTTCAGTCAAGATTAGCCTTGAAAAATTAAATATAGAGTTTTTTGGATTTTGATTTCCCTTTAAACACTTCCACAGAACTAGGTCTTTCTCCTACTTTGTTTTAATTTAAGGCAGAAAAATATATTTTGTTCTTCACTGTTGAAGGATGCTTTTTTAGAGACAAGGAAACTCAAAAGCATGAGGACCACCACTCTGTGTCAGCCCTGCAGTCATCCAGCCCAGTAAACAATGTTAACTCAAACTCCCCCTTGGCAATGAAGATTTCCTGACCGTTTCACTTAATACTCCTCTCTAGTTTCCCTGCATTCTTTTTGTACTTATCATAGCTTACACTTGAACATTTAACTCTTCTTTAATTTTTTTTAACATTTGTTAGTTTTATTTCTCCCACTAGATCATAAGCTCAGGGCCTAGGCCTCCATTCTCTAAAGGATGACAGGGTCTTTATAGGATCCAGATTCCATTCCACGTAAAAACCTGATCCAGATAGAGTCTGAAAACATCCTGGACAAGCATGAGAGGATTTAAGAACAAAGGGAACCTTCAAGTTTATCCAATTCAAGCCTCTCATTTTAGAGATAAGAGGGTGAAGGACTAAAGCACTTCTAAGAAACTTATCTTACACTAATTAGTTGGAGGCAGAGCAGGAAGTGGAAAGTGGATCTCTTGACCTGAGTATTCTTTCTAGTACACTAAGCAAATTCTGCAAGAGAGCAGGACCATGGCTTATTGACTCTCGTGGACTGGTGTGGGCCAGTGCTTTGCACTTTAAATAACAAACTCAAGCCACTCAAGTGTGGTCTGGGGACCAGTCACAGCATGAGCTGTGAGCTTATTAAGACAGACATGCAGAATCTCAAGCCCCATCCCAGACCTCCTTATTCTGCATTTAAAACATAATCTCTAAAAAGAGCCCACATTGCCAAGACAATCCTAAGCCAAAAGAACAAAGCTGGAGGTATCACGCTACCTGACTTCAAACTATACTACAAGGCTACAGTAACCAAAACAGCATGGTACTGGTACCAAAACAGAGACATAGACCAATGGAACAGAACAGAGTTCTCAGAAATAATACCACACATCTACAACCATCTGATCTTTGACAAACCTGACAAAAACAAGAAATGGAGACAGAATTTCTTATTTAATAAACAGTGCTGGGAAAACTGTCTAGCCATCAGTAGAAAGCTGAAACTGGATCCCTTCCTTACACCTTACACAAAAATTAATTCAAGACGGATTCGAGACTTAAATGTCAGACCTAAAGCCATAAAAACCCTAGAAGAAAACCTAGGCAATACCACTCAGGACATAGGCATGGGCAAGGACTTCATGTCTAAAACACCAAAAGCAACGGTAACAAAAGCCAAAATTGACAAATGGGATCTAATTAAACTAAAGAGCTTCAGCACAGCAAAAGAAACTACCATCAGAGTGAACAAGCAACTTACAGAATGGGAGAAAATTTTTGCAATCTACTCATCTGACAAAGGGCTAATATCCAGAACCTACAAAGAACTCAAACAAACTTACAAGAAAAAAACAAACAACCTCATCAAAAAGTGGGCAAAGGATATGAACAGACACTTCTCAAAGAAGACATTTATGCAGCCAACAGACACATGAAAAAATGCTCATCATCACTAGCCATCAGAGAAATGCAAATCAAAACCACAATGAGATACCGTCTCACACCAGTTAGAATGGTAATAATTAAAAAGTCAGGAAACAACAGGTGCTGGAGAGGCTATGAAGAAATCGGAACACTTTTACACTGTTGGTGGGACTGTAAACTAGTTCAACCATTATGGAAGATAGTGTGGCAATTCCTCAAGGATCTAAAACTAGAAATACCATTTGACCCAGCCATCCCATTACTGGGTATATACCCAAAGGATTATAAATCATGCTGCTATAAAGACACATGCACACATATGTTTATTAAGGCACTATTCACAATAGCAAAGACTTGGAACCAACCCAAATGTCCATCAATGACAGACTGAATTAAGAAAATGTGGCACATAACATACCATGGAATACTATGCAGCCATAAAAAAGGATGAGTTTGCGTCCCTTGTAGGGACATGGATGCAGCTGGAAACCATCATTCTCAGCAAACTATCACAAGAACAGAAAACCAAATACCACATGTTCTCACTCATAGGTGGGAACTGAACAATGAGAACACATGGACACAGAAAGGGGAATATCACACACCGGGGCCTGTTGTGGAGTGGGCGGAGCAGGGAGGGATAGCATTAGGAGATATACGTAATGTAAATGACGAGTTAATGGGTGCAACACACCAACAATGCACATGTATATATATGTAACAAATCTGCACATTGTGCACACGTACCCTAGAACATAAAGTATAATAATAATAATAATAAACTGCCAAATTCTAATCAAACTGAAAAAAATAATAATAATCCCTAGGTAATTTGTATGCACATTTTGGAAGCACTGAGGCATGTACTGCAATCCCTGACTCAAAGAGACAGCAAACTGACTGCATGAACAATGGTCTCAATCTGAGCTGCACATTAGAACCACTTGCGGAGTTTTCAAAATGTTGTTGCTGGTGTCTCACCTCAGGTCAATTAAGTCAGAATCTACCTAGCAGATTCCAGCACAGTAGCCAGAGTTGAGAACCACTGCACTCAATTCCTTGGAGCCCCTCTTTTGAACTCAATAAACAGAGTCAATGAGGTAATCTGCAGCTACCTCAGGAGAGAAGTCTACAAACAACTCAAGACCTTCATGAACACCATGGCTCACCTAGAGTTCTCCAAATGCTAAAATCACCTCTGTTAATGCTCTCTTCTTGGAGCTTTGACCATGCTGAGACTATCTTTGAAGTGGTCTTTACTACTGCCCCAAAAACTAATTTCTGGCAGCTTGGCCAGTCTTGACCTGCCCTGTGAAATTGTGTAACTTAAAATTGTTCTATGTCCAACTACACTTCAGCTATTAGGACTCCTTGCTGTCCATTCACTACAAAGCATGATGCTTCACTCTGTAACTGCAGAAGAGAAACTAATAAGAAATTTCCAGCTGTTATAACCCAGACAACACTAATTATAAAGAGAATATTTCCTCACAGCGAAAACCCTTCCAGTTATCTAAATAGAATGCCCTTCACCTAAGACCAAAATAAGAAATATTTAAATGAGAAAAAAAAAATACCTAAATGTGCTAGATAAAAATATAGGAGAACACATTTTTTTAAAATATGATAAAAACCCAGAATCCATAAAAGACTGGTAAATTCTACTGCACGCAAATAAACTCAACATCATAAAGTCAAAAGACATATCAAAATGTGAAAAAGGATTTGTAGCTCATATTATAGAAAATAACTAATTTTTTCAATATAAAATAGCTTTAATTTCCTCAAAATATAAATAGTTCCACCAAATCAACAGGAAGGGGTCCAACAGCCCAATAGGAAAATGAGCAAAGGATATACAGATAGTTTACTAAAGAGGAAATACACGTAGATAAAAATATGTTCAATGTTAGCCATAAGAAAAATGCAAATTAAAAACTGTGATAACATTTTTTACCTATCAGATTGGCAAAGATCAAAAAGTATGAAAAGGACTATATAGACAAAGACACGGATAAAACAAGCAAGCACTCTCATACATTGCTGGGGCAGGGGAGTTTAAATTAGCATAAGATCCCTGAACAGCAGGTTGGCAAAAACTATCAAAATTTAAAATGCACACAACTTGGACCCAGAAATGTTACTTCCAAGAATTTACCTTATAGATATAGTCACATATGTAGTAAATAAAATTCATACAAATGATTATTAACATATTATTTTAATAGTATAAGGTTGGAAACAACCAAAATTTCCATCAGTGAAATTATCTTATATCCAAATGGGATAGTATGTAACCACAAAAAATAATGAATGAGTTCTGTAAATGTTGAGTAATGACCAAGACAGACCATTAAGTTATTTTTTAAAGTGCAGAACAGTATGAATGTATGTATGCTACCATATGCTTAAATGTAAGTGTACATGCTGCGTGTACACTGAATGTATCTGGAAAGACACTCAAGACCATGGTATCGGTGGCAAACTCTAAAGGTTTGAGTAAGGAAAGTGGGTTAGAAAGGACACTTAACTTTTTAATGTAAAACCCCTTTTGGGCCTATAAATACATGAATACATGGCACTTCATTTTAAACAAATAATTAATTGCCCTATGCACATATGCCTCCAGGCCACCACATTGCCAGAGTAGATTCCAATCTTGAACTTTTAAGGAGAAAATGTCCTATAGGTCTTATAGAATCCAAGAGAGACAAGCAAGTTTTCTAGTGTAGTGCCAATTGCATTTTGGATGGAGATCTAAAGATTTCCTGATAGAACACGTTTGGGTCTGTTTTAGTACAAGCTGTCATAGGGCTACGCCACCCAGCAAGCTACGTTATGCCTGCTGGAATCCAGCTAACAAAATAATTATAGGGCTTCTGTTCCTGCATTTAACAAGATCTTCTCCAGATACATCTAAAAGAAAATTGGTGGTTATCTAAGGGTCTCAGCTCTACTTCAGAATAAGGTATTTCATATACGACTTCAACTCAAGTTAACTGCCCGGAATGATCAACTGCAGGAAGGGCTTGACAAGTCCATTAAGGAGGAAGACAACTGAAGTTTCTAGGTCAATGCCAGCACTGATCAAATAAGGCCTTCAAGGTCAGTGGAGCCCTGAGGAATAGGTCAAACCTAGGCCACAGATCTCAAGTGAGTGTTCTTTGCTGCTGTAGAAGATCAAACCAATACTATCAGTAGCTGCTCAAAACTTACTAACCTTGGGGTAAAAAGAAGAAAGTAAAAACGACTGCTAAGTAGCAAAGTTTACACTACATAGGTCGGACATTAAACCAATATCCATCCATTTGTTAAAGGCAAAGGTAAGTAATGCAGGCAAGGAACTGTTATGGATGTAGAAGATCCTCCAGAACACAATGCTGAATGTGTTAATACGACTCCTCACCACACCTCAAATATCCACCCAATCCCGGTAACACTGACTTCAGTTTCTCATAGTGTTACACCTTCCAGATGCATGAGAGGATCCTAGCTAGGGTGAACTCTGATGCCTCTAGTTATGTTACATACAAAGGTAAGTTTGTACAAAGAGTGACCAGCTCTAGTCAAAGTGATTCATCAGTAACTGCTAGCCTCCGGCTCATTTAGACAAAAACTCAAGAATGAAAGAAAATAAGGAGATAATACATTCGATCTTTGATAAAGAAATTTGCACATCTTTAATTTTCCCTTGGTCCTGTAGTATTTTGGGATTTATTAAACATGACACCGTCATTAATTAAATAGCCCATCCATACCTCAGAACTTACTGGGGGAAAGGGCTGGAGATACATCTCAGATACTAAATTCCACTTAAGGAAGCTGAGCCTATCCTTCTGGGAAAGAATTAAGCCTTCTGGATGTGTTCAGCCCAATAAAGGCTAGTACCCCTTGATTCACCATCTATAATAATAGTATAATCCACAATTATTACTTTCATTTGTGTGACCTAATTTGTGAATCCCTACTGAACACATTTGTTAACTAGCTGGGAATTAAACTACAGAAAAACACTGTGACACTTGATCCTCTATTGGTGGTTTTCTGACTGTGCACAGTTTAAAAGAGCTTTTTTAGTGTGGTCATGGTATGAAACTAAAAGAGAGTTCGTAGAATTGTTTTTTTAAGACATAGGGTCTTACTCTGTCACCCAGGCTAGAGAGCAGCAGCATGATTACAGCTCACTGTAGCTTCCAACTCCTGGGCCCAGGCCATCCTCCTGCCTCAGTCTCTTAAGTAGGTAGGACTAT
Organism: Piliocolobus tephrosceles; assembly: GCF_002776525.5. Taxonomy (NCBI): domain Eukaryota; kingdom Metazoa; phylum Chordata; class Mammalia; order Primates; family Cercopithecidae; genus Piliocolobus; species Piliocolobus tephrosceles. Next base: position 78,752,555 of record NC_045437.1, on the reverse strand, counting down.
AGGCACATGCTGCCACATCTGGTTGATTTTTTCTTTTCTTTTCTATTTTTTTTTTTTTTTTTTTTTGTAGAGATGGGGTCTTGCTATGTTGCCTAGGCTGGTTTCAAACTCCTGGCCTCAAACAATCCTCCTGCCTCAACTTCCCAAAGTGCTAGGATTATAGGTGTAAGCCACCACACCCAGCCAAGAATTTGTAGGATTCTGACTTGAAATAGTCTCTATCAATCAACAGTGTGACAGAGGATTATACCACCTTCAAAGGATTATATCATCTATTATAGTATAGAGAATTATACTCCCATTACACTACTTATTTCTGCAATGAATCCTGTTTATATAAACAGACTCATTATATACTTTTATTAGGTTTAAATTTATAATCAACCTATAAACAAAGCACAGAGGACTAAATTATAGTTACTGAATAGAATCTAAATATTATAAATCTTGATGATGTAAAAATAATAATATAATCAAAAATCAGAAAGAAGAATAGGAAGGAATGTGGGAGGCAGAAGTAATACACAAAATTCTTCTATTATAGCAGGAATCAATAGTTATTGTCCAAAGATGAGAAATCAGGAAGGAGAAATATATTACTTAAAGTTACAGGGGTAACCATGAGAATAACTGAGGGATTACTCATAATCAATAGGGGCTCCATTAAACAAATTAAAATCATCCATACAATGGAATACTACATAGCTATTATAAATAATAAGGTAATTCTGTATATGCTCACAAAGAAAGATGTCAATGATATGTTAGGTGGAAAAAGTAAGTTACAGAACAACGATGCCATTTATATAAACACATATAAATATGTATAAATATATTTATATGTGCATAGAAAACAAACTACAGAATTGGGTCAGAGGAGAAGGAGGGAAAGATTTTTCATCTTTATGTATCTATGTATTATTAAACATTTTTAAATGAAATCATGTGTTATTTTTTCTTGTAGAAATAAAATAAAGACCCAATCCACGAAAGAAAAAGTAACAGTGCACTAGGGAGACAGATCTAAACCAGGAATAAGAAAACTTCATTAAAACTTTCCTTTCACTCTGTGATAAATATGATTCTAAGAACCATGAAGTGTTAAACTAATTTTTCTTTTTGCCGGGCGCGGTGGCTCAAGCCTGTAATCCCAGCACTTTGGAAGGCTGAGACGGACGGATCACGAGGTCAGGAGATCGAGACCATCCTGGCGAACACGGTGAAACCCCGTCTCTACTAAAAATACAAAAAACTAGCCAGGCGAGGTAGCGGGCGCCTGTGGTCCCAGCTGCTCGGGAGGCTGAGGCAGGAGAATGGCGTAAACCCGGGAGGCGCAGCTTGCAGTGAGCAGATATCTGGCCACTGCACTCCAGCCTGGGGGACAGAGCAAGACTCCTTCTCAAAAAAAAAAAAAACTAATTTTTCTTTTTATTGTCTTTCCTTTTTGAACTCACTCTGTAGTTAGGTTACTACCTAATTACAGCACACCTTCACTCTGTTTTTCAAGTAAACATTTTTTGATGCCACTTAAGACTTTCCATTTTCAATGCCATTCAATAATGCCATAACTGTGCTCACTTGTATAAGAAGTTACTTTTCTTACAATATTCCTACTCCCTTTTCCTGGAAGCTCTCAAACCTACTAAGTTCCCCTTCTTTTCACCTCCAGCACCTCCCTGACTTCCTAGACGAGTAGTATAACACAGCTTCACCATCCCTGTAATGCAGGTCAGAGCACAGCAAGGACAGAGGCCCCAAGGAATAAGTGGCAGAAAAAATCAGCCACTTGTCAGGCTAGAAAAGAAGGTTACAGGGGGGGATTTGGTGACCTGATGTGGGGAGAAGCACACATGCATATGTGTTTACATATTCTTCCACAGCCCGTTTATCAAACACAAGTTTTTAAAGAATGATCACAGTTTAAACGATGCTAAGTCTCTTCCCCTTCTTAGAGCCAAAGCATCAAAAGTAAGTTTAAACATACTAGTTCCGTTTTCCTTATTAATACTTAAACAGATATCTCCACAATGTTAGGTTTCACTGTTAAGCATTTTCTTCTCCCTTTTTCATTTTTTAATAATAGTTTGTTGTCTAGTTTTCCAACCTGCCCATTTTGAGTTTTCAATTTTCAGTTCATAGACATGAGACCATCATATGTGCCCTCATACTTTTTATTAAACAATTTGGTTTTGGCTCTCAGAATGCTCCTGCTTATTTGTGCCAGGGGAATGGCCAACGGATATTGTAACTGATTAGAGGGGACATGGAGGGGCCTGCTGTCGAAAGCTATTTTTTTCTCTCTTTGTTCCTGCTTCCAATTTAAGTTTGGAGACATTTTGCCATATTATGTTTGTTTGTTCACTGAATTGTTCTTAAAGGCTTAGTTTTGCTTTTCCAATATTGTAGATAAAATTAAAAAAAAAAAAGTACAGATGACCTAAATAATGGCCTTCTTCATCTTGATTCCTGGATTTAAAGTTACTCCCAATCTTATTCCTTTCATAAATTATTGTTTTTTAAATCACTGGCTGTTTTATGAAAATTACTCAAGAGATTAAGAGATTAAAGTAATTTTATACTTTATTAAATGGAAAGAAATTTGATAGTACTGATGGTAGAAAAATTATCAGGGTAGCAAGCTGTCACTTTGATTTCAAAGCACTACCCTTGCAAAGCAGTACAAATAATTTATTAACTTTCCCAGTTTTTAGTGAAATGAAAGATGCCTGAGCTTAAGCAGTTTAACTCCTCAGAAAAGGATCCTGCTACAGGGTCAAGAGAAGAACAGGGGAAGTGAGAAAGGTCTCCCTGGGATGGGCTGTACAAAGTACCACAAAGTGGTGGCTTAAAACAACAAACGTTTGCTTTCTCACAGCTCTGGAGGCTAGAAACTGGAAATCAAGGAGTTGGCAGGGCCATGCTCTCTCTTTAGGCTGTTGCCTCTTCCTAGATTCTGGTTGCTGCCAACTTGGAAACATATTACTCCAGTCTCTGCTTCTGTCTTTACACAGCCTTCTACCTGTGTGTCTGGGTCTCTGTGGCCAAATTTCCCTCTTCTTATGAGGATGCCAGTCGTATTGGATTTAGGATTCACCGTAATCCAGAATGACTTCATCTTAATTTGACTACATCTTCAAAAACCCCATTTCCAAATAAGGTCACATTCACAGGTTCTAGGTGGACATGAATTTGGGGAGACATTAGTCAACTCAATACAGTTAGAGAGGCAGGAAGAGGTAGGAGAAATGCAGCCCCATAGCTGTCTCATCTAACCTGGAAACAGCTCGCACAGCAGAACAGCTGAGGTAGGACAGAGTTGATGGCCAGTGCTTTAGAAGCTGTTCCAGCCTAGGCACAATAGGCCAGATTCTTAGTGCTACTGCTGGAAACCAAAAGGACTTTACCCAAGAATCAGACAGAAGATACTAACAGCTTTGAGAGAAGGCTGCATGGTAGTACAATCACTGCTTTTTATCCATGGAGCATGGATATGGTGAGATTGAAAACTTTACTGAGGTCATTCTGCTTGCCAAAAAGAACATTCAATATTCACTTCTTGTATCAGTACCAGACACGTGGCAAACTCACATAGTCAGCAGAGAGGAGGGACAAGAACGGAAGACAAGGAAGGAGAGAGGGAGGATATAATCCACTCAGCCTTTTTTGTTAATGTAACAGAAGTTTCTTGACATATTTCCCAGAATGAGTTACAATCTCTGCCCTCCTAATCAGTGAAGGTTTAAAGCTCTTATACTGAAATCCCTCCTTCTTTGTCATCTATCAGAACTCCTGCTTCCCATAGCTTGGCATTAATATCTCAGAAAAAGGAAGAAAGCTGTTGCCTCTGCATCAAGACAAAAGCATACAACACAACAGCAGAAGGAGGAGAAGCACATCACCTCACTCCATCCCCAGGCATACAAACCTTAGGGAATCTTCCTTAAATATCTCCTCTCCTTCAGTTCCATGAGTTGATCATGTTCTCCCACTGCTGTGTTCCTAATTTTAAGGTCGAAAACAGCCAACCTTAAACTGATGACCAATAATGTCTTAATCTAAAATTTATATTTATTAATTTTACACATCACATAAATGGGATATCCTTCAAATACTTCTGTATTAAGTGTTTCTTTGGCCAACCAGCCACAATTAGAATAACCAAATAGACATACCCTCCCATATTACACAACTAGAAAACCAAACATAAAATATAAAATTGGAGTTTTCAAACATTGAACACAGGCAGTGCAGAACAGTGATCTCTGAGAGAAGAGAAATAAACAAGGTGAGCCTGATAAGTATCCCCACTAGAGAAAGTTTCTACGCCACAGTACAGGGATAGGATATCCAAACAGAGCCCCGAGTATTACCAACCTGGGGAGACAGTGTTCAGAATTTGGAGAAACAGACTGACAAGAATCTGTGCAGCAGAGTACAAGGGAGGAACTGAAAGAAAGAATTCTCAAGATCCTCAGAGGAGCCTTTCGTGAGTCTTTCACTAAGTAGTAATCTGCACATGGACGTGAAGAAACTACTGATATCTAGCAAGAAACAGTAAAAAGAAGTATGCAGCACAATCCTCAGAATGCACCTAGGGCTAGGAACAGTTCACATTCCCACCAGTGAGAATAGAAAACCATCCTAACATGCACAGCAATGAGTAGCATCCTCAGAAAGTAAATGCCTTAGTTGTGGTCCAAATTAGACCTAGTCTAAAGGCTGTTCAGGACTTGCCGTCGCAAATCAACCCTTGAAAGAATCAAACCAATTACAAGGATCTTAATCGCATTCCAGAAAAAGTCTGAAAATAACTAAATGAAAAAAAAAAAAAAAACCAGCACTCACAATGTCTGGCTTTCAATTAAAAAATTACCAAGCATGAGAAGAAATAGGTAACTATGACTGAAACAGGAAGGAAAATCAGTCAATAGAACTGAACCCAGAAATACAGAGGTGATAGAATTAGAGACCATGATATAGTTTGGATTTGTGTCTCCACCTAAATCTCATGTTGAATTAGAGGAGGAGTCTGGTGGGAGGTAAATGGATCATAGGGTTGGATTTTCCACTTGCTGTTCTCGTAACAGTGAGTTCTCACAAGATGTGATGGTTTAAAAGTGTGTGGAACTTCCCCCTTTGCTCGCTCTCTCTCCTGTTCTGTCATTGTGAAGATGTGCCTGCTTCCCTTTCACCTTTCCCCATGCTGTAAGTTTCCTGAGGCCTCCCAGTCACGCTTCCTAGTAAGCCTGCAAAGTGTGAGTCAATTAAGCCTCTTTTCTTTATAAATTACCCAGTCTCAGGTAGTTCTTTATAGCGTGTGAGAACAGACTAATATAGAAAATTGGTACTAGGAGAGTGGGGCACTGCTATAAAGATATCTGTAAACAGGGAAGTAACTTTGGAACCAAGTAACAAGCAGAAGTTGGAACAGTTTGGAGGGCTCAGAAGAAGACAGGAAGATGTGGGAAAGTTTGGAACTTTCTATAGACTTGTTGAATGGTTTTTGTATAAAATGATGATAGTGATATGGATAATGAAGTTCAGGCTGAGGTGTTCGCAGTTGGAGATGAGGAACTTACTGGGAACCAGAGTAAAGATCATTCTTGCTAAGTGTTAGCAAAGAGACTGGCAGCATTTTGTCCATGCCCTAGAGATCTGTGGAACTTTGAACTTGAGAGAGATTATTTAGGGTATCTGACAAGAGAAATTTCTAAGCAGCAAAGTATTCAAGAGGTAACTTGGCTGTTTCTAAAATTGTATGCTCATATGTATGAAGAAAGAGATGGTCTGAAATTAAAATGTATATTTAAAAGGGAAGCAGAGCATAAATGTTTGGAAAATTTGCAGCCCAACCATTGCTGTAGAAAAGAAAAATCCATTTTCCACGGAAGAATTCAAGCCAGCTGAAGAAATTTGCGTAAGTAATGAGAAGCTGAATGTTAATAACCAAGACAATGGGGAAAAATGCTTCCAGGGTATTTCAGAGATCTTCAGGGCAGCCCATCCCATCACAGCCCTAGAGGCCTAGGAAGGAAAAATGGTTCTGTGGGCCAGGCCCAGGGTTCCACTGCTCTGTCCAGCCTCAGGATGTGGCACCCTGTGTCCCAGCAGCTCCAGCTCCAGCTCCAGCTGTGGCGAAAAGGGGCCATGGTGTAGCTAGGGCCATGGCTTCAGAGGGTGCAAATCCCAAACCTTAGCAGCTTCCATGTGGTATTGGGCCTGTGGGTGCGCAGAAGGCAAGAACTGAGGTTTGGGAACCTACACCTAGGTTTCAGAGGATGTATGGAAATGCCTATATGTCTAGGCAGAAGTCTGCTGCAGGGGTGGAGCCCTCATGGAGAACCTCTACTAGGACAGTGCAGAGGGAAAATACAGGGTTGGAGCCCCCACACAGAGTCCCCACTGTCAAGTGGACCTGTGAGAAGAGGGCCACTGTCCTCCATACCTCAGAATGGTAGATCCACCAAGAGCTTGCATCATGCACCTGGAAAAGCTGAAGGCACTCAAAACCAGCCAGGGAAAGCAGCCATGGGAGCTGTACCCTGCAGAGCCACAGAGGTGGAGCTGCCCAAAGCCATGGGAGCCCACCCCTTGCATGAGCATGCCCAGGATATGAGACATGGAGTCAAAGGAAATTATTTTGGAGCTTTAATATTTAATGACCGCCCTGCTGGGTTTCAGACTTGTATGGGGACTGTAGCCCCTTTGTTTTGGCCAATTTCTCCCATTTAGAATGGGAGCATTTACCTAATGCCTGTATACCCATTGCATCTTAGAAGTAACTATTTTTTTTATTTTACAAGTTCATAGGCAGAAGGGACTTACCTTGTCTCAGATGAGACTTTGGACTCTGAACTTTTGAATTAATGTTGAAATTAGTTAAGACTTGGAGACTGTTGAAAAGAGAGAATTATATTTTGCAATATGAGAAGGACATGAGATTTGGGAGGGGTCAGGGTGGAATGATATGGTTTAGATTTGTATCCCCGCCCAAATCTCATGTCGAATTGGAGGAGGGGCCTGGTAAGAGATGATTAGATCATGGGGGCAGATCTCCCCATTGCTTTTCTTGTGATAGTGAGTGAGTTCTCACAAAATCTGATGGTTTAAAACTGTGTCGCAGTTCCCCCTTTACTCTAGCTCGCTCGCTCTCTCTCCTGCTCCACTATTGTGAAGATGTGCATGCTTCCCCCTAACCTTCTGCCATGACTGTAAGTTTCCTGAGACCTCCCAGCCATGCTTCCTGTTAAGCCTGCAGAACTGTGAGTCAATCAAACCTCTTCTCTTTATAAATTATCCAGTCTCGGGTAGTTCTTTACAGCAGTGTTATGAATGGACTAATACAGACCAGGACATGAAAATAGCTATCATAAATATACTCTTATATGGTCCAGAAAGTAGAAGAAAGCATGAGAATAATGAGTAGAAAAATAGAAGATATTAAAAAGACCCAAATCAAACTTCTAGAGATAAAAAAAAAATGCAATATCAAAACTGAAAAATATACTGGATATAATTAACAGGAGATTAGGGACTGCAAAAGGTAAACTTAGTGAATTTAGCAATAGAAACTATCTAAAATGAAACAGACCAAAAAAAAATTGAAAAAATCAATTGAACATAGTGAGCTGTGAGACATAAGTGTCCTAAAAAAACACATAAATAGGAGTTCTAAGTATCATTTCTTGTTTTATCAAACTTTAAACATATCAAAGATTTCTGGAGCTCATTTACCTAAAGCAATTTGCTGTATTTTCATATTTGTAATAAGTATTCATAAAAATAAATGTGTTTTACATACTATATGTTTAGATCTATTTCTGTATCTTTTAGGAGCCTTTTTCTATTTTCTTAATTTTGAGCATTTAAAGCTCTTATTACCAAATTACTCTAAGGTCTTTTATACTTGAAATGTACAAATGTTTGTTCCCCATTTTCAGGTATCACTGTTTTGACAAGAGGTAAATATGTGACAAATATCTCAAAAACATAGTTATTTTATAAGATCCTAAACCCATTCATTTATCCAAAAATACTTATTGAATGCTTATTATGTTTTATGTACTAGTGAAGCCACTAGTGAGCAAGATACATCAAATCTCTGCCCTGGCAAGACTATATTCTGATATTGGAAACAGCAAATAAATACATAAGCCATAAAACATATAATGTTAAGCTGTACTAACTTTTACAATGTAAACAACAAGAACAAAACATAGTCTCTGTCCTCATAAAATATGAGAGGAATGAAGGAAGACAGACAATAAGTAAAGTTGAAGTTATATAATATTATGTCATAGTGATAAGTGAACTGAAGATTAAAATAGATAGCTACAGGAAAGGTACAGAAAGCAGTCTTTTCATATAAATAACCTGAGAAACCCTCTCATAAGTCTTGACATTTGAATAAAACAAAGGCATCTAAATGAAGTAAAAATGCAAGCAACATCACGATCTAAGAGAAAGGAATTCTGGACAGAAAATAACTTTGCAAAGGTCCTGTGGCAGGAATGAGTTTGGTGTACATGAATAACAAAAAAGCCAATACAGCCAGATCGTCTAGGGACTTGTTGGCCATGACAAGGGGTTTATATTTCTGTTCATTCTATTGTAATTGTTTATGCTGAAATTATTCTAAATTAGAATACTAGGTCATAAAACACTTACTGCTTTTTTCTTCAACAAGTAAAATCACAGTGAAAAAAAATTCTGTAATGTAATCACACAAACAGAAGCCTTATTAAATTGTAATGTATTTTCTTCTAGTGCATTTTTAATTCTTAGGAATTGTTTAAATCATACCATAAATACAACTTTGCAATCTATTTCTTTAAATAAGAGTGATATGTTGTAACATAATAGACTTTGTGAATATCACTTTTAATCGCTATATAAAATTGCATATGGGTGGTTGTAACTGTCCACATAAGTACATTCACTATTGTTAAAAATTTGATTAAGTTTTCACAAATAATGTGTATCCTTGCCAACAGTTTTTCCCCTGAGAATTCAAACAGTACAATTTTTAGTCAAATATTGATATTTTTAACATTTATGATTTATATTGCCAAGATCTTTTAGAAATCTGCCTTTAAATGCCACCAGTAATGTATGAGAATGCCTGTTTCACTGCACCCATGCCAGGACTGGTTTTATCATTCTGGTTGTTTTATAAATCTATATAGTTTGTTTTCATTCTTTGTTAATTTGATGTGTCAAAAGCTGTATTTCAATGTTGCCTTTATTTTATATTTCTGTTATTAATAACTGTAGCAAATTAAAGATGACAGCAAGTTCTGTGACACTCCTCCCATCAAGAGGAGGGGGTTTTGTTTCCCCTCCCCATGAATATGGGCTGGCCTGTGACTACTTCAGCTAATCCCAGGGAAATGACACTCTGCCAGTTCCAGACCTAGCCATAAAGAGGACTAGATGTTTCTGGATTCGTGTTTGGAGCCCTGAGAAACTATGTAGGAAGTCTAACTCCCCTGCTGAAGAGACCACATAAACAGGCCCCACAACCCCATAAGATCCTAGTTTACCTTAACAGTTGTCCTGCCAAGCACCAGGCATGTTAGTGAAGCTATCTTAGGCCCTTCAAACCAGCCCAGCTGCTAAGTGAACACTACCAAGTGATCCCAGGTAACACTGCATTAGGCGGAAGAATCGCCCAGCCAAGACCTGGCTGAAGTCCTGACCCATAAAATCATGAGATATAACAATAATTTAATTGTTGTTTCATGAGGCTTGCTTTGGGATCGTTTGCTACAAAGCAAGACATAGCTGAAGTGAATTGCATACCTTCTTCTGTGAATTATCTGCTTTGCAATACACTTGGGTGTTAATGTTTTTTACTAATATATTTAAGTTTCTATAGAATAAAGACACTAATATTTATCTTGCATATTTTTTAACAAGTATTTCCTAATGCATATTTCCCTTTTGATTTTTATTTCAGGTGGATTACAACTGTAATTGTATGCTAAATTTTAAGTGATTTTTAACATTTCATTTCAAAGTTTAAGAAAATCTTCAAAGACAATATTCATTTCTATTTTCTTTTTTTTTTTTACTTTTTATTTTTTATTTTACTTATTTATTTTTTTATTATACTTTAAGTTCTAGGGTACATGTGCGTAACGTGCAGGTTTGCTACATATGTATACTTGTGCCATGTTGGTGTGCTGTATTTCTGAAATGTATAATAAATCTATATAAATGGATTAAACTTTAATCCATTTTGAATGGATTTTGCTTACAGTTTATCTGAGAAAAAAATCTTATCAATACTTCCAACTTCTCTTCTTAATTCCCTGCTTCTCCTATTTTTATTCCAAAGCATAAAGTGACTTATGGAATGAATGATACTGCTAATCTATGTAACATTTATCCCTAATTACAAAGAAATAAATGTTCCCTTTTCTGAGTATGACTAACTTTTTCCCAAAGATTGAAGGGTGTTTGTTGCCTGGGAACTAAAGGGGGCCAGGCACGGTGGCTCATGCCTGTAATCCTAGCACCTTGGGAGGCCAAGGAGGGAGGATTGCTTGAGGCCAGGAGTTCAAGACAAGCCTGGGCTAATAGTGAGACTCCATCTCTACAAAAAATTTAAAAATCAGCCAGGCATAGTGGCACATGCCATAGTCCCAGCTACTCAGGAGGCTGAGGGAGGAGGATCACTTAAGCCCAAGAGTCTGAGGTTACAGTGAGCTATGATCATGTCACAGCACTCCAGCCTGGGCGACAGAGCAAGATTCTGTCTTAATTAATTAATTAATTAATTAAGCAATATCAATTGGATAGGAAGAGAGTACTTCATCATAATTGAAATAAAAAGTTAAAAATCCAGTCAAACATATTTTAATATGACATTAGGCTCTGCTTAAGACATTAGACAGCTTTTTGTGAAGGACCTAGGCTCTCACAACTTTGAGAGACAGTATGGCAGCAACAACAAAAGCTTGCTACAATGTTGGAATATAGCTTCTGTTTGGAAGAGCTTAAAAAGAGAGAACTGGTCAGGGGAGTGCATATCAAGAGTATGAAGAATCCCAGTGTACTGGACACCACTTGAGCACCATTCCAAAACCTTTCAATTCTACCTTTTACCCTAACCACAGCTCCCACAAGCATTCCATGGAGACTTTAAGCAGTTTCATACATGTGCAACTGGTTAACCCTCACACTGTGACTGTGCCATTCTGGCTGTGTCAGAATCCCACACTTAACTCTGCACTAATACAGTACATGTGCATAATCTGGAACTGCAGGTAGTAAACACTATGGGGCCACCTTTGACCTACAAGCAAAGGAAACCAATGGATAAATGCTCTCTCCCTTTCATCTCATGAAAGGACTGCCTTATTTCATGAGTCTCCTCAGAAGATTCTGGAATAATTAAGAACCAGGCACGAGTAGGTACTCAATAACACGTATTTTTAAGTGACTCTTCCTCCTCTGCTTTACTCTCCCTCTCTTGTATTCTTGCCTCATGAAATTACTTTCCAAAATAAATATCATCACACAAACCTTTATCTCAGGCTCTAGAGGAAACTCAGGCTAAGACAATCTTTATCTTGAAAATAGGTCACTGCTGTTGCTTACCTTAGCTAGAGTCTATTGCTTTGGCAACAAAAGCTATCTTACTAAATAACTAAAGACTAAAAAGAAAGAAAAATAAAAACCATATTTAAAAATAAGAGAAATGGGCCAGGCAGGGTGGTTCAAGCCTGTAATCCCAGCACTTTGGGAGGCCAAGACGGGCGGATCATGAGGTCAGGAGATCGAGACCATCCTGGCTAACACGGTGAAACTCCGTCTCTACTAAAAATATACAAAAAACTAGCCGGGCGTGGTGGCAGGCACCTGTAGTCCCAGCTACTTGGGAGGCTGGGGCAGGAGAATGGCATAAACCCGGGAGGCGGAGCTTGCAGTGAGCTGAGATCCGGCCACTGCACTCCAGCCTGGGCAACAGAGTGAGACTCTGTCTCAAATAAAAATAAAAATAAAAATAAAAAATAATAAGAGAAATGTAGCAAAAAAAATCTTAAATGAGATATCAAATTGAATCCATAAATGCATAATGCATGCATTATTAAGAAAGAGTTAGACACGGTGAAACCCCGTCTCTACTAAAAATGCAAAAAATTAGCCGGGCGAGGTGGCCAGCGCCTGTAGTCCCAGCTACTCGGGAGGCTGAGGCAGGAGAATGGCTTAAACCCGGGAGGCGGAGCTTGTAGTGAGCCAAGATCCGGCCACCGCACTCCAGCCTGGGTGACAGAGCGAGATTCCATCTCAAAAAAAAAAAAAGAAAGAAAGAGTTAGAAATGTAGAAATGCAAGGATGGTTCAACATTAAAATATCTGTCAATGTAATTACTACATTAATGAATTAAAAGAAAAAATCCATATTATTACATTGATAGATGTTAAAACTTTGAATAGAATTCAACACTCAATCTCAAATTTTTGAAGCTCTGAAAAAACCTGTACGACATTTCTCTTAATCTGATGAAAAGAATCTAATAAAAATACAAACATACTTAATGATTAAATATTATAGGCCGGGTGCAGTGGCTCATGCCTGTAATCCCAGCACTTTGGGAGGCCGAGGCGGATGGATCACGAGATCAGGAGATTGAGACCATCCTGGCTAACATGGTGAAACCCCATCTCTACTAAAAATACAAAAAAAATTAGCTGGGCACAGTGGCGGGCACCTGTAGTTCTAGCTACTCGGGACGCTGAGGCAGAAGAATGGCATGAACCCGGGAGGCAGAGCTTACAATGAGCCAAGATTGCGCCACTGCACTCCAGCCTGGGTGAAAGAGCAAGACTCCATCTCAAAAATATATATATATATTATAAACATTTCCATTAAAGCAAAGAAAAATAGAAGAATGCTCACTATCATGACCACAGTTCAACATTAGACATGAAAAGTGAATGAGATCTTACTATTAAAAAAAAAAGATAAAACTGCAGACGATTTATGTACCTAAATAATCTAGAGACTCAACTTAATTTTCTTTTCTTTTTTTTTTTTTTTTTTTTATTTTTTGAGACGGAGTCTCGCTCTGTCGCCCAGGCTGGAGTGCAGTGGCCGGATCTCAGCTCACTGCAAGCTCCGCCTCCCGGGTTTATGCCATTCTCCTGCCTCAGCCTCCGAGTAGTTGGGACTACAGGCGCCCGCCACCCCGCCCGGCTAGTTTTTTGTATTTTTTAGTAGAGACGGAGTTTCACCGTGTTAGCCAGGATGGTCTCGATCTCCTGACCTCGTGATCCGCCCGTCTCGGCCTCCCAAAGTGCTGGGATTACAGGCTTGAGCCACCGCGCCCGGCCAATTTTCTTTTATTTTTTGAGACGGAGTCTCGTTCTGTTGCCAGGTTGGAGTGCAGTGGCATGATCTCGGCTTCCTGGAATCTCCCACTCCCTGGTTCAAGCGATTGTCGCGCCTCAGCCTCCTGAGCAGCTGGGACTACAGGCACGCACCACCACGCCCAGCTAATTTTTTATTTTTAGTAGAGATGGGGTTTCACCATGTTGGCCAGGATGGTCTCCATCTCTTGACCGTGTGATCTGCTCACCTCTGCCTCCCAAAGTGCTGGTATTACAGGCATGAGCCACAGCGCCCAGCCTTCAACTGAAAATTTAATAGAATAATTACGAGAGTTATATGTCAAATATCCAGGAAAATACTTAATATCAAGAAAACTGCACAACTTTACTGTAGAATATGGAAAAAAACCCAACAAGTTTTTTATAAAACTTGTAAAGTCATTCTAAAATTGATCTGAAAAAGAAAATGCACAGGAGTAAAGACAATTAAAAAATGTAGAAATATCAGATATAAAAATCAACTAAGGAGTATTTGTAAAAAAAAGATTTCTTTCTTGAAGTCTGACTCGTCACCCAGGCTGGAGTGCAATGGCACAATCTCAGCTCACTGCAACCTCCGCCTCCTGGGTTCAAGCAATTCTCCTGCCTCAGCCTCCCGAATAGAAGGGATTACAGGTGCCTGCCACTATGCCCAGCTAATTTTTGTATTTTTAGTAGAGATGGGGTTTCACCATGTTGGCCAGGCTAATCTCGAACTCCTGACCTCAGGTGATCCACCCTCATCAGCCTCCCAAAGTTCTGGGAGTACAGGCATGTGCCACTGTGCCCGACCCATTTGTAAAAATTAAAACACGTTATTGTGATAGAGAAGAAAACAGATCAGGAAACTGGAACACAGACTCTATAAAACAGTGCCACATATGCTAGAAGTTAATATATGATAAATTGGGGATTTGGGGTCAGAGATGAACAAACAGATGAGTCAGTAATCAATATGAAGTCATTTGGTTCACCATTAAATAAAATAAATAAGCTACACTACCACATCACAAAATCTCCCAAAATAAATTCCAAATGGGTTGAAACCCTAAATACAAAAATTAAAATTATAAAGGTGTAGGGGAAAATACAAAAGAATATTTTCCCAGTTTTGAAGTTGTGAAAGACTTCCTTAAGCAAAACACCAACTCCAAAGCTACAGAGCAAAAACTGGCATATTCATTAAAAACTAAAAACTTCTATATGACAAATGATACTGTTAACAATGTTAAAAGAAAAGTGACAGACTGGGAAAAATATTTGTAATACCTATAGAAAATGACAAATACTGTAATAATATATGTTACTCATATATTATTATATAGGATTTACATTTTATATGATTATATAATATATAATCATATATAATATGTTACTTTTACAAATCAATATTTAAAAATAAACTCACAATAAAACAAAGGACATAAACAATAAATGCCTAAAAGAAATACCAATAACCAATAAGCATATGAAAATACGCTCAACATTAGTATTAATAAGGAAAATGCAAATCTAAAAATATGTAATTTTTCATCTTTTAGAATAAAAAAAGTTTAGCAATCAGCAATATCCAATTTTATAGAGCATATGAGAAAAATAAGCATATTCATTTATTTTTTGATAGGAGTATAAATTAGTACAGTCTGTTTGGAGGGAAATCCTGTCCAATTTCTCACTCATTCATTCATTCATTCATTCGATAAATTTTATTGAGCACCTACTTCATGCAATGTGCTGTGCTAGGTCCTAAGAATACAGCAGTGAACAAAACAGACAAGTTCTTGCCTTCATGGAGCTTACATTCTGGAGGACAGGGTAGGGTGCAGGACGAAGAAGATAAACAGCAAACAACTAAATATGTAGAGCAAGTGGTTTTAAGTGCAATAAAACTCAATAAATTGGCCAGGTGCAGTGGCTCATGCCTGTAATCCCAGCACTTTGGGAGGCCGAGGCGGGCGGATCACCTGAGGTCAGGAGTTTGACACCAGCCTGGTCAACATGGTGAAACCCTGTCTACTAAAAACGCAAAAATTGGCCTGGCATGGTGGCAGATGCCTATAATCTCATCTATTCGGGAGGCTGAAGTAGGGGAATCGCTTGAACCCAGGAGGCTGAGTGAGCCAAGGTCGCACCATTGTATTCCAGCCTGGGTGACAGAGAGAGACTCCGTCTCAAATAAAAAATAAATAAATAATAATAGATAAATAAATGAAGAAATCCAGTTAAGCAGAATTTAAAATGATAGTGTTGAGAAGATGCTATTTTATGTAGGTGGGCAGGTGTGATCTGACTGATAAGGTGCCATTTGAGCACAGATATGAAGAAAGTAAGGAGGCAACTCATAAAGCTATCTAGGGGAAGAACACAATAGATAGTGGGAACAGGAAGGGTGAAGGCCCAACAGAAACAGCAGGGATATTAGGATGGCTGGAGCAGAATAAAGGAGTGGGAGAATGATAGAAGACAAAGATTAGAGAAGAAAGACAGCAGGAACCATTGAAGGCCTTGGAAGCCATGGTTAAAGCTTTGATTTTCACTCAGACTAAATAGGAAGTCACTGGAAGGTTTTTAGTAAAAGAGTTATATGAATGAACTCACATTTTAAAAGGATAACTCTAGTTATTGTTTAGATACTAGATTCTAAAAGGGCATTAATTAGGAAGCCAGGTGAAAAACGATGGCAGCCTGGGCTACGGTGGTACGATGAAGGTGTTAAAAGTGGTCGAGTATGAACATATGTTGAAGATAGAGTTATTAGAATTTGCTAATGGATCAAACATGGAATGTATGAGAAAGAGAGTGGTTCAGGGTAACACCGGGTTTTTGTCTTGAGCAATTGGAAGCTAATAAATACTGACATAGGGAAGTATGTGGAAGATACAGGTTGCGGGTTGGGTAGTAAAAATGAGTTAAATTTGTGATGACTGGTAGACACACAAATGGAATGTCAGTTTGGTTGTTCGATACAAAAGCCTGAAGTTCATGATAGGCACTAAAATGCCAGTGCCTATCAATGTCATGACATGATAGGCACTAAAAAGGAAAAGTCATCATACATATGTATATATACTACATATATGCATATGCACCTAATATATAGTATATATGTATATATTATATATGTGTGTAGTATATATACATATATGTGCATATACTATATACACACACATATACATAGTACATATATAGTATATATAGTACATATACATCTATACATGTGTATAGATACACATATATAGTACATCAATACCTATATATATAGTACAGATATATACATATCTGTATCTATACACATATATATACATGTGTGTCTGTGTGTGTGTATAGTATTTACAGCCAAGGCGCTGAATAAGATCTCCTACAAGGTGAGTCTAATTGGAGAAGAGAAGTTCAAAAACTGAGCAGTGATGCACTCCAATGTCTAGTTGTTGGAAGATGAAGAGGAACCAGCAGAGGAAGCCAAAAAGGGACAGTCATTGGGGCAGGAGGAAAACCAAGAGGGCAGCATCCCAGATGTCAAGCAAAGAGTGCTTCAAGAAGGGAGCAATATAGCCAGGCGTGGTGGTGCGTGCCTGTAATCCCAGCTACTCAGGAGGGCAACAAGAGCAAAACTCCGACTCAAAAAAAAAAAAAAAAAAAAAAAAAAAAAAGAAGGGAGCAATAATTGTGCCAATTTTGCATCATCTATCAAAATGTAAACTGAGCATGCTGTCATTCAGCAATTCTATTTTGAAACATCTACTCTCATAGAAATATATATGTACACAAAAAAATTGTATTGCACTGATAATTATTAAGTTATCTTTTGTAATAGTAAATTAAATGCCCATCAATAGGGGAATGTTTATATTATGGTGCATCTGAACAAGAGAATAAAATACAACAATTTTAAAAAGCTGGTAGAAGTTGCTGATATAGAATGACTTCTTAAATATTCAATGAAAACAAGCTACTTGAAGAATAATCATTCTATATGTATATGTTAGCACTAAAGCAGGCAGAATAGTATGGTGAGAAAATGCATGAGCTCCATCCCAAACAGAATTCCTGGCATATTAATTTGGCGTGCCACTTTGGACAAGTTTCTAAACTCCTCTTTACCTTCCTTTCCCAAAATCCCTCAAAGGGATTAGATGAATTAATATATTAAAAAGGTGTGAACAATGTCTGGCACATAGTAATCACTCAATAAGTATTAGCCATTAATAATGTCTTAATAGTATATATTATAATATATAATAACAACATATATAGAAGCATAGGAATAAGTTTTGAAGTCAAATCCTAAACTGTTAACACTGGTAATCTCTAAGGAGGAGTTTGAGATTGGGAGTTAGCAGATAGGGTGAAAGGTGACAGAAAGATGCTTAAACATTTTATCATATATATTTCTATATTGCTTGAATTTTTAATATATTAATGCAAATTTTTACAAAAGCGTATGTGCTTTCCTTATGAAATTTTTAACCTTTTTTTAATTGAGAGAGGAAAAAGAATAGTAAAAGTTTATGTATTTGAATGGCTATTCCTGGCAATTTTTAGTCAATGACTATGGTTCAACTGACACCAAAATGATCAAAGAACTGGGATATTGTGAAGCAGGCAATATAACATTTTCTAGCTATTTCCAAGAAAAACACACAGACAGATATATAACAATAAAAATAGAAAAGAGCCTGAATAAAATAAAAGAAAGGGAAGAATGAAACTGAGCACAGATATATAGACTGTGAATCTAACCATTCAGGCAAATCAAAAACCATATCTATCACACCTGAGACAGGCAGTCAACCATCATCTCCTTGCACATTTCCAGGGGCAAACAGCATATATTATTCGTCAGTTACACCTTATACTAACCAGAGTGTCTCTTTGGTCCTACTTGTCTCATCTGAAGCAATATAGAATTAAGTCTTCTCTTTCTTCACCAAGACAGACTTTTGGCTACATACTCTGGTCCCACTACCTTGTCTGGGCAGGCCCAGCCCTGCCAGTGTGGGCAGAGAGCATTCCAAGCAGCAGGCTGCTATAGCTGCTCCAAATCTAAGCCAAAATACAGCTCAGATTCTTTCCATACAGTGCTGCCAACAAGTAGAATAGTTAAAACAATTTGGAGGTACAAGTAGCATGACTTCTGACTGACTACATTCTGCTGGAGAAACATCAGGTATTAGCAGGACACAAATGCAAGACTGTGCTTTATGCAGACTCTACTTAACCCTTTTATGTGTAACTCAAAGCCCTTCTTTCACCACCTCTTTCTTTGTCTTTGGTACAAATCCATCACCAGCTCTTCCCAGACCTTCCCAAGGTGGAGCTCACTACTCCATGTATGCCTCTGCCTCTAATTACTATTTACTGCATTTGCATGTGTTTTTTAACATTATAATGTCATTAGCATGCAAGGGAGCCCCGTTGCCAGGGCAACCAGGAGTGGTGAATGCAGGCACAGCCTTTAATGAAAACTTAACCCTACTTTGTTTAATTCCCACTGTGTTTTTTTGGCTCACTTCACCTTTGTGGTCCCAAAAATGGAAATACCCTACAGTTACCCCTTCTTATCTGGTGTTACTCCAAGGTCTTGATAACCTATGTGTGTTGCTCTGGATACACTAACAACATACATTTTTTTTCATAACTAACCTTGATAAATTTGCTCCCAATACAATAAATTTTCCTTCTGATCAACACTGCTCATTCAATACAGTCCTTCGAATATCTAAAATAGTCTATTTTTCTCCACATTCAATATTGTCAGGTTCTTCAAATTTGGTATGATTTCTGGAGTCATTACTCACATGACTGCCCAGACCTCATGTGGGCATTCTAAATGATGTGGTTGAGATCAAACTCACTACTTCTACAGCATCCTGCCCATCTGGTAACTCTCTTAAAAAATAAAAATAAAATAAGAGGTTAATTTGGATCAACCTACAAAAGTTGGTCAAATGAGTTAGTTTTAACCAACCTACAAAGGAATGTTGCTTATCAAAGCTGAGTATAAAATGATGATGATGATAGTAATAGTAATAATGATTTGTGAGGTAAACAATTTAAGATTTAATTTTTTAAAATCGTCACAAGCAAAAATGAGATGATACCTATCATGAATAAAAATAAAATCCTAAATGTCGGCTAAAAACTATCCAACTACACAAATACAGGAGCTGTTGCTTAACAGTAACACTTTTTTTTTTTTTTTTTTTTTTGAGACGGAGTCTCGCTCTGTCGCCCAGGCTGGAGTGCAGTGGCCGGATCTCAGCTCACTGCAAGCTCCGCCTCCCGGGTTCACGCCATTCTCCTGCCTCAGCCTCCCGAGTAGCTGGGACTACAGGCACCCGCCACCTCGCCCGGCTAGTTTTTTGTATTTTTAGTAGAGACGGGGTTTCACCGTGTTAGCCAGGATGGTCTCGATCTCCTGACCTCGTGATCCGCCCGTCTTGGCCTCCCAAAGTGCTGGGATGACAGGCTTGAGCCACCGCGCCCGGCCTGTAACACACAATTTTAAGACACAAGAGCTATAGATGCCGTCAAGTTCAACAAGAGCCCAAATGTGACAGGCGACATGTCACGTAAGGATTATATAGAATTTAGTTTGCAATTGTTATACTTGCAGGATAAGGTAAGGTGAGTAAGGTCAATAGTACTGCAGGACTGTTTTAAGAAAGGAAATTTTATATGAACCAGCAACTAATGATCACCAAAATAATATATTATTTTCTGGTATCACTATCTTTTGCAATCTGAAGAAAGACAGAATCAGTGGGGGCAATGAGAAGTTAGGAAAACTGAGGACTTAGAAGCTACTAGGAAATGACTTCTCACTTTTGATGTGGCAGACATGGAAAAATGGACAAGTGAGAATGTTATTGTTCAATAACATCATTTGCAATGATAGAACTGTTCTTTGTGCTGTCCAAAATGGTAGGTAGTAGCCACTTGAAATGTGGCTAATCCAACCAGGGAACCAAATTTTTTATTTTATTTTATTTTATTTTATTTTATTTTATTTTATTT
This sequence comes from Piliocolobus tephrosceles, assembly GCF_002776525.5. Lineage (NCBI taxonomy): Eukaryota > Metazoa > Chordata > Mammalia > Primates > Cercopithecidae > Piliocolobus > Piliocolobus tephrosceles. The sequence goes on along the minus strand of NC_045437.1, from coordinate 78,732,162 downwards.
TATTTTATTGTACTTAATTTAAATTTCAATTTGAATAACCACATGTGGGTAGTGGCTACCACATTCTTAAGCACAGCTACGTAGATGATGGGCTGCTGCAGATTAAATATTCTCCCAGAACATTTTAAGATCAGACTATATTCTTCAGCTTTCCCATAAAGACTGTGATGGAGCCCAGAAACACCCAAGTCAGAGTTCATGAGGAGGCCCTACTGTAGCATCCATTGTAGGCTAGCCACATCCTACACAGAAGAAGCCCCAGGCCACAAGAATAGCCTGCCTTGAGACCAGTGGTGGGAATTTAGAAGGAGACCAGTGGTTAGTGTCACTATGGACTTCACAGACTCTAAGGACAAACTGCCTGAGTTGATATTCAACTCTGCCACCAATACATATGACCTCAGTTTCCTCATCTATAAACTGGTGCTATCACTAACCAATGTGAATTATATTGGTACTATTACAAACCAATGTGAAGATAAGCTCAGTGAATATAGGCAAAGCATTTAGAATAGAGCCTAGTACAAAGTAATTGCTAATAAGTATTTGTTCACAAAAAATAGGTTTCAAGAGTTAACTTACTTTGGTCTATCCCCATGAGTGAGATATAAAATGTTAGTATAATTTATTTCTCCTTCCAGGCCTTTATTCTTCCACATAATTCAGAAGCCATCTGAACAGCTATTGGCTTAGTCCAGCTTAGTCTGGTTCATCATGCTCCATCACCTACCCATCCCACTACTGCTGACTCTTATCCCCCACATCAGTAAGTCACAAGACACAGGCAAGTTATACTCTCCCAGTCCTTGCTTTTTATTCCATTCTCTGAATTTTCTTAAGCTGCTGAATTTGGGACCTGTCATAATTGACATTCTTGACTCAGCATTCTGGTTGTCATATGATTCAGTCCAATGTTTTCTAACCCTTTTCCCATCATGACATACATAGAAATTCATATTTGAATAATAGGGTAAACTGGAGGGGATTTTGTGGTGTTTATATGAGACTTTGTATAAAGTTTTCTCTATATTGTATAATTATTATATGCAATCCCCATTCCTAACTCAGCTCTAGGCAACCACTAATCTACTTTCTGTCTCTGTAGAGAATATTTATCACTTTTCTCCAAATTATGGAAACGACTTTCTCATCATTAACCAGAATTTGGATAATTCAAACTCCAATTATACTCTACTAGTGCCATCATTCAGTAAATCAAATAGATCTTCCTTTACTTTCATGGACAAATGTAATGTGAAAATTTCTTATGACAATATGAAGAAATTGTGAATACAATTAAATCATACATTTCAAACCAAAGATGTATCTCTTCCTTACGTATACAAATGTTGCTCTACTTGTCTTAATAATCATTCTTTTCTATTCAGTAACACAGCCTAACCATAATTGTATCATTTTTAACCTCACATTTCCAAGATCAAATGTTTGCCTTAATTTTTGAATCCATAAACTTTATCAGTACATATGAATACATTATCAAAAGGTCCTGGCGATTTTCTGTTAGGTTTATTTATTCATCTAATTAAACTATTTTTCAAGCCAAAAACTACCTTTTAACAAATATTCAAAGTAAGAACTGTTTACCAAAAAAGTTCCAGTTCTCCTTTCAGTTCCCAAACTTTTGACAAAACTTTTCCTTGGATATCTACTGCACTTTAGTATGAAACGGTGGAAAGTTGTATACATAAAACTGAAAACAGACATAAGTGAAGCAGCCTCAGTTGTAGTAGATCCTCCATTTAGACACATCAGAGTGTGGAACTCTTACACAGGAAAAGTATATTACACAAGAGTTTCTCTGTCAATAAAACACTGAATTATTTGAATCCTATTCAGTGTCTCCACAATACCCTTGAGGTGAAGCCATTACACCTTCCTATCATTGTAGTCACCCATGAGTGTACAAATTCAAGCCTGGTTCCATACCTTATTTGTTGCAAAGTATGAATTTACCACCTTCAATATTTCATCCCCAATAACTTGTTTTGGTACTTCTTTACAAAGAACTGGTATTTTTCCAAGAATTTCTCTTTAGGAATCATAACTCATACAGCAATTCAGCAGTTTCTAATGTGTATAGATTCATCAATCTGAAATAAAACCTGAGTCATTTGATAATAATCTGGATTAATGCTATCTTTTTCCCATCCAATATAATGTCAATACATTCACTAGCATTATCTGAGAGCGCAACTTTTTCCTTTTCTTCATTGGCCTCAAACAATTTTCATACTAGGTGGTAAAATGAGGGCTTCTATCCTTGTTTGAGGCAGTTTGGCTTTAGCTTTTAATGGTGTGACCTTGTAACTGGTTTATTTAGCTTAATCTAACATTGTTAGAACCAATCTGAAAAAGAGCTTTGGTTTTTCTTGTTGCTTTGCAGAACTTTAAAATGTTCAAATCTTTTCCTGCTGAGATTTTGTAGTGAGGTGCCAGTGCAGTTTGCTTGGCACCTTGTCTTCAACTCATAACTTTTCCTTGCCAGTAAGGCATTTAGGCTGAGAAAAAAAAAGAGCTACTGAGCACATACATCCAAATTTGCGACGATTGTCATTTCATTACCTAACTGGTGACTAACCTTTTAGATACTGTGTTTGTTTTGTGAATATGCTGGCTTTGTAGCTTTAATGAAAAGTTATTCAGTAAGATTGAAAAGTAAGAACACTATCTGTAAAAAATAAGTCTTTTTTAAGTGTAAGGAACTAATGGGGCCTATAGACTTTTTCAACTACATAAAATCTGTTTACAGAGTTAGGGAACTTTCTGCATTCATTAAAATGTTTTTAAAACAAATTTCATCAAAATTCGTAAAATTAATCATTGATGTCTGTTTACTTCAAAAATTAAAACTAGAATATTCAAAAATATGTATAATACATATAATCGTGTGTGATTTAAAATATTTTAATTGATTTTTTTCATTTTTTTTTTATTTTATTTTATTTTTTTGAGACGGAGTCTTGCTGTGTCACCCAGGCAGGAGTTCAGTGGCGCGATCTCGGCTCACTGCAAGCTCCGCCTTCCGGGTTCACGCCATTCTCCTGCCTCAGCCTCCCGAGTAGCTGGGACTACAGGTGCCCACCACCTCACCTGGCTGTTTTGTATTTTTAGTAGAGACGGAGTTTCACCCTGTTAGCCAGGATGGTCTCGATCTCCTGACCTTGTGATCCGCCTGCCTCGGCTTCCCAAAGTGCTGCGATTACAGGCGTGAGCTACAGCACCCGGCTTTTTTTTTTTTTTTTTTTTTTTTTTGGAGACAGGGTCTCACTCTGTCGCCCCAGTTAAGAGTGCAGTGACACGATCATAGCTCACCACAGCCTCAACATCCTAAGCTCAAGCCATCCTCCCACTTCAGCCTTTTGAGTAGCTAGGGCTACAAGCATGCACCACCATGCTCAAGTAATCTTTAATTTTTTTGTAGAGATGAGGTCATATGTTGCCCAGGCTGGTCTGAAATTCCTGGGCTCAAGTGATCCTCCCACCTTGACCTCCCACAGTGCTGGGATTACATGCATGAACCACCATGCCCTGCCAATAAATAAATAAATTTATTTATTTATTTATTTATTTATTTATTTGAGATGGAGACTTGCTCTGTTGCCCAGGCTAGAGAGCAGTGGTGTGATCTCGGCTCACTGCAACCTCCACCTCCCAGGTTCAAGCCATTCTCCTGCCTCAGCCTCCAGAGTAGCTGGAATTACAGGTGCCCACAACCACACCAGGCTAATTTTTGTATTTTTAGTAGAGATGGGGTTTCACCATCTTGTCCAGGGTAGTCTCGAACTCCTGACCTAATGATCCACCCACCTCAGCCTCCCAAAGTGCTGGGATTACAGGCATGAGCTACCACGCCTGGCACCGATAAGTTTATTTTCTAAGCTAAAGGGCGTTTTAATGAATCAGTTTAATTAAATTTCATTGAATTATTACTTGATTTTTAGAAATAAAAGTATTTTTAATTCCCCAAAACAAATAATAAACCATTATGAAATTCTATCAGGAACGTACCTTTGGCTAATTATTAATACCAAAGGCAAAAACTCAGTCAGTCAAGAAGTAACAAAATCAGTGTTTTACTTAACAATACCTAGTATCAGAAAGTGGTAATAAAAGCAATAAAAAGAATTATACATATGTTCTAAGTCAGCAAAACTATAAAATAATAATAGGAAACAAAATTGAAATAAAATGCAAATATTGTACATGCAATAGAAAACAAAATTTTAAAAGATGAAAGCAACCCCAATACCCGTTAACAGAAGAATGGATAAACAAAATGTGGCACATATATACAATACAATATTTTTTGATCTTAAAAAAGAACGAAATTCTGATACATGCTGCAACATGAATGAACCCTGAAGCCATTATGTTAAGTGAAATAAGCCAGTCACAAAAGGACAAACATATTAATCCATTTATATGAGTTACCAAAAGTAGTCAAATTCATAGAGACAGAAAGTAGAATGGTAGTTGCCAGGGGCTGGAGGAAATGGGAATGAGGAGTAGTTGTTTCACAGGTACAAAGTTTCAGTGGGGAAAATGGGAAGTTCTGGAAAAGAATGGTGCTGATGGTTACACAGCAATGTGAATGTACTTAATGCCACTGAGCTGTATACATTTAAAAATTGTTAAGACAGTGAGTTCTGTCATGTTTTTTACCAAAATTAATTTTTAAGTGGTTAAAATGGTTTTAAGTTATATATATTTTATCATAATTAAAAAAAAATAAAATTACTGATGATGACAAGTTTATCAGAAATGTGTAATCAAATGTACTGGGATAATTCAAAGTTCAAGGTCGGGGCAGGTACCACCTGGTACTGCCACTACAGAGAATTTTCAGGGCACAGGTGCTACACCTAAAGCTTTGTAGCCCAAAACAATTAGTGAATCTAGGGTGTTTACGTAGGAAGTCCTTCAAATACTACTCAAATATTTCAACTACTATAAATTTCTGAATGTTTGTACAAAACACTGTTAATTACGACCGTCGGCATACTGAGTACACCTATAGCCTGTTTGTGGCACAGTAATATGTCACGGTACAGTAATTAAGAAGCTCTGATCTCGTCCCCAACTTTCAGCTTTCTCCCTGATCAGCCTCCTATCTCCCCCAGGCTCAGCACATTCTTAGACAATCATCTGGGTAAATCTCATCCTAGTTGAACCATGGCTTGGGACCTCTGTTTCTTGAATGCTATACTGAAGGACATTTCCCTTCTAGGACACCCCACCCTCATAAGCAGAACCCATAGAGTAGCTACAAAAAAGCTAACGCATCATAAGCAGCCTTAATAGAAGCAGTATCTGGAACAAGGTGAATTATATGACCTTCTAACTCTAAACCTCTATTTCTATGACTTATGTACGGTTTTATGACCCTATGTTATATAACACATTAATCTCAGCTTTATATTCTGATTGCTTGTCCTAGTATCAGCAATGAATAACATACATAGCAAAAAGGCATGCCTCATGATTTTTAGTAGCACTAAGCTATCCGAGGTAAAACTGAGAAGTAAATAAAACTTGTCATTCACGCTTTCCCATTCCTACCTTCACTTTTTGTCAAGACCCACATAATGCCCCATGGCAGTCCAAAGTTTCTCACTATCTTACATTACCTTTCAAAAAGTACACAACTCAATTTTCTCTGTTCTTTCCTTTCCTCCACCTAAAAACCTGTCCCAATTTTTAAAATCTCAATTTGGCAACAGCTAACCTCCTTCAGACATAAATCCTGCTTAGACTTGCTAATTTTCATATGAGAATGTCAACACCAACTCCACTCAGTGGTCACTAAAGCATATGGACCTGCCCTTAAGAGAAAACACAGAATATCTCTGCTTCAGGTTCTGCCACCCAACCCTTAGCTTATTAACCATTCAGGGTCATCAAGCTGTTTTCTTAGGGTACTGGAATGATAAATGATGGCCTTTTCTCTTTATTCAAACTTTAATATGTAATGCTATGTTATAGGGCAAAGGGACAAAAATCAACATTTGAAAATCTTATCGTAGACCAAATGCTTTTCAAACCATCTGTGGTGAAAGATCAGGATTTTATTTCCAATCTGTCATAGACATATTTTTGTGAAAAACACTAAAAATGAATTACTAGAAAAAAATGAAATTAAAAAATCCAAAACATACAAATTACAAGCCTCAATTCTTTTATTAAACATAGAAATTATTCTGTCAAACTGCTTTAAAGTTTTTAGTCACTAATTTTCCATTTCTATACTGATCTCCTTGCACTGGTACCAGTGTAGGCCACGCTTTAAAGCTGCCTTAGAATACAGTCTCTCACCCCAACCCAAATATCTACCTCTACCCTGTCAAGAGAGTCGAACAATCCATCTCTGAAGAAGCTGGAAGACACAGAATAGTATATTCTATGGTTAGTGAAAGAGCCACTTGGGATACATACACATCTCCCATCTACACATTTCTAATGCATAGAAGCTGATCCTTTTTCATAAACTACTCACCCATCTAACACACTTTGAGGTTTATAAGAGTAATAGGGCTGCAGTCTCATATATGTCTTTTACTTTGAAACCTCTCAATTTTTTAGGTTAGTTAAAACCCCTATTCTGGTTCTTGGTTATTTACATAATAAACAGCCATTTAAATGCACATGCACTACACCCTTGTGAAGTCAGCAGGAGGTGAACATGAAGATCTGAGACCAAACTTCTCTGTATGTGTGCAAAGCATGTCTCCATTGTGCAATCGCTCTACAAATAAGAAATAAACACTGGGTTTATAAGACTTGGAAGAAAAGGTTTATGGCTTTGACTGTTTTCCATTACTGGAAAATTTACATGCTGAAAAGTAGCAAAAACCAGTGCAAAAGAATAAACAGCGGGTACACTTCAAGGGCTTGTTTCTTCTAAGAATCAGGAGCAAAATTGGGTTTTATTAGCTGTTTCATTAAGTTTTACTTTGAAGAAAAACAAACAGTGAAAGCATATGTGCAACATCTGATGAAAAAGGATTTTATTCTAAACAGTCTCTGTACAAAACTCATTAATGTAACATTAAATGTGAAGACTTGTCTAGCAATTTAAAAATAATTTTACTCATTTTAGTTTATTTATAATTTCTGACACAGTTTGTTTAATGTATTCTAAACTTTAAATCACCATGTGTACTAAACTAATATATTAAATCTGTCTTTTCAATGACATTTTGCAATAAATATCTACAGCATCTGTTAAAGACAATTAGTATACAAATCTGTATCAAATGTAACACCTAAAGTAGGATAATACAGCTGGATATTGATAACTTGAAACATTAATGATTACATGTGTTTTTAAAAAGTACACACATACTTAAAAAAATCTAAATATATGTGCTACTATAATCTAGTATCTGAAATCTAGGCACCTAATATAATACTCAAAGTATTAAATAAAAGTACTTTTTTTCCTTAGAACAAATTTAGGCATGCTGGATAGTAATCATATTCCCACTGGAAGAATCTGCCCAATTGCTATTTTCTTGTTTCAATACTACACATTGATAAGAGGCAACTAAAGTTTGCTGGGGCAGGGAGGAACACTGAGAAGAAAAATAAATATACATACATACATACATACATACATATATATTTGTGTGTGTATGTATATATACATATTCCAGTTCCACTGTGTTGGCTACATAATAGTGGTATGGAATAGATAAAACTTCAGCTTCTAACTTAGTCAATGAATATTCAAATATTAAACTATAGGTTAGGAGTTAAGACAATAGTCTTTGGAGGCAGACACACCTTGGTTCCAGTCTTGACCCTGCCTCGAACATAAATACTATGTAACCTTAGACAAATCATTTACTTTCTCTAAGCCTATATGCCTTGTCTGAAGTAGAAATAATAATGGCTAACTCACAGAGATATTGTGGGGTTAAATTAAATGAGATATATGTAAATAACAGCACAGTTATGGTGCTTCGAAAATGGACTTTCCTCTTGAGAAAAAAAAAAAAAAGAGTACTGGCTGGGCATGGTGATTCACACCTGCAATCCCCGCACTTTGGGAGGCTGAGGCAGGAGGATCAACTCATGTCAGGAGTTGGAGACCAGCCTGGACAACATGGTGAAACTCCATCTCTACTCAAAATACAAAAACTAGCTGGACATTGTGGTGGGTACCTGTAATCCCAGCTACTCAGGAGGCTGAGGCAGGAGAATTGCTTGAACCTGGGAGGCAGAGGTTGCAGTGAGCTGAAATTGTGCCACTGCACTCCAGCCTGGGTGACAGAGAGAGACTCCATCTCAAAAAAAAAAAAAAAAAAAAAGTACTCATTTTAATCAAAGTAATACAGCATATATTTTAACAACTAAACATGCATTAAAATGCATATATACATCCAGTCGTCTGTATCAGCAAGTTCTGCATCCATGGATTCAACCAACCTCAGATAAATTTTTTTTTTTTTTTGAGACGGAGTCTTGCTCTGTCACCCACGCTGGGGTGCAGTGGCACGATCTCGGCTCACTGCAACCTCCGCCTCCCAGGTTCAAGCAATTCTCCTGCCTTAGCCTCCCAAGCAGCTGGGATTACAGGCATGCACCACCAAGCCCAGCTAATTTTTGTATTTTTAGTAGAGACAGGGTTTCACCATGTTGGCCAGGCTGGTCTCGAACTCCTGACCTCATGATCCGCCCACCTCAGCCTCCCAAAGTGCTGGGATTACAGGTGTGAGCCACTGTGCCCGGCTAACAAAATATTTTTAATATTTTACATCTGCTTAGAACATGTACAGACTTTTTTTCTTGTCATCATTCCCTAAACAATACAGTATAACAATTATTTACATAGCATTTACACTGTATCAGGTATTATAAGTAATCTAGAGATGATTTAAAGTATACAGGAGGATATGCATGGGTTATATGCAACTACTAAACCATTTTATATCAGGGACTTTAGTATCTGCAGATTTTGGTATGGGAAGGTAGTCCTGGATCCAATCCCCCAGGGATACTGAGGGATGACTATATAACAAAAGTCAGCAGCCCCTCTTTCACCCCTCCACATACACTGGTCAGCCTATCCAGATGCAACCACTTGTAACTTTCCTTGTTTCTTCTACTCTTCAATACCAAATTCCATACATTTTATCTATAACTTTTTCTTGACACAACAAATTTAGACATTACCTACTGAATTATTGTGGAGATTATATATATTCGAATTCAGCATGACCCCTGAATTTAAAAACCAGGATTATGAAAAAAGTGACTTCTGTTAAACTTATACATTGTAAAGAATACATCTATAAAAGAAGCAATCTCCGTTTTAGGAACCTAAGTAATACAAATAAATTATAAAGTGTTTACTAAGGGACCTCTACTCCTCAGAGTACAAACATGAAATGGTTTTATTTTTTCCAATAATTGTCCTTAACATTCCTATGTGGAATCCCCTTTTGTACCTGGTAATTGTGGCAGACTGATTTCATTAATGACCCCAATTTTTTCACTCCCTATATCCATGCCCTTTGGTATTGCCTTCTCACAGTAACTCTGAATGTGGACCCTTTGAAAAGCTCAAGTAGAGGTCTAAAAAAGTACTTGAGTGTTTCTACTTTCTCTCTTCAGACCCTTACCACCACCATGAGAACAAGCTCAGGCTGGCCTGCCAGAACATGGAACCAAGCAGAATCATCCCAACTGAGGCCATCCTAGATAAGCCAGCTCCCAGCCAACCCTCAGTTGACAGCATATGCATAAGCAAGCCCTGTGTACATCAGCTGAACTTGTCACAGATCAGCAAAACTGTCCAGTCAATTTGCAGACTTCTGAGAAATAACAAATGGTTGTTTTAAGTCACTAAGTTTGGAATGGTTTATTATGCGGCAATATCTTACCGATATATTAGGGATGCTTAACAACAACTTGGTCCCAGTCCATAACTTCTTAGATGCTTCCAGTTATTAGAACTCTATCCTTCTCCAGATAATTAAGACTCAATCCTACTATTAGTTTTGTTACTCTGAAGACTTCAGTCTCAAAATCAGTTTGAAGCCCTTTTCTCCCTGTAGTTCAACCTATAGCCTCAGCAGCTTGAATGAGCTTCTCAAAATGAAGCATGCTCTTACTCAGAAAAGCCTCCTGCCCCTCACTACTTCTTCTAGGAGCCCATGGCTTAAAAACTGGAAGGAGGAAGGAGGGACATCGACTGGTTTAACTGGATGCAGTCACAGTCCTCTTCTTGTTTGCTGTTGCTTCTCTGACACTGCCTGGGTGTCAATATCTCTCCATGTAGCAGACACACAGCTACTAACTCTCCCATGGGGTGACCGCATATGCTCTTCAGAGGCACCTGCAGGGAGATCAACCCCTGGCACACTTTCCTAATCTAGGCAGTCACCCTTCTATAACTGCTGAGTCCCTTTACCTGTTCTATCAGCCTTCTAGAACAGGACAAGAGATAAAATAGGTCAAGCCTAGCTACTCTTTGAAGTGATCATATTAAACAGATTAAACACTATCCCCTCCTTAGCCCCACTATTGTTCTCAACTCCCCGTACCTCTGCTCAGGCAGAAAAGAGCAGATGAGCAAATCAGCAGCTAAGCAAACACTCAACTAAGCAATGACATGACCACTTCTCCCTCCCTCCCCATCTGTAGGTACCCCAAACTCATTACAAGTCGTTATTTAAAGAGGGAAGAGAGGCACTGGGAGGGGAGAGAATGGTTTTTCATTAAGAACACTGCACTCCCCATTTGCCGAGACTCATTCTCATTTTGGGGTGGAGGTTCTCAGTTCTTCAGGAATGGTTCCCCAGGGCAGTCTCTGTAGGCAGATTTCTGGCCCCAGTGACTAGTAGATTATTCATAGCAATCCAAATATAGAAAATTAGTTACTTAGAGTCTTTTGTCTTCAGCTTGAGGCTTTAGCTGCAATTCTGGAACAAGATAAAAAGGTCCCACTCAACACACTGTTACATGGTTATTTTTAAATCTAAAATATGCATTAAATTCTACTATATTGCATATCATTATAGAAAAAATCCATTTTTACTGAAATGCCGGTTTTATTAAAAAGACTGCCCTGAAGAGGTTATTTGAATGATATTTATTAACTTTTTATGTAAATGTTATGGTGTTTTCATGGATCCTAATTCATCACATTAAGGGATAAAAAAGGAACACTGACTTGTTTTTTAATTTCTCGAAATTTTTCAAATAAAACTTTTGTCTAATAAAATTCTTTAGACAAATTGTGAATTTTATTTTTTTCTGGAAAATTAGATATTCACTCATTCATTTAACAAAACTTTGCTTTTGTGCTTACTGTATACTCAGGAATATTCTAGTTGCTTTGGGCATATCAGCAAATAAAACAAAGATTCCCACCTTCACAGATTGGGCAGAAAAAGAGAGATATTAAACAATAAACATAATAAATAAGTAAATTAAATACCATGTAAGAAGACAAAAATAGCAGTATGAAAAAAAGTAGAGTAGGAAAAGGGAAGCAGGAGTGCCAGAGTGAGGCTGTCAGATAGGGAAGCCAGTGGCTAGCAGATGGTTTGAAATGTTGAACAGGACGGGCAGGGAGGCCTCATTAAGGAGGTGGCATGTGAGCAACCACACAAAGGACCTGGAAGACTTAGCTATATCTGGAAGAAGAGTGTTCTAGACAGAGGGGCCAGTCAGTTCAGAGGCCCCAGGGTGGCAGTGTTTGTCTGGAGTGCTTAAAGAATGGCAAGGTCAGCGTGCCTGGACAGTTGTGATGAAAGAAAGAAAAATAGGAGGTGAAGTCAGGAGAGTAAGAAAGTGGAGAAGGAAGCAAACTGCAGAGTTTATGGTGTATTGTAAATATTTTGGCTTTTAATCTGAGTTGAGAAGTGACACAATCTGACTTGTATTTTAAGAGTTATGTCATAGGAAGGCAAGAGTGAAAACAGTCAGATCATTAGGAAGGTAATCCTAGTAAGAGCTGACGATAGTTTATACCAGGGTGGTAGCGGGGAACATGATAACAGATGGTACGATTCTGGGTATTATGAAAAGGGAACAAGAAGGATTTCCTGGGCCGGGCGCAGTGGCTCACGCCTGTAATCCCAGCACTTTGGGAGGCCGAGGTGGGCGGATCATGAGGTCAGGAGATCGAGACCACGGTGAAACCCCGTCTCTACTAAAATTACAAAAAATTAGCAGGGCGCGGTGGCGGGCGCCTGTAGTCCCAGCTACTCAGGAGCCTGAGGCAGGAGAATGGCGTGAACCCGGGAGGCGGAGCTTGCAGTGGGCCAAGATCGCACCACTGCACTCCAGCCAGGGGGACAGAGGGAGACTCCGTCTCAAAAAAAAGAAGGATTTCCTAATGGATTAGATGTGGGGTGTAAAAAAAAAAGGAGTTAAAGATAACTCCAGTAGCTTGAGCAACTGGAAAGATGGAGTTGTCATCAGTGGAAAGAGGGCTGGTTTGGGTGGTAGTAGATGAACAAGTTTGGGAGAGGGGAGACTAGGAGCTTAATTTTGGACATGTTAGCTTTGGGATCTAAGTGAATCCATCAAAGTAGAAGTGTCAGGTAAGAAGTTGGCCTTGGCCGGGCGCGGTGGCTCAAGCCTGTAATCCCAGCACTTTGGGAGGCCGAGACGGGCGGATCACGAGGTCAGGAGTTTGAGACCATCCTGGCTAACACGGTGAAACCCCGTCTCTACTAAAAAAATACAAAAAGCTAGCCGGGCGAGGTGGCGGGCGCCTGTAGTCCCAGCTACTCGGGAGGCTGAGGCAGGAGAATGGCGTGAACCCGGGAGGCGGAGCTTGCAGTGAGCTGAGATCCGGCCACTGCACTCCAGCCCTGGCGACAGAGCAAGACTCCGTCTCAAAAAAAAAAAAAAAAAAAAAAAAGAAGAAGAAGTTGGCCTTAAGGGAGAAACATCTGGGCAGAGGATATACATTTAGCAGTAATTGGCATTTAGATGGAATTTAAATGACCTCCATGGTCATGAGACTAGCTAGAGATGAGAATAAGACATAGGACTGCTCATGGGCACTAATATTATGAGATTGTGGGAAAAGAGAAAGAAACAGCAAAGAAGGCTGAAAAGGAATAAAGAGTAATATAGAAGGTGAACTAAGAGAATAAGGACACCAGTTGAAGAAAGTATATCAAGGAGGAAAGAATGATCAATCCTGTCAAGTGATGCTAAAAGATCAAATAATTTACCTGTGAGTTTAGCAGCCTAGATATCACTGGTAACATCACATAATAATATTGGACCCAATGGATCATTCCAAAAGAAAAGAAATTTTACTATTTAATGAAAATTCTTCTAAAACAAATAGTTTTTTTTAAGCATTTGACAAAATTCAGCATCCCTTTATGATTAAAACCCTCAGCAAAATCAGCCTAGAAGGGACATATCTTAAGGTAATAAAAGCCATCTATGACAAACCCACAGCCAACAGCATAGCTGTTCAGTATACACCATATACTGAATAAGGAAAAGTTGAAAGCATTCCCCCCGAGAACTGGAACAAGACAAGGATGCCCACTTTCATCACTTCTATTTAACATAGTACTGAAAGTCCTGGTCAGAGCAATCAGACAAGAGAAAGAAATAAAGGGCACCCAAATCAGTAAAGAGGACGTCAAACTGTCACTGTTTGCTAAGGACATGATCATATACCCTAAAGACTCATACAAAAAGCTCCCAGAACTGGTAAATGCATTCAGCAAAGTTTCAGGATGCAAAATCAACATACACAAATCAACAGCCCTGCTATACACCAACAGCAGCCAAGCTGAGAATCAAATCAAGAACTCAACCCCTTTTACAATAGCCACAAAAAAAAAATAAGATAAAATACTTAGGAATATGCTTAACCAAGGAGGTGAAAGACCTCTACAAGGAAAACTACAAAACACTGCTGAAATAAATTACAGACAACACAAACAAATGGAAACACATCCCATGCTCATGGAGGGGTTGAATCAATATTGTAAAAATGACCAAACTGCCGGGGCTAGGCACGGTGGCTAACGCCTATAATCCAGGCACTTTGGGAGGCCGAGGTGGGTGGATCACGAGGTCAGGAGATCAAGACCATCCTGGCTAACATGGTGAAACCCCATCTCTACTAAAAAAATACAAAAAATTAGCCAGGCATGGTGGCGGGCGCCTGTGGTCCCAGCTACTCAGGAGGCTGAGGCAGGAGAATGGTGTGAACCTGGGAGGCAGAGCTTGCAGTGAGCTGAGATCGCAACACTGCACTCCAGCCTGGGCGAGAGAGCAACACTCTGAGAAGGAGACGGGGAGGGGAAGGGGGAGGGGGAGGAGAAGGGGGAGAGGGGAAGAAAAGAAAAGAAAAGAAAGAAAAGAAAAGAAAAGAAAAGAGAGAAAGAAAGAAAATGACCATACTGCCAAAAGCAATCTACAAATTCAGTGCAATTCCCATCAAAATACCACCATCATTCTTTACAGAACTAGAAAATAACAATCCTAAAATTCATATGGAACCAAAAAGAGCCTACACAGCTAAAGCAAGACTAAACAGAAAAAACAAATCTGGAGGCATTACATTACTTGACTTCAAACTATATTATAAAGCCAGAGTCACCAAAACAGCATGGAACTGGTACAAAAATAAGCCTATAGACCAACGGGATGGAATGGAAAACCCAGAAATAAAGCCAAATACTTAGAGTCAACTGATCTTCAACAAAGCAAATAAAATAAAGTGGGGAAAGGACACTCTATTCAACAAATGGTGCTGGGATAATCGGCAAGCGACATGTAGAAGAATCAAAGTGGATCCTCATCTCTTTCTCACCTTATACAAAAATCAACTAAAGATGGATTAAATCCAAGACCTGAAACCACAAAAAATTCTAGAACACTGGAAAAACCCTTCTAGACAATGGCTTAGGCAAAGATTTAATGACCAAAAACCCAAAAGAAAATGCAACAAAAACAAAGATAAATAGATGAGACAATTTAAAAAGCTTCTACACAGCAAAAGAAATAATCAGCAGAGTAAACAGGAGACCCACAGACTGGGAAAAAATCTTCACAATCTATACATCTGACAAATGACTAATATCCAGAATCTACAAGGAACTCAAACAAATCAAGAAAAAAAAAAATCCCATCAAAAAGTGGGGTCAGGACATGAATAGACAATTCTCAAAAGAAGATATACAAATGTCCAACAAACATATGAAAAAATGCTCTACATCACTAATTATCAGGAAAATGCAAATCAAAACCACAATACGATACCACCTCACTCCTGCAAGAATGGCCATAATCAAAAAATCAAAAAACAATAGATGTTGGCATGGATGTGGAAAAGGGAACACTTTTACACTGCTGGTGGGAATTTAAAATAGTACAACCACTGTGGAAAACAGTGTGGAGAGTCCTTAAAGAACTAAAAGTAGATCTACTATTTGATGCAGCAATCCCACTCCTGGGTATCTATTCAGAGGAAAAGAAGTCATTCTATGAAAAAGATACTTGCACACACTTTTATGGCAGCACAATTTGTAATTGCAAAAATATGAAACCAGCCCAACTACTACTCAGTCATAAAAAGGAACAAAATAATGGCATCTGCAGCAACCTGGATGGAATTGGAGACTATTATTCTAAGTGAAGTAACTCAGAAATGAAAAACCAAACACTGTATATTCTCACTTACAAGTGGGAGCTAAGGTATGAGGACACAAAGGCATAAGAATGATACAATGGGCCGGGCGCCGTGGCTCACGCCTGTAATCCCAACACTTTGGGAGGCCGAGGCGGGTGGATCACGAGACGTCAGGAGTTCGAGACCAGCCTGGCCAACATGGTGAAACCTCGTCTCTACAAAAAATACAAAAATTAGCCCGGCAGTAGTGGCATGTGTCTGTTATCCCAGCTACTCTGGAGGCTGAGGCATGAGGATTGCTTGAACCCAGCAGACGGAGGTTGTGGTGAGCAGGGATGGTGCCACTGCACTCCAACCTGGCAACAAAGCGAGACTCCATCTAAAAAAAAAACAAAAGAATGATACAATGGGCCGGGCACGGTGGCTCACCCCTGTAATCCCAGCACTTTGGGAGGCTAAGGCGGGCAGATCACGCCCAAGACCAGCCTGGCCAATATGGTGAAACCCTGTCTCTACTAAAAAACACAAAAATTAACCGGGCGTGGTGGCACACGCCTGTAGTCCCAGCTACTCAGGAGGTTGAGGCAGGAGAATCGCTGGAACCCAGGAGACGTGGAGGTTGCAGTGAACAGATGCACCACTGCATCTGTCTCAAAAAAAAAAAGAATGATACAATGGACTTTGGGGATTTGGAGGAAATGGTGTGTGGGTGGGTGAGGGATAAAAGACTACACATTGGGTACAGTGTATGCTGCTTGAGTGACAGTTGCACCAAAATCTCAGAGATCACCACTAAAGAACTTATTCATGTAACCAAACACCACCTGTTCCCCAAAAACCTACTGAAATACAAAAATAAAAATAAAAAATAAAAAAAGATGTGAAAGACTTGTACTGCAAAAACTATAAACATTGCTAAGAAGAATAAAAAAAATATGTCAGTGGAAAGACATTTTATGTTCCTGGATTGGAAGACTAAGTCACATCATGTAAATACATGAAGGAAATGTAAATGCATATTTCTAAGTAAAAGAAGCCAATATTAAAAAAATACATACTGTATGATTTAAATCACGTTACCCTCAGGAAAAGGCAAAATTAAGGAAAACAGTTAAAGAATCCATAGTTGCCCGGGTTTAGTGGAGAGGGAGCAATAAATAGATGGAGCACAGAAGATTCTGTCAGTAAAACTGCTCTGTGTGATACTATAATGGTGGATACATGTCGTACCTTTGTCAAAATAGAATGTATGACACCAAAAGGGAACCTTAATGTAAACTATCTACCTTGAGTGATAATGATGTGTCCATACAGGTTCATCAGTTGTAAAAAACGAACCACTCTGGTGGGGAATGTTGATAATGAAGGGGGAGGCCATGTATGTGTGAGGGTAGAGGTACATGAGAAATAGCTATACCTTCTGCTCAATTTTGCTGGGAACGTAAAACTTCTTAAATGAAGTCTACTTTAAAAAACACACAAAAACAGCACCTTACAACTCAAACAACTCAAGAATAAGAAGAAAAACAGCCTCATTAAAAATGGGTAAATTTTTGAATGGACATTTTACTAAAGAATATATGCAAGTTGCTAACATTCCCACGAAATGTTAGCATTCAGCATCATTAACAATTAGGGAAATTCACGAGAAACCACTTTACACCCACCAAAGTGACTATAATCAAACAGAAAGGAAATACTAAGTGTTGATATTTGTCGGGGCAATCAGGAACCCGCATATTTTGCCGGTGGGGATGTAAACTGCATAGCCACTTTGAAAACCAGACCAGTGGTTTCCTAAAATGTTAAACATCAATTCACCATATGACTTGGCAATTATATTCCTAGATATCCATCCAACATAAACGAAAACCTGCGACCCCCAAAAGACATGTATGTGAATGTTCATAATAGCATTATTCCTAATAGCCAAAATCAGAAAACATTCCAGATGTTTATCAATTGGTGAATTATATTAATATTCTATTTTTTATTTTTTTATTTTATTTTTTTTTTGAGACGGAATCTCGCTCTGTCACCTGGGCTGGAGTGCAGTGGCCAGATCTCAGCTCACTGCAAGCTCCGCCTCCCGGGTTTACGCCATTCTCCTGCCTCAGCCTCCTGAGTAGCTGGGACTACAGGCGCCCACCACCTCGCCCGGCTAGTTTTTTGTATTTTTTAGTAGAGACGGGGTTTCACTGTGTTAGCCAGGATGGTCTCGATCTCCTGACCTCGTGATCCGCCCATCTCAGCCTCCCAAAGTGCTGGGATTACACGCTTGAGCCACCGCGCCCTGCTATATTAATATTCTATAGCTGCCATAACAAATTACCAGAAACTTTGTGGCTTAAAATAATAGAAATTTATTCCCTCACAGTTCTGGAGGCCAGAAATCTGAAATCAAGATATCCACAGGGCTGCACTCTCTCTACAGGAGAATTTTATGTTTAAATTAAAAAAAAAAAATAGTTTTTAAAAAAACACTGTTTTTAAACACTAGTCAATGACTAACTTATTTCAAAAAATATATAATACAATGGAATGGAATAAAATGAAATGTATTCACACAAATAAAAAACTTGGCTTAACTCCTTGCAGTTTATATGATTTTAATTCAATTGAACAAAGGCATCTAGAGTGTTTACTTTGCTAAGCGCCAAAAATATAGAAACAGAAATATAAAAACAAAAACAAGCTGGGTGCGGTGGCTCACCCCTGTAATGCTAACACTCTGAGAAGCCGAGGAAGGTGGATCGCTTGAGGTCAGGAGTTCAAGACCAGCTTGGCCAACATGGTGAAATCCTGTCTCTAATAAGAATACAAAAATTAACCAGGCATAGTGACACATGACTGTAATCCTAGCTACTCCAGAGGCTGAGGTGGGAGAATCGCTTGAACCTGGAAGGTGGAGGTTGCAATGAACCGAGATTGCACCACTACACTCCAGCCTGGATGACACAATGAGACCCTGTCTCAAAAAAAACATTAAAAACAAAAACATAGTCCTTGTTGTCAAGGAGCTCTCAGACTACTACGGGGAATTAGGCAAGTATATAGATGACCACCATATAGAATTGTACACCAACTATATGGAAACACAGAGGAGTAGATCTAAGCCAAATTTGGGAGGTCAGGGTTGCCTAGGTGAAGTAAGTGATGCATAGATTTAATCTAAAAAAAAAAAGTAGTTATTATGGGCAAAAGATAGCCATAAAAATCACAAAAGAAAGTACCAAATAACTAATAAACATATGAAAAGATACTCAAATGAACTAGCTTTTGGAAAATGCAAATTAAAATCATGTGGCCTCAGGAGGCAGTACTACAAATCCCCTTCAAAAAACAACTTTGAAACTGAACAAAATTGTTAAAAACAACCATTTCAGGGACCTGGGAATCAACCAAAGGCAAATAACATATTAAGAAGCACTTATTCATGTAAAACTGTTGAAATTCAGGCAAGAACAGTGAGAGTCTGTGGCATTCCTCCCTGAGGTTGCTTGCATTCCTCCCTGAGGTTGCTGCCATCCCTCCCAGATGGTCAGTACTGTGGTTCTCCCAGGACCACAGGCCGTGAAACCAGCAGCCTTACTGCCAGAGGGGCTCAACTGATCTGAAGCTGAAAATGAAAATACGCCATCCAACAGCATCGTCAGTAAAAGTAGCAACCTCTGTAGCAAGCCTGAGGTAGTAGTTATCCCAGTTGGCACAAGCAACCACCCAGCCAGCACCATAATAGGAATAGTAATAGGGAGATTCTGGAAATGAAGGATTACAGAGAAGCTTGAGAAACGACACACAACCCTGGCAGCCTTCCACTCACATGTGTAGGGGAAGCTAAGGGGACCCAAGCTGTCCACACATCCTGGCTGACGAGGAAGCTTTATGTAGGCAGAGGACACAGTTGAAACTAAAAGACAGGGCAGACTTGAACACTGCCTAAACTTCGAATGTGCTCCCCAACCCACACAGAACTATCAGGAAGTGGAGAAGCCTACTGGCTCCAGGTGTTTGAGCATAACCTCTGACCAATCATCAGCAATTAAGCTATGCACAAATGTAAAGTTGAGAGAACGAAGCCAGGCTCAAAAGAGTAATCTTTTTAAGCAAGAGTTTTGCATGCTTAGCTAAGGAGACTGATCTATATCCCGAATAATGAAGAATCACTAAAGGATTTTAACCAGAGAATAATAGAGTGGAATTGCATTTTATAAGATCACCTTGGCAGGCTTAGAGGCAGATTGGCAGAGGGCAAGATTAGAGACAAAGAGCAGAAATAATGATAGCCTGAACAAAAAGAATGGTGATGGGCAAGGAGGGCAGAGGTAAGCCAACTTGAGAGATTTTTAAAGATGGAATAAATTGATGTGATGATCCATTCAGTATATGTACTGATGCGGAGGAATGTAAAACCTTCAGGGTCATGGCCTGAGTCAGAGGATAGTGGAGCCACCTAGAAAAAAAAAGAATTCAGAAGGAGCAGTGGATATGGAGAGCAAAAAATGACAAGCTCAGTTTTAATCATGTTGAGTTTGAGATTTATAGAACTTTAATCCATGAGACTGCTTACATAATTAAACTTTGTATAAAATTTATTACTTAGAAAAAGATAAGTAGCATAAGGAAATATGGGAATGCAGTGGTCCAAAGACCTGGGTTTCTATTTCAGTTTTAGCTCAAAGTTGGACAAGTCAATTGTTACCTTGATGCTAAGTTTATTTATTTACTTAAACTATCTTTATGTAAAATAAAGAAAATAAGACTGTCCTATACACTTACAGGAATATTGTGTGCATAAAAAGAATGCTGTAAAACTAGAACACATGCGATTGCTGCTATAGTGCACAACTTGTTCTGGAAGCTTTAACTAATACAATATGACCAAAATGAAGCCATAAATATTGGAAAAGAAACCATATTTTCATTATATCAGATGACATGGAAAGCACCAAAGAATTATTTTTTATACTACTAGACCTAGTGTTAATTCAGTAAGGTAACCAGTTACAAAATACACCTAGTAAAATCAGTATTTTACCTACATATCAGCAATAACCTTAGACCTTAAAATGGGGAAAATCCCAGTCTCTCTAAATAAAGCTAGATCAATCACTATTTTATCCTATCATGAATCAACTTAAAGAAATTAATTAATTGATTTAAGCCTCATTCAAACCGTGAATTTCAAACTTCACTGAAGACTTTAAAAAGTGAACACCTAGCATGTTCCTAAAAGGGAAGACAACACTATAGATATATAATTTCACTCCAAATTTATAAATTTAAAAGGACAGCCATCAAAATCCCAACTGGAAAACACAGCAACACTTATTTATCTAATTAAGAGTACAGGTACCAAAATGAAATTCCCCACATATGAGGGGAATTAGTCAAAATAATCACAATTGTATTAAAGTAGTGAGATAATTGGTTATTTTTCCCCTCCATTTTTACAGATATTCATAATCAGAATTTTGTCTGTACTTGGAAACATTCTCCAAGACCTTGAAGATAAGAAATATAAGAAAGCATTTTCTGAGTTAAAGATGAAATTAATTCATCATAGATCAGAGGATATAGGCAAATTACCTTAACGAGAAAAAAAATGGTTCCCTAGCCTGCAAGATTTAACTGGAACTCAATGACAACCAACAGAGCAATTAATCAGTAGTAATTAATACTTTAAAAAATTAGATCACTGAAACAAACATCAGCAGTGTTCACTACACTGTTCAAGAGAAAGAGTCTTTTAACCGTACACCCTTTAAACAATTTGGCCTCAATGGTAAGAGTACCCATATTGTGGAGCAAGATGTATTGACGCCACTTTCAGATTATGCTATTAAATATTCCATTTATGCAACTATGAGAATCTGAACTCATTCTGGGTTCCTATGATTTTGGTTTTGCTCACCTACAAAACAAAAATGAGCTATCATGCTGAGATGGTGATTTCAGTTCATTTGACAATTCTATTTACTATAAATTAATATGTTTGATTCTGATATATATCCAATCATATATAAATATTACATACAAGTAAGATAAATATGTCTAGTATATATAAATAAGATTAGATATAGACATAATCAGTCCTTTGACATTGTTTAATGTGAGTCTGTTTTTGGGAGACAGCTCCATTCCATTCCATCTGAACCCAAAAAGCTGAGGGTCAGATCCTGGGCTTGATTAACTCACCAGTGTAAAGATAACTTCTTACAAAAAAAAAAAAAAAAAAAGATAACTTCTTATGAGGCTTTTTAAAATACAGCTGAACTAAAACATCACTGTTAACCAGGCATGTGCTCTTATTTGTTAAACTTGCACAATTACTATCATTTCTTAAATTTTCATTTATAAATTTGTGAAGTATTATAGCTTTCCTTTCTCAGATAGTTTTGATCTTTAAAAATAGCATTCAAACGTATTTAATTCACAAGTGATACAACCTGTTCTTCTTGAAATGATTGCTTAAGATTTGCATATGCTTAAGTGACACATCATATCACAACACTCAATAAATTATGAATGGAAAAATCTAGTATAACTGACTAGGATTTAATGTTTATTACAAAAACACAGCATACTGCTCCAAGAGCATTTTTCTCCTAATCTCCTAAGATAGAGAAAAAAAAAGCTACTCTAGCTTCATCAAAAGATTATATGAATGCAATATATTTAATCTTTATCTACTGACATCTGGAACTAGAAATGATATTTCATTAACTCACAGCAGATGACTTAAACAAATACAGTATTACACTAAAACCACAGCAGTAACATGCTCATGACCCCCCAAAAAGGATTAATAAGGAGATACAGAAAGATCTATAAACTGGAAGAATAAATGTTAGTCAAAAAGTATTTCGAAACAACAACTGTATTTATTTGTTACTCACATAAAGCAATATTATTCCTTAAAAACCTGTGAGAAATCCCTATTTCTTTTAGTGAACCTTAAAATTGTAACTAGATTTTAGGAAAGACTCTATATAAGCATATTGTCTTTATAGAGATTAACATTTTAAGTGGATACTTAATATTTCACCTTTGAAGTAAAAATAATTATTTCCAACAAATATATATGTGTGTGCATATATATACACATATATATATGAAACAAAAGTGAATGGGTAGGCAAAGTAAAGTAATTGTATTGAAAATATGAATTCCAGCCTGTCACAGTGGTTCATGGCTGTAATCACAACACTTTGGGAGGCCCAGGCAGGAGGATCACTTGAGCCCAGGAGTTTGATACCAGCATGGGCAATACAGTGAGACCTCATCTCTACAAAAAAATTACAAAATTACCCAAGTGTGGTGGGTGTACACCTATAGTCCCAGCTACTCAGATGGCTGAGGTGGGAAGATCCCTTGAGCTCAGTAGGTGAAGACTGCAGTGAACTAAAATTGCATTGTTGCACTCCAGCCTAGGTGATGGAGCAAGGCCCTGTCTCAAATAAAACAACATATCAATTCTATTATTTACTCTCTAATTTGATTATATTCTGATAGAAATATTCAGTTGAGTTTATATATTAGCCAATGTGCGACATGAAGAAAACTACTCTTGTCAAATACACATGGAAAGCATTTTTAATACTGTTTAATAATGTACTTCAGAAATAAAAATGTACTCTCCTAACAGAATGAGGCTATGTAATTCAAGAAGTCATCATCTAATAGAAATTCACTCCAAATTCTCTCTTTAGCTGCTTCCTTCATAAAACTGTAAATCAAAATTTGTAGAAATAATGAATGAAATTTGAGGACATTATGCTAAATGAAATAAGCCAGCCATTAAAAGACAAATACTGTGGGAGGCTGTGGCAGGTGGATCACGAGGTCAAGAGATCGAGACCATCTTGGTCAATATGGTGAAACCCCATCTCTACTAAAAATACAAAAATTAGCTGGGCATGGTGGCTCGCACCTGTAGTCCCAGCTACTCAGGAGGCTGAGGCATGAGAATCGCTTGAACCTGGGAGGCAGAGGTTGCAGTAAGCCGAGATCACACCACTGCATTCCAGCCTGGCAACAGAGCGAGACTCCGTCTCAAAACATAAAATAAAATAAGTACAAATACTGTATGATTCTACTTACATGAGATAACTAGAGTAATCAAATTTATAAAGATAGAAAGTAGAAGGGTAGTTGCCAGGGGCTGGGGGGATTCTGGAGTTTGGATGCACAACAATGTGAATGCACGTAACACTACTGTACTGTACACTTAAAGTGGTTAAGATGGTAAATTTACATAATATGCATTTTACCACAATTTTTAAAAATATATAAAAATTTGTAGAAACAATATTTCATGGCTCTAGAGTCTCTTCTTGAATTCATTCATTAATTTTAATATATAATGATAAATGTACAGAGCATGCATGAAGAGCCTATAATTTGAATACATATGGGGAAAATAAAGAAAGCTAATTAGGTTGAAATATATTATATCACTTCATACATGCCACAGATGCTTTGAAACACCATCTCTGGCTGTGAGTTGATAATTGTGGAAGGTGATGGGTACGTAGGAATTCATTATAGTATTCTCTTTACTTTTGTATGCTTGAAATGTTTCATAATAAGACATGTGAAAATAAAGATCACTGTGCAAATAAACAAAGAAAGAAATTCAGCAGAACAACAAAAATGATGGGAAGGTCCATGGTGGGCTTTGTACTCAGAGGTGGAATACAGTAAAATACGGAGATTTTTAGAATCCATTTTAAAAATATGAATTTAATGTAATTAGCATAATGGCAGAGGGTTTTAAGGAAAGCAATATGAATTAACTAGAGAGAAAAACTACTAAAAAGAAATCATAAAATCAGTTTAAATTTATACTCGATATAAAATGAAATTTAAAATTTTTACTCAATATAAATTAGCAAACAAGCCCTTTCAATAAGCGGTTCCTAAGCTGTAATGGAGATAAAATATTTCTGGTATGTTGCCACGTATATTTCAAAATATAATCTAGGCTGGGCGCGGTGGCTCAAGCCTGTAATCCCAGCACTTTGGGAGGCCGAGACGGGCGGATCACGAGGTCAGGAGATCGAGACCATCCTGGCTAATACGGTGAAATCCTGTCTCTACTTAAAAATAAAAAAACTTAGCCGGGCGACGAGGCGGGCGCCTGTAGTCCCAGCTACTGGGGAGGCTGAGGCAGGAGAATGGCATAAACCCGGGAGGCGGAGCTTGTAGTGAGCTGAGATCCGGCCACTGCACTCCAGCCTGGGTGGCAGAGCAAGACTCCGTCTCAAAAAAAAATATATATATATATATATATATATATAATCTAGTATGTTTAACTGAAGAGACAAAGGATTAGCAGAGAGAAGAGGCTCTTTAATTCTTCTGAAAGACTAACACACAAAATGATCTAGTATTAATTGTATAAAATATAATCTCAAGAAATTAGGATATTTCATTTTCAATCTGAATGTTCTCTCTTCCTGTTTCTGCTATACAAAAGTGAGAGAAGGAAGCTGAAAATCTACAGGAAACTATTTTATCAATTACTTATGAAAGGTGGAATCGCAGAACTGAAAACTGAGATCCTAAACTAAAACACAAAAATCAAACAAAACAAAATTTCTGGAAAGCAAGGTAGAGTTTTAATGTTGCACAAATCCCAAAAAGAATAATTATAAAAGCGTGGTAGCTGACACCTGTAATCCCAGCACTTTGGGAGGCCAAGACAGGCGGATCACCTGAGGTCAGGAGTTTAAGCCTGGACAACATGGTGAAACCCCGTCTCTACTAAAACTACAAAAACTAGCCCGGTGTAGTGGCGGACGCCTGTAATCCCAGCTACTTGGGAGGCTGAGGCAGGAGAATTGCTTGAACCCAGGAGATGGAGGTTGCAGTGAGCCGACATAGTGCCACTGCACTCTAGCCTTGGTAACAGAGTGAGATTCTGTCTAAACAACAAACAAGAATCATTATAAAATAAGTTTAGAAAATATGAGTAAATTGTTGTGAGATAAAAGGAAGCATATATATAACATACAAAAAAAGTAGAGGGAATAGTACCAAAATCAAACCCATATGCACATCATCCATATTCAACACATTTGAAGATTTTGCCACATTTGCTTCATCTATCCCTATTTATTTGGTTGTTTTTGTTTTATTTAGCTATTCTCCTTGGTATCATTTTATACATGAGTCCATAATCAAATATCACTAATCATTTCAAAAAAAGTCCTTTTACAGTTCATTTGTTTGAGTCAGGGTCCAGATAAGTTCAAATATTACATTAGAGTATAGCTCTTGAATTCCTTTTAATCTAGAGTAGTGCTACTCAAGTGTGAGTTTCAATTGGTGCCATTTTGAGAACTAATTGTTACCAGTTCAAAAACTGTTTACTGGTCCTCAACTCTTTGTTACATGTCAACAAGATAAATACAGAAAAGGAAAGTGAGCACTTAGAAACGTTCATAGCAAGTTGACACTGTCAAGACATCCAAGTGCATGATGAGTGGACTCATCTCACTGAACCAGATGGCAGTTGTCAGACTCACTGTGAGTCACACGTGACCTAACTGCATACTCATCATGCACCCTAAGACCACTTACTGTTTGCTGCCTGGATAGGATATTTAAAAACAAACAACAAAAACAAAAAAACCAGTGTTTAATCCTAGAGAGTTTGACACACGGCCGGGCGCGGTGGCTCAAGCCTGTAATCCCAGCACTTTGGGAGGCTGAGACGGGCGGATCACGAGGTCAGGAGATCGAGACCATCCTGACTATCACGGTGAAACCCCGTCTCTACTAAAAATACAAAAAAAAAAAAAAAAAAAAAGAGAGTTTGACACACAGTCCTTCTCCTCACTTCTTTATCCTACTATTGACTTTTTGAAGAAATAGGGCCAGGTGTCCTTTAGATTCATGGATTGTTGTGTCTGCTTCCTATAGTGTCAATTACCTTGGTTCTCTATCTCCTGATTTCCTATAACTGATTCTATTCAGGTTCAACTTTGGGGATGCAAATACCTCATACAGGGTACTCTGTGATTCATGTTATAAAACTTCAGAAAGTATATCATATCTGGGTCCCCCATTTTTAGTAATGCAAAAAGACTGATCACTAGGCTCAGGTAATAATAGCTCAATCTCTCCTTTGTAAATTCTCCCTCAACCTTTCATCTAATTGTTTCATCCACCAAGTATTGTTGCCTAATTCATTTCATTAGGGGCTTAAAATGATAATTTTTTAATTTTACCATACTTTCTTTTTTGAGACAGAGTCTCGTTCTGGGCGACAGAACAGGCTGGAATGCGGTAGCACAATCTCGGATCACTGCAACCTCCGCCTCCTGGCTTCAAGTGATTCTCCTGCCTCGGCTTTCTGAGTAGCTGGGATTACAGGCGTCCCCACCACAATGACCAACTACTTTTTGCATTTTGAGTGGAGATGGGATTTCACCATGTTGGTCAGGCTGGTCTCAAACTCCTGACCTCAAGTGATCTGCCTGCCTTGGCCTCCCAAAGTGCTAGGATTACAGGCATGAGCCACCATTCCTGGCCTCTACCATCCTTTTATATTTATTAGAGAAAATTGTGGGAAAGGGACTTTCCCTCATCAAATCAGGCTATCTGCTTACCATGAAATAGGACATGTAAGAAAAAGATAATACTTACTTCTTTCCATTTGATTACCGACGTTCAGACGAAGGAATTGATGTCCTATAAACTTCCAATGATGTTCAATGGGTTGGACTGGAAGACTGTTCTGTTCTTTTTCTCTCTAACATTATCAACACATGGTTTTTTAAGATATATGTGCTTCAAACAATTACATCCATTGTTATTTATGGTACTCAAATAATTGTCTTATCTTTGACCAATGGAAACCTCTTAATGTTAACTCTTAGGTCCTTTTAATAGGACCCCACTAGCTAACTTGTCTTTGATTTCTTTGCATTCTGGTTAGTCAATAAGAAAACCCAGGATCAGTTTGTACACTTCTTCCCTCAGACCTGGAGTCAGTAATTCCTGCAAGAAATCCTGCCTCCTTTTTGTGGGAAATGGTATTTATAGATCACAATCTGGGCATTTCAGTAGACAAAGCTAGAAAATATGTAGTTTGCATTCCCACTGATATTGCAGATTAATATTACAGTACTTTTATTTAATTTATTTGATTTTCTATTAATCACTTTTATCTTACATCATAAATCTTGGCTCCTGATGATCTTAACATAAATACATAAGTACTTATTTGCGTTTTTGTAAAATAGGTATAAAATAATTACAAAAGCATAAGATACTGAGAGTACTATTAACAACCAGGTTATTTTTAAAAGCTTACAATTTCTTTATAGCACTATTTATCCTTCAATTAAAACCCAGTAAGGATAGTCAAAATACTGTGTTCTTAGGTCATGTGAAATAATTTTTTTCTCATGTTTTTAAACTTTTATTTTAGGTTCAGGAGTACAAGAGTAGGATTGTTGTATAGGTAAACTGCATGTCACAGGGGTTTGGTGTACACATTATTTCGCCACCAAAGTCATAAGCATAGTATCCAACAGGTAGTTTTACTTTTTTTTAAATACTTTTACTTTAGGTTCAGGGGTACCTGTGCAGGTTTTTGTATATAAGTAAATAGCATGTTACAGGGGTTTGGTATACAGATTATTTCATCACCCAGGTAATAAGTACAGTACCCAACGAGTGGTTTCTGGATCCTCTCCCTCCTCTCTCCCTCCACCTTCACACAGAACCCAGTGTCTGCTGCTGCCCTCTTTGTGTCCATATGTACTCAATGTTTGGCCCCTACTTATAAGTGAGAACATGTAGTATTTGGTTTTCTGTTCCTGTGTTACTTCACTTAGGATAATGCACTCTAGTTCCATTCATGTTGCTGCAAAAAACATGACCTTGTTCTTTTTTTATGGCTACATAAGTATTCCATAGTGTATATGTATCATGTTTTCTTTACCCGGTCTACTGTTGATGGGCATTTAGGATTCTATGTCTCTGTTATTGTGAAAAGTGCTGCAATGAACATATGCGTGCATGTGTCTTTATGGCAGAATGATTTATATTCCTTTGGAATATATTTGGAATCGTGATATTGGGATTGCTAGGTCAAATAGTAATTCTGCTTTGAGTTCTTTGGAAAATTGCCAAACTGCTTTCCACAATGGCTGAACTAATTTACATTCCCACTAGCAGTGTATAAGTATTTCCTTTTCTCTTCAACCTCACCAGCATCTGTTATTTTTTGGCTTTTTAATAATAGCCATTCTGACTGGTGGGAGATGGTATCTCACTGTGGTTTTGATTTACATTTCTCTAATGATCAGTGATGTTGAGTGTTTTCTCATATGCTTCTTGGCCATATGCATGTCTTCTTTTGAAAAGTGTCTGTTCATGTCCTTTGCTCATTTTTTAATGGGGTTGAGTTTTTTGCTTGTTAATTTGTTTAAATTCCTTATAGACTTCAGATATTAGACCTTTGTCAGATGCATAGTTTGCAAATATTTTCTCCCATTCTGTAGGTTGTCTGTTTACTGTTGATAGTTTCTTTTACTGTACAAAAACTCCTGTTTAATTAGTTTCCATTTGTCAATTTTTGTTTTTGTTGCAATTGCTTTTGGCATCTTCATCATAAACTCTTTGCCTAGTTCCATGTCCAAAATAATATTTCCTAGGTTATCATCCAGAGTTTTCATAGTTTTCACTTTTAAGTCTTTAATCAATCTTGAGTTGATTTTTTATATGATAAGAAAGGGGTCCTGTTTCAATTTTCTGTATATGGCAGGCCAGTTATCCCAGCATCATTTATTGAATAGGGAGTCCTTTCTCTATTGCTTGTTTTTTTGTCGACTTTCTTGAAGATCAGATGGTTGTAGATATGTGGCCTTGTTTCTGAGTTCTCCATTCTGATTCATTGGTCTTTGTGTCGTTTTTGTACCAGTACCATGCTGTTTTGGTTACTGTAACCTCATAGTATAGTTTGAAGTTGGGTAATGGCATGCTTTCAGTTTTGTTCTTTTGCTTAGTATTGCCTTGGCTATTTCGGCTCTTTTTGGTTCCGAATGAATTTTAAAACTGTTTTTCTAATTCTCTGAAGAATGTCAGTAGATTGATAGGAATAGCATTGAATCTGTAAATTGCTTTGGGCAGTATGGCCATTTTAACAATGTTATTTCTTCCTATCCATGAGCATGGAATATTTTTCTATTTGTTTGTGTAATTTCTGATTTATTTGAACAGTGTTTTGTAATTCTCATGGTACAGCTCATTTACCTCCCTAGTTAGTTATATTTCTAGGTATTTTATTCTTTTTGTGGCTTCTGTGAATGGGACTGCATTCTTGACTTGGCTCTCAGCTTGGCTATTGTTGGTGTGTAGAAATGCTACTGATTTTTGGCCGGTTGCAGTGGCTCACACCTGTAATTCCAGCACTTTGAGAGGCCAAGGCGAGCAGATCATCTGTGGTCACGAGTTCAAGACCAGGGTGGCCAACATGGTGAAACCCCATCTCTTCTAAAACTACACAAATTAGGTGGGCATGATGGCAGGTGCCTGTAATCCCGGCTACTCAGGAGGCTGAGGCAAGAGAATCACTGAACCCGGGAGGAGGGGGTTGCAGTGAGCTGAGATTGTGCCACTGCACTCCAGCCTGGGCAACAGAGTGAGACTCCATCTCAAAAACAAAACAAAAAAGAAATGCTACTGATTCTTGTTCTTTGATTTTGTATCCTGACACTTTGCCAAAATTGTTTATTAGATCTAGGAGTTTTTGGGCAGAGAGAATAGGGTTTTCTTGGTATAGAATCATACTATCTACAAACAGCAATAGTTCAACTTCCTCTCTTCCTATCTGGATGCTTTTTCTTTCTTTTTCTTACCTGATTGCTCTGGCCAGGACTTCCAGTACTATGTTGACTAGGAATGATGACAGACGGCATCCTTCCCTTGTTCTGATTTTCAAGGGGAATGCTTTCAGCTTGTGCCTATTCAGTATGATGTCAGCTGTGGGTTTGTCATAGATGGCTCTTATTATTTTGAAGTAAGTTCCTTCAGTGCCTAGTTTGTTGAGGGTTTTTAATACGAAGAAATGTTGAATTGTATCAAGAGGTTTTCTGCATCTATTGAGGTAATCATGTGGTTTTGGGTTTTTTTAGTTTGTTTATGTGTCACATTTATTGATTTGCATATGCGGAACCAACCTTGCATCCTAGGGATAAAACCTATCTAATCATGGCAGATTCGCTTTTTGATGTGCTGCTGGATGTGATTTGCCAGTATTTTTTTTTAGGATTTTTACATCAATGTTCATCAAGGATATTGGCCTGGAAGTTTTATTTTTTTGTTGTTCTCTCCTCCTCAAGGTTTTGGAATAATTTCAAGAGGAATAGTACCAGTTCTACTTTATACATCTTGAAGAATTCAGCTGTGAATCCATCTGGTCCTGGGCTTTTACTGGTTGGTAAACTTTTTATTACTGATTCAATTTCAGAACTCATTATTGATCTGTTCAATTTCTTCCTGGTTCAATCTTGGGAGGTTGTATGTTTCCAGGAATTTATCCATTTCTTGCTGGGTTTCTAGCTTGTGTGCAGAGGTGTTTGTAGTAGTGTCTGCGGGGTTTTTTTGTACTTCTGTGTGGTCAATGGTAATGTCCCCTTTGACATTTCTCAATCTGTTTATTTGGACCTTCTCTCTTTTTTCTTTATTAGTCTAGCTAGCAGTCTATCTAGCTTATTAATTCCTTCAAAAAACCAATTCCTAGATTAGTTGATCTTTTGTTTGGCTTTTTTTTTTTTTTTGCACCTCAATTTCCTTCAGCTCAGCTCTGATTTTGGTTATTTCTATGTTCTGCTAGCTCTGGCGTTGGTTTCCTCTTGTTTCTGTAGTTCCTCTAGTTGGGATGTTAGGTTGTTTATTTGAGATCTTTCTAACTTTTTGATGTGGGCATTGAGGGCTCTCAATAGTTTCAAAGAATGTCTTGATTTCTGCCTTAATTTCATTATTTACCCAGTCATTCAGGATCAGGTTGTTTAATTTCCATTAACTGTATCGTTTTGAGTAATATTCTTAGCCTTGATATCTATTTTTATTATGCTGTAGTCCAAGAGTGTGGTTGGTATGATTTTGTGGGTTTCTGCTTTTTTTTTTTTTTTTTTTTGGCTGAGTATTTTTTTATGTCTGAGTGTGTGGTCAATTTTAGAGTATATGCCATATGCAGAAGAATGTATAGTCTGTTGTTTTTGAGTAGAGGGTTCTGTAGATGTCTTTTGTCTGTTTGTCAAGTGTTGAGTTCAGGTCCCAAATATTTGGTAGTTTTCTGCCTCAACGATCTGTCTAATACTGTCAATGGGGTGTTAAACTCTCCTGCTATTATTGTGTGGTTACCTAAGTCTCTTTGTAGGTCTCTAAGAACTTGCTTTATGAATCTGGGTGTTCCTGTATGGGTACTTACATATTTTGGATATTTAGGTCCTCTTGTTGAACTGTGCCCTTTACTATTACGTAATATCCTTCTTTGTCATTTTTTATCTTTGTTGGTTTAAAGTCAGTTTTGTCTGAAATTAGAATAGCAACCCCTGCTTTTTTTCTGTTTTCTATTTTCTTGGTAGATTTTTCTTCATCCCTTTACTTTGAGCCTATGGATGTCACTGCATGTGAGATGGGTCTCTTGAAGACAGCACATAGTTGGGTCTTGCTTCTTTATCCAACTTGCCACTCTGTGCCTTTTAATTGGGGCATTTAGCCTGTCTACATTCACGGTTCGTATTGATACACGTGGATTTGATCCATGTTATCATGTTGTTAGGCGGTTATTATACAGACTTGTTTGTGTGGTACTTAAGTGTGTTTTTATAGTGGCCAGTAACAGTCTTTCCTTTCCATATTTAGCCCTTCCTCAGGACCGTTCATAATGCAAGTGTGGTGGTAATGAATTTCCTCAGCATTTGCTTGTCTGGAGAGGATCTTATTTCTCCTTCATTTATGAAACCTAGTTTGACTGAATATGAAATTCTTGATTATAAATTCTTTTCTTTAAAAATGCTGAATATAGGCCCTCAAACTCTTCTGGCTTGTAGGGTTTCTGTTGAAAGGTCTGCTGTTAGCCTGATGGGGTTTCCTTTTTAGGTGATCTGCCCTTCTTTCTAGCTGCCTTTAAAATTTTTTCTTTCATTTCAACCTAGGGGAATCTGATTACTATGTGTCTTGGGGATGGTCTTCTTGTGTAGTATTTTGCAGGGGTTCTCTGCATTTTCTGAAATACAGTGTTGGCCTATCTAGCAAGGTTGGGGAAATTTGCATAGACAATATCCTGAAATACGTTTTCCAAGTTGTTTGCTTTCTCTCCCTCTCTTTCAGGGATACCAGTGAGTCATAGGGGTGGTCTCTTTACATAACCCTATATGTTTCAGAGGTTTTGTACATTCTTCTTTATTTTTGTTTTGTTTTGTTTTGTTTAATTGAGTTATTCTGAAGAACCAGTCTTCGAGCTCTGAGATTCTTTCCTCAGCTTAGTCAAGTCTGCTATTAATACTTACAATTGTATTCTGAAATCCTTGAGGTGAGTTCTTTAGTTCTATCAGATCAGTTTGGATCTTTCTTAAAAATGGCTACTTCTTCTATCATCTCCTGTATTATTTTATTATGCTCCTAAGAATCCTTAAATTGGGTTTCAATTTCCTTCTGAATGTCAATGATCTTCATTCCTATCCATATTTTGAATTATATTTCTGTCATTTCAGCCTGGTTAAGAACCACTGCTGAGGAACTAGTGCAGTTGTTTGGAGGTAAGAAGACACTCTGGCTTTTTGAGTTGCCATAGTTCTTGCACTAGTTCTTTCTCATCCGTGTGGCCTGATGTTCCTTTAATCTGGAAGATTTTAGGGGGCCCAGGCTCACCTCAGCCCTCCTGAGCTGTGTGCTCTAATTCTGAGGGGTTGGGTATTGGGCCCTCAGCTTTGTTCTCTGTCCCCCCAGGGTTATGAATCTGCTGCACTGGAGGAGCCAAGGTGTTCCCAGACCACTGGCCACAACACTCCGATGGGTGATGCCAACCAAAGTTCTTTGTTGGGCAGTGGCAGTGGGATCCATGCTCATTTGCACGTGCTAGCAGCA
This sequence comes from Piliocolobus tephrosceles, assembly GCF_002776525.5. Lineage (NCBI taxonomy): Eukaryota > Metazoa > Chordata > Mammalia > Primates > Cercopithecidae > Piliocolobus > Piliocolobus tephrosceles. The sequence goes on along the minus strand of NC_045437.1, from coordinate 78,698,408 downwards.
ACAGCAGTGCGGCAGGGTGCATACTTGTTGGATGTGGCAGGGGACTGCAGGGCACAGGGCTGATGGCCTCCATGTGAATGTTCACAATGGTGGCACAGGGTAAGAGGGTAGGGCCGCTGGCATCCATGTGTGTGTGTGCACCAGCACTTGTGTCAGCGGGATGCTGGCAGATATGAGATCAGCAGCCTTCATGTGCACATTCACTTCTTATTACTTTTTATAGGCTAAGATATATTGAATGCTTCCTGTATATCAAGTACTCTGCTAAGTACTTTCATATTTGTTTTCTCATTATCCTTATAATGATGTACATGGTAAGTATTACCATCCACATTTGCTAGATGTAAAAACTGAGGCTGTGAAAGAAAAAATAACTTGCATGAGGACACAAGTCATATCTAGGATTTAACCCGGTTCTAAACAGTTCCAAAGGCCAAAGTCTTACTCACTGTGATATTCTGTGTACAAATTTTACTTTCAGTTGCAAACTTAACCTAACCTTCAGCATATGACTGCCATTTGCTATTGGTGCATATTCCTTTTAAAGTGCTCCTTTGAAAAGCAACCACTAGAGGCCATGGGCCCTGGAGTCTAGAGCATGGCCTGGCAATTAATGACACCTAGGCATAGCCAGGCACAGTAGCTCACACCTGTAATCCCAGCACTTTGGGAAGCCAAGGTGGGATGATCGCTTGAGGCCAGGAGTTCAAGATCAGCCTGGGCAACATAGTGTGATCCCATCTCTACAAAAAAATTAAAAAATAGCCAGGTGTGGTGGTACATACCTGTAGTCCCAACTACTCAGAGAGGCTGAGACAGGAAGATCCCTTCAGCCCAGGAAGTCAAGGCTGCAGTGAGCCATGATCACTCCACTGCACTGCACTCCAGCACCTAGGCACTGACTTTAGCACCATTAACAATTTAGTAACTGCACCCCAGTATTGCAAACAAAGAAACTGAGAACTAAACTGGTAAAGTGGGTCTTGTGAAGACTTTAAAAACGTAAGTAGATGTAAACATTTTAAAGGTAAATTAGTGGAAGAAGAATAAAAGTTAAGCAAAAATTAAGTAGTGAAGTAAATTAAATTAAACTAAATTCATTTACTAAAATAAATTTAAAGTAAATAATTAAATTTAAGTAAAAATCAAGTATTTAGCAATCACAGCAGAATCGCAACTAGTTATCTAGATCTGCACCAAAATCCCCATTTCTGAAAACAACTTCTGTAATTATACCTCTCCGGGTCTATATAATTTCTCCACAACACAAATTATCTCCAGAAATAAAATCCATGCAAGCAATTCAAGTTTTATACACTGGACTTTTAAATAACCTACACATTTACGAATTGTTACATTAAGATACTTAAATTGCTATCTTTGCCAAATTAGGACATTTCTTCATCAGTTGATGACAGATGGACATTCCGAGCTTCTACAGGGTGGCATTGCCTGCCAACAGATCACTTTCACCTCGGCCACCACTTTTGTCTATACTTTAGTGTTTATATAATTATGTGAATACTTTAGCATATTTTGCCCTTTTTTGAATGAGTAGAAAACAGGAAATGAAAGTAATGACACTTAAGAAGTATAGGGCTCAAAGGGAATACAAAGTGAGAAATCATAAGGCAACACAAGAGCGGCAAATCTTTTGCCTCAATTGATATATTAGACTTAAAGTTCTCTACTGTTTTCAGTTGTGTAGGTAAAGAACATGAAAAACTCAAGTGAGGCCAGGCATGGTGGCTCACGCCTGTAATCCCAACACTTTGGGAGGCTGAGGTGGGCAGATCACTTGAGGCCAGGAGTTCAAGACCAGCCTGGCCAACATGGCAAAACCCCGTCTCTACCAAAAAAAATAATAATAATAATACAAAAGTTAGCCAGGCATGGTGGCGCACGCCTGTAGTCCCAGCTATTGGGGAGGCTAAGGAACGAGAATCACTTGAACCTGGGAGCCGGAGGTTGCAGTGAGTCGAGATCGCACTGCTGCACTCCAGCCTGGGTGATAAAGTGAGACTCTGTCTCAAAACACACACACACACACACACACACAGGTGAAGTTTCTGAAAAATATCTTCAAAGGTTGCATCTTTAAAAAAAGGTGAAATTCGAGATTATACAATGCTTTTCAGTTCTCTAGAAAAGAAAGCAGATCTGGGAGTCCATGAAGGCACAAAAGCAGAAGAACCACTTGGGATTCTTGGGACCTCTGTCCAAAGAATGTTAGGGACTCATTTATGCAATGTCAGGCTTGATGAACTAAAACAACATTCTAACACATTTGCTTGTAGATGTATTTTTATGATCCACCATGACAAACATGCACTGACCATGTGGTTATAGTGTGACCCTAGGAGAACATTAATAACTCACATATTTGCTCCTGCCATTTTTCCTAATATAAAAAGAACCAACTCAGCAAACTCAGAAGGCTAGAGTAAGAGAGAATCTTAAAAACTGCTGTGAAGATAAAGACATCAAGGGTAAAACTGATTATCCAAAATTAAGTAAAAAAGAGGCTTTAATTAAAGCTTATTAGCTTAATATGCTTACTCCTAAACAACTTACGAAAGCAGAGAGTAAGGAACTCAGAATTGCATTTGGACCCATAATCTCTGCACTTGGAGCCCTCCCTTCTGCTACCTTACCCTCCAGTTTTTCACCACAGCCCTCTCTAAATCCTGCTTTGGGATCTGGTTTCTTTCTTCAATCCAATTTTTCCTGCTTTCTACCTTTGAGAAATTCATCAAGTTTTATAATCCCTTGATGTTTTTTTGTTTGTTTGTTTTCTAGTGCTGATAAAAGTTTACTTATTCATTTTTCAAAATAGCTTTTCCTTCATTTTTAGGACTCTGGAGAGAGTGAAAGGAAATGACGCCGGGCACGGTGGCTCAAGCCTGTAATCCCAGCACTTTGGGAGGCCGAGACGGGCGGATCACGAGGTCAGGAGATCGAGACCATCCTGGCTAACACGGTGAAACCCCGTCTCTACTAAAAAATACAAAAAACTAGCCGGGCGAGGTGGCAGGCGTCTGTGGTCCCAGCTACTCGGGAGGCTGAGGCAGGAGAATGGCGTAAACCCGGGAGGCGGAGCTTGCAGTGAGCTGAGATCTGGCCACTGCACTCCAGCCTGGGCTACAGAGCAAGACTCCGTCTCAAAAAAAAAAAGAAAGGAAATGAATTAGAGTAGACAATGAAGCTAGAAAGGTAGCAGGAAGCCACAATGCGGGGCCCAGAATACTCTGTGATGAAGTTTCTATATTATTCCGTGACAAGAGAGCTCAAACTGAAACAAAGAAAAAAAAAATCATATAGAAAATGGGACTCCTACAAAGACACTTTTTAAAAGATTAATGATGACAGAAATGTGTTGAATGAATTGGAGAAGAGTTGTCAGGCCATTGAAATGGTTCAGATGAGAAGCTATATGGTCCTGAATTAGTGTAGAGGCAGCCGATATGAAACACTAATGAGGCCGGGCGAGGTGGCTCAAGCCTGTAATCCCAGCACTTTGGGAGACCAAGACGGGCGGATCACGAGGTCAGGAGATCAAGACCATCCTGGCTAACACGGTGAAACCTCGTCTCTACTAAAAAATACAAAAATCTAGCTGGGCGAGGTGGCGGACGCCCGTAGTCCCAGCTACTCGGGAGGCTGAGGCAGGAGAATGGCGTAAACCCGGGAGGCAGAGCTTGCAGTGAGCTGAGATCCGGCCACTGCACTCCAGCCTAGGTGACAGAGCGAGACTCCGTCTCAAAAAAAAAAAAAAAACAAAAAAAAAAAGAAACACTAATGAGATTATGGGCTGCCAAAGAAAAGACGGTAAACATTTTGGTAAGGCTCCTCTTGAAAAAGGAAGAGAGAATTCTCCTTCTTTGGCTCCCCCTTATAATCCTAGAGAAACTCTCAGACAATATACTATCAACTAGTACAGCATATTTGGTGCTAAATACACTTTTACAGAGTTTTCTGAAAATCAAACTACAACTTCATTTATAGCATTACTTCTATAATAAAAGACACTGAAAATTTCAAACAACTAACTAAAAATTATGAGATGGCTTTTTTTTTTTTTTTTTTTTTTTGAGATGGAGTCTCGCTCTGTCGCCCAGGCTGGAGTGCAATGGCCGGATCTCAGCTCACTGCAAGCTCCACCTCCCGGGTTTATGCCATTCTCCTGTCTCAGCCTCCCGAGTAGCTGGGACTACAGGCACCCGCCACCTCACCTGGCTAGTTTTTTGTATTTTTTAGTAGAGACGGGGTTTCACTGTGTTAGCCAGGATGGTCTCGATCTCCTGACCTCATGATCCACCCGACTCGGCCTCCCAAAGTGCTGGGATTACAGGCTTGAGCCACCGCACCCGGCCTTGAGATGGCTTTCTATGTGTCAGAAACCAGGCTAAGGCTGGGCGTGGTAACTCACGTCTATAATCCCAGCACTTTGGGAAGCCAAGGCGGGTGGATCACGAGGTCAGGAGTTTGAGACCAGCCTGACCAACATGGTGAAATCCCACCTTTACTAAAAATACAAAAATTAGCCAGGCCTGGTGGTGCGCACCTGTAATCCCAGCTACTCAGAACAATAAGGCAGGAGAATCACTTGAACCAGGGAGGCAGAGGTTGCAGTGAGCCGAGATCACGCCATTGCATCATTGCATTCCACCCTGGGCAACAAAGCAAGACTCTGCCAAAAAAAAAAAAGAGAGAAAGAGAAAGAAAAAGAAAGAGAGAGAGAAAGAGAGAAACACACCAGGCTAAACACTTTGAAAACAAAATAACATTTAATCTACACAACAACCATATAAAGTAAGTATTATTGTTATTCCTACTTTACAGATAAAGCAAATAGAGTTTGGAGACATTAAGTAACATGTCCAAAATCCAGTTAGTAAATGATACAGCAGGTATTTGAACCTGGATCTGTCTGACTGTGAAGCCCATGCTCTTAACCACTATCTTTAATATCTGACAGACCATCATGGTAAACAATGGGTGTAACAAGTGTACCACCTTCCTGAGGATTTTGCAAAGGGTAGAGGTAGGGGAACAAGAATTATCCTGCCTAGATGCCAACAGCATTCCACCCTCACTGAAAAATATTGATTTAAAGTATTCTTATTCTGCATAGCTCTTCCAGATATAAAACTTAAAAATATTTTGCCTACTTATAATTTATGTATCATTAATTCACACTGCTTTTCTCATCAACTTTGCCTGAAAAGTAATGTGTTACACCTTTCTATAAAGTTAAATTATGCCAATTATCTAAATATTGTCAGGACTCTGTTTAAATTCAAAAAATAAAATTGCCCAGGCTTGGTGGCTCACATGTGTAATCCTGGCACTTTGGGAGGCCAAGGTGGGTAGATTACTTAAGGTCAGGTGTTCAAGACCAGCCTAGTCAACATGGTGAAACCCTGTCTCTACTGAAAATAAAATAGAATTAGTTAGATGTGGTGGCACATGCCTGTAATCCCAGCTACTCGGGAGGCTGAGGCAGGAGAATCGCTTGAACCTGGGAGGCAGACATTGCAGCAAGCCGGAAACGCACCACGGCACCGCAGCCTGGGCGACAGAGTAAGACTTTGTCTCAAAAAAAAAAAAAAAAGCAATTTAATTTAATTTTAAAAATAAAAAAATAATAATAATGGATGTGCCAAAGTGATTGTATGAGTGACAATAAAACCCAAAGGTATGAGGGACAATATATATATTCCTCTTTAAAGGAACCTTGGCCAGGCACGGTAGCTCACACCCGTAATCCCAACATTTTGAGAGGCCGATGTGGGAGGACTGCTTGAGTCCAGGAGTTCAAGACCAGCCTGGGCAACACAGTGTGATCCCATCTCTATAAAAATTAAAAAATTAGCTGGGTGTCGCAGCATGTGCATGTGGCCCAGCTACTTAGGGAGCTGAGGTGGAAGGATCACTTAAGCCCAGGAGATCAAGGCTGCAGTGAGCCATGATCATGCCATTGCACTCCAGTCTGGACAACAGAGCGAGACCCTGTCTCAATTGAAAAAAAAAATTAGCCAGGCATGGTGGTGCACACTTGTGGTCCCAGCTACTCAGGAGGTTGAAGTGGGAGGATTACCTGAGCTGGGGAGGTTGAGGCTGCAGTGAGCTATGATCACGCCAACCTCAGTGACAGAGACTCTGTCTCTAAAAAAACATAAAATAAAATAAAGGAGCCCTATACATAGGTATAGACAAGACATAGGTATAGACAAGATTTTTTTTTTTTTTTTTTTTTTTTTTTTGTTGAGACAGAGTTTCGCTCTTGTTTGCCAGGCTGGAGTTGGCCAGGCTGGAGTGCAATGGCAGGATCTTGGCTCACTGCAACTTCTGTCTCGCAGGTTCAAGCGACTCTCCTGCCCTAGCCTCCAGAGTAGCTGGAATTACAGGCACGCACCACCACACCCAGCTAATTTTTTGTACTTTTAGTAGAGAAAGGGTTTCATCATGTTGGCCAGGCTGATCTCGAACTCCTGACCTCAGGTAATCAACCTGCCTTGGCCTCCCAAAGTAAACAAGACTTTAAGAATAAGTTTCAGGAGCAAGAAGGGGCAGAGGGAGGCACTGGAAAGCAGGACTATGAGGAAACTTTATTGGGTGATGAATATGTTCACTCTTGATTTTAGTAAAGGTTCACAGGTCTATAGATATGTCAAAACTTAATAAGTTGTACACTTTAAATATATGCAGTTTATTGTATGCCAATTATACCTCAATACCACAATTTTAAAAAATAATAAATTTCTGAGGCCTGAAAAGCAAAACGATAGTGTAAGAATACTGTCTCCAAACAGTCCCAGAAAAAGACTTGAGATACTACATAATACAAGGAAAGGTTTGAGGATATACCCAAGTGACTGATTCACAATTCCCTTCAGAAAAATGGCACAGGATCGCAGAAATTAGGTGGCAAAAATACTAATATGCCTAAATTGAGAACACAGGAATCTGCTATGCCTAGAGCCCCTGTCACTAATTCAGTTCAATAGCATGTGCTGAGGCGGGGTTGGAAGAGAAATCACAGTCATACCAGACAGACACCCAATCCCAGAGGTCATAAACTGACCATCCCATTGGGCATCACTGACATGTTTGGTTTGGTCCTCACTGTTGGAAAAATAATATTTTTTAATTAGTTGCCGACATCTAAAAATTCAGAGATCTCTCCACCCAAATCTGAATGTTTAACCTTTCTCAAAATATCAAAAGATTTGGTAACACTTGGACCCCTGTTTCCAACCTAGCAATAGGCCAGGCACTCTGGTCAGCCACAGACTTCTGGACTCAGTCTTCCTATTGTTCTGTCCCTGGAAGCTTGACTCATTTATTGTAATGTTTCAATACTGTCTCAGTGCTCATCCCCTACATGAAAGTGAACTACACTTAATTAGAGGTGTAACTCCCACTCCAAAAGGTAAGGAACTTTCCTACCTAAGCAACCAGTGGCAGCCAACAGAAGGCTAGACTTAGGCATACCTTTTTAGAGAAAAGTCAATAATGAAAACAAATCCTGAAAACCAGTTCTTGGGGCATTAGTTTACAACTTCAGTGGAGAAACTTGTGACAGAATTTCCCTACTGAAGATCCTTCTGAGCCCCAGCCCCCTCACCCTTCAAACACAAATGCATACACAGTCCCAGCTCCTTCCCTAGCGTTCCCCTCCCACATTCTGCCAGGTAATGGAATGGTAACAGGAATTTTTATCATCTTGCCTCCAGCTTAAGATGAAGAAAAATTTCTTAAAAAAAAAAAAAATGGTGAAAAGGCAAAGTCCCCAAGGAATAATCACACAAATTATTACAGGACAAAAGGGGTCAGAAACCTATACGAATTCAATAAATAATCAATATTTTATTTAATCATTTTATAACAAAAGCATAAATATTAAATCAGGCTCAAGGTAAGATTTCTTATCATTATTACTTAACATTTTTCTAGTCAATGCATAAAATAATAGAGAGAACTATCACAAAGAAGTTAATTTAAAAAACAATAAAAAAAAAAATCTCTTAGTTTGCAGATGACCTCATTCCTAGAAGACCCAAGAGAAACCACTGAAAAGCCATGAAAACAAATAGGGAAATTCAACCAGGTGACTGAATGGTTACAAAATTAATATACAAAATTACAGTTGTTTCACATCAGCAATAATCATAGAAAAAACAAGATGAATAAAAATTGAAACATTATAGCGAACAAAACTATAAAATATACCCAGGAACAAAACCAATGAGAGGTGCTAGCACAGTCACATTATCCTGGAGAGGGAGACTTCCTGAGGGGTGATCAACTGTCTAGTCGCTACTTAGAGAGTGGGACTGGACTACCACAAAAGATTGACCCTACCCTCTGAACTGTGCATAAGCCACCCTGTCAAAGTTCAGCCTGCACATGACCCAAGAGGAAATCATGGCTTATTTCCCCAGTGACACTCTGGACCTAATCAAAAGCTACGCCTCCCGGGTCCAGTTCTGAATCACAGGAAATCCAACCCAAACTGTTCATTCCTCAGAGTGTATACAGAAAACAGATCCAACCAGCAGAGAATCAGGATTCATCACTTTTCAGGAACCAGGTAAAATGTTAAGTAGAGAAAATTGACCTATTCTCTAAGGAAGGGATTTCAAGGAACTCTTTAAAAAGCTTTTGACAGAGGCCAAGCACTGGTGGCTCATGCTTGTAATCCCAGCACTTTGGGAGGCTGAGGCAGGGTGGCTTGAGGTCAGGAGTTCGAGACCAGCCTGGCCAACATGGCCAAACCTTGTCTCTACTAAAAATACAAAAATTAGCCAGGCATGGTAGTGGACACTTAAAATCCCAGCTACTACTTGGGAGGCTGAGGCATGAGAATTGCTTGAACCAGGAGGCAGAGACTGCAGTAGCCAAGATTGTGCCACTGCACTCCAGCCTGGGTAATAGAGCAAGACTCTGTCTCACAACAAAACAAAAAAACAGTTTTTGACAGAGAACTAACTGTAAGTGTGGAAATAAGTACATAGGCCTTTTACATTATTATTACTGAATCGAACCAAGAGAAAAAAAATACTTTGGGCCAGGCGTGGTGGTTCACGCTTGTAATCCCAGCACTTTGGGAGGTGGAGGTGGGCAGATCACTTGAGGTCAGGAGTGATCACTTGAAACCAGAAAGGCCAACATGGTGAAACCCTGTCTCTACTCAAAATACAAAAATTAGCCAGGTACAGTGGCATGCACCTATAGTCCCAGCTACTCGGGAGGCTGAGGCACAAGAATCGCTTGAACCCAGGAAGTGGTGATTGCAGTGAGCCAAGATTGCGCCACCGTACTCCAGAACAGAGCAAGAACCCATCTCAAAAAAACCAAAAAAAATTTTGGGGCTGGGCGTGGTGGCTTACACCTATAATCCCAGGACTTTGGGAGGCTGAGGCGGGCACATCACTTAAGGCCAGGAGTTCAAGACCACGCTGGCCAACGTGGCAAAACTTCATCTCTACTAAAAATACAAAAAATTTAGCCAGGTGTGGTGGTGCACATCTGTAGTCCCAGCTATTAGGGAGGCTGAGGCACAAGAATCACTTGAACTCGAAAGGCAGAGGTTGCGGTGAGCCAAGATCATGCCATTGCACTCCAGCCTGGGGGACAGAGTGAGACTCTGTCACAAAAAAGAAAAAATATTTTGAAATATGTTTATATTAATAGAAAATTCCCAATTAATACAGTCCTCAATATTTCAGAAATTGTGATTGTTTATGGTTTGGTTTCAAGATTATCTTTTTGCCGGGCGCGGTGGCTCAAGCCTGTAATCCCAGCACTTTGGGAGGCCGAGACGGGCGGATCACGAGGTCAGGAGTTTGAGACCATCCTGGCTAACACGGTGAAACCCCATCTCTACTAAAAAATACAAAAAGCTAGCCGGGCAAGGTGGCTGGCGCCTGTAGTCCCAGCTACTCAGGAGGCTGAGGCAGGAGAATGGCATAAACCCGGGAGGCGGAGCTTGCAGTGAGCTGAGATCCGGCCACTGCACTCCAGCCCGGGCGACAGAGCAAGACTCCGTCCGTCTCAAAAAAAAAAAAAAAAAAAAAAAAGATTATCTTTTTACTCTCTAGGCGAAAGTAGTTTCCTAAGAATATTAACTTAGGATTGATGATTTGAAGCACCACAGAAACATCTGTTTACATTCAGATAATTAATATGCTAATTTCTATCTATTAAATTAAGCAGGTTACCTAAGGACTTTTCAAAATAATACTTCATTAGCCTGATAATAATGAATATATATAGTTGAAATAAGAAAATGGACATCTGTTGTAAGACATCCTTCAATTTAAGCCTTTTACTAAATCAAACCAGTTTTCATACCTTAATTTCAATTATGGAGGTTTTACATGTCAATAAACCAAAACAATACAAAACAAAAAATCCTCTTTTGAGATAGAAAACAAACATTTCCATTCTTACCTTTGATGGTCTCCATTCCCAACTATCACCTATCTGTTGTGAATGTTTAATGAATTCTGCACAATAATGTTGGAATGTTTTTTCTCCAATGAACTCATCTTCTTCCATGTTAAATGAAAACTGCAACATAAAAACTAAGTATTAGCATCAACTTTAGAATGATATTGAAAGGAATTCTGCTAACTGATTTATTTCTGTCAATAAACCAAATTTTGGGATGTAGAATGGCCTCAAGGCCACTCAAAAATGGTTTTGGTCAGGCGTGGTGGCTCACACCTATAATTCCAGCAATTTGGGAGGCGAAAGCAGGAAGACAGCTTGAACTGAGGAGTTCGAGACTAGCCTGGTCAACATAGCAAGACTGTCTATATAAAAACTAAAAAACAGCCAGGCATAGTGGTGTGCACTTGTAGTCTCATCTACTCAGGAGGCTGAAGCAGGAGGATCACTTGAGACCAGGAGTTCAAGACTGCAGTTAGCTATGATCATGCCACTGTACTCCAGCGCGGGCAAGAGAATGAGACCCCATCTCAAAAGAAATAAAAAAGTGTTTTTGTTTTTCCTATCTTTCTCACCTTATCCCCATTTTTTTGTTGTTGTTTTTATTTTTGTTGTTTTTGTTATTGTTGTTTTTGAGATGAAGATTCGCTCCGTCATCCAAGCTGGAGTGCAATGGCATGATGCCGGCTCACTGCAACCTCCGCTTCCCAGGTTCAAGCGATTCTCCCACCTCAGCCTCTCGAGTAGCTGGGATCACAGTTGCATGCCAACACGCTGGCTAATTTTTGTATTCTTAGTAAAGACAGGGTTTCACCATGTTGGCCAGGCTGGTCTTAAACTCCTGACCTCAAGCGATCCATCAGCCTCGGCTTCCCATAGTGCTGAGATTATAGGCATGAGCCACAATGCCCAGCTTTTTTTGTTTTTATATTCCTGTTTCTGTATCTTTGGTGCTTAGCATAGTAAACACTCTAGATGCTTTTGTTCAACTGAATTAAAATCATATAAACTGCAAGGATTTTAAACCCCTGTTTGGCTCCAAGGTCAATGATCTGTCTATATTAGCTAATTCCTAAACCAGTGTCATTTCTGATTATTCAAATTTAGTATAATCTATGTAAGTTTGTTCATTCATCCAACAAATACATAGTGAATATCTATTAAGTTGCAGGCACTGTGCGTAAGTAAAAGTTAGGTATACAAAAATGAAAAAATATATAGTCCTTGCCTTGTAAGAGCTCATATTCTAACAAAGGGAAATAAGAAATACAAATAATTACAGTAGGAACTCTCTTACCCAACCTCCATCTAACCAACTTGCCAGATTAATCAACACTGACTCATGTCTACAGCATGCTGATCGTGAAGCACCTCTGCTCCCATCAGTTAACTGTGTGTTCACAAACCTTATTCTCCTATCATAAATAGATACTGTAATTAAATGTTAAACAAACCAAAACATAAGAGTAAAAAAGAGGGCCGGGCGTGGTGGCTCACCCAGCACTTTGGGAGGCCAAGGCGGGCAGATTATGAGGTCAGGAGATCAAGACCATCCTGGCTAACACGGTGAAACTCCATCTCTACTAAAAATACAAAAAATTAGCCGGGCATGGTGGCGGGTGCCTGTAGTCCCAGCCACTCAAGAGGCTGAGGCAGGAGAATGGCATGAACTCAGGAGGCAGAGCTTGCAGTGAGCTGAGATGGCGCCACTGCACTCCAGCCTGGGCGACAGAGCCAGACTCCATCTCAAAAAAAAAAAAAAAAAATTAAAAAAGAAGGACAACTGATATTTCTATAACCAAATGCCTTGGAAAGATTTGATAAAAGTGAGTCTCTCTAAGAAAAATAAACTGCTATTGAACTAGGTATGGACAATACAACTGAAAAGATTGGTGGGGGACAGGGGAGAGAAAAGATTCCAAGCTTTCTGCCTTTAGGTGGTGGTTCATTGAGTAAGACAGAAGTCTCTGGAGGAAGAAAAGGTTTGGGAAGAGAGATGGGTTTAATTTGGTCATATTGAGTTTGAATTTGAAATGCCTGTGGAATGTCCAAGTAAAAGGGTCTAGCAGGCATTTTGAGGTGTGTGTTGAACTCAAAAGGAAAGAGAAATCTGGGCTGGAAATACCGATTCTATATCAACATTACGTAGACGGTAACAGAACCCATTTCATCAATTGCAGAGAGAATGCAAAACTAGAATAGCAAGAGAAGACTGATATGGTGCAGTCAGAGGAAATTTTTCCAAATGTATGATGATCCTGACATATACTGAAAGATACTAAATCAAAGAAAAATTAACTTTCGTTCATAAAGAACACTAATATACTTAGTAATATTTTTAAAACTCCAACAGACTCTTAGTAACAAAACTGAACAAAGTAGCCTAAGCCCTCCAGTTACTTGAGGTTTACTGAAGTATTGAAAATACTTAAACATAAAATTTCATTCAATAGCCATAGTGTATCTAATTAACAGCACTGTGCTACAAGCAAGATGACTGAACATCAAAACACTAATTGATATTTGGTTGAATACTTTTAAAATTATCTAAGGACTAGGCTTTGCTGAAGGATGCTACATACCATAATACAAACACTTATGGCTTGATTACAAAATTAGGAAGTATACTATATTAAAAAGATATCTATCTCAACTCGATTCATCATAACGTACCATAATGAAATATCATGGAATAATTATTGTTTTTTTGCTCAAGCAAGAATATTTCAACTCAAAAATGTACATATAATTCAATCAACATTTTTATACGTAGTTTTGAAGTTGTAATACTTTCTGGTCCTCTACCAAATTCATAAACTAGCAGAGGCAGAAATTTGAATCTGAGAACTTCCTACAATGAAATGGATGAAAATATGGCTAAAAATGGAAATAACCACAACTGTGGCTTATTAAGCAATAATAGCAAGAATAGTACTTATTTTGCAAATTGAAAAACCTTAGATATGTGAACTGCATATGTTTCCAGACTTAAGTTATCTTAAACTAAATTCATACTACAGGTGACAACAGTCACTCAAGTGAACTCTCAGTAAAAAGATGAATTTCAATTCTCATCTCATCCTAAACAATGAATCTCTCATTTCTAGTTGTAAGTAAAAGTTAGAAATGAGTCAGCACTCCTTGTGTCATAAAGTATAAGTTGTTTTGTTTTGTTTTGTGTTTTGGAGACGGAATCACCCAGGCTGGCATGCAGTGGCATGATCTCAGTTCACTGCAATCTCTGCCTCCCGAGTTCAAGCGATTCTCCTGACTCAGCCTCCCAAGTAGCTGGGACTACAGGTGCACGCCACCACACCAGGCTAATTTTTTGTATTTTAGTAGAGACCGGGTTTCACTGTGTTGCCCAGGCTGGTCTCGAACTCCTGAGCTCAGACAATCCACCCACCTTGGCCTCCCAAAATACTAGGATTATAGGTGTGAGCCACCACGCCCGGCATTAAGTTGTTAATGTATCCATTTTGCTTGAGACTTACTCCAGCTGAAGAATTGTGTTGTTTTGTTTCTGTTTTTGTTTTTGTTAGGTAACATTCAATCAAAACCTTTCTCTAACTGCTTTACCAGAGACTAAAGATTGGAAAATAGAGTAAGTTTCCCCGCCAACTGAGGGTAGTCTTTCCAAACTATAAGTTAGCCCTTAGACTAAAAGCATAGAAGATGTTTATTCTGCTGTTGTTCAAACATATCTTTCCAGAAAAGCAGGCTTAGTGAATTCTAACACTATATAATCATTGTTTAAATGATCCTTTTTAATTGAAAACAATTTTTTTCACTACCACTCTCCATATTGTTTAATGTGATTTTTTTTTTCCTTTAAATTACATTTATTTTAATGCTGAATTTACTCCCGTGCCATAAGTTTTTGTTTCTTCAGTTTCTTCTGGGATATCTTTTTCTTCTGGGCAACCTCCTCTTCTGGTTTAGGAACAATCTGTTCCTTTTCGGTAAGGATCATCTCAATGTGGCAGGGAGAGCTCATGTATGGGTTAATCCGACCATAAGCTCTGTAGGTCCATCGGCGCATCTTAGGTGCTTTGTTCACTTGGATATGCTTGATGACCAGAGAATCTACATCTAAACCCTTAAGTTCAGCATTACTCTCTGCGTTTTTAAGCATGTGCAGCAAAAATTCAGCACTCTTTTTGGGCCATCGACCTTGTGTCCAGCCCCACTGCTTGGCCTGGGCACACCTGCCAACTCCACCATTGTAACGTCGGAATGGTACGCACTGTTTCTGTAAAGTGACATCTTTCAGATACTTTGTGGCTTTTCTAATATGCATACCCTTGATGGCCTGGGCAGTTTCACGAGTGTTCTTAAAGTGAACACAAAGATTGGAACCTCTTGATTTGCATGATTTCGTGGGGTTCTCCGGGTCAAGTGAATAGCGAACCATTTTCACAGATTACCTCAGGCCGCTTAGGGGAAGAGGAAGTGTGATTTTTAATATAATGTGTGTGGAACTAATTCTTTGTTATTGTTTTAGTTGGAGCTGTTGATTTGATGAATCTATAAATCAATGTATATCAAAGTCATAATAGGACTAAAACACTGTAAGAAATATAACTAAATTTCCCGGAACTTAAGATCATTTACAAAAATGTGATTACCACAGAACATGCTATGCATACATTTAAACATTAAAAATCATTTTTGACTAATAAAGTAGGCAATTTCCTGAATACTTGTCCCTCCTAGCAACAATTCCACAGTATTTATAACTCTAAGTGTAGACTCTTTTTTAAAAAACATGCAATATCAGCTAGGAGAGTTAAACATCAACCCACTACTTTTATGGCAATTTGGCTTGAATTCATTTAGATTAATTTAATCACTTACCTAGCAAGGTCCTTAGGCAGTGGTCCTCAAATTTTAGAGAGCAAGGAAGCAACCACAGTGCAAATTTAAATGCAGAATCCTAGGTCTTGGCCAAAAGATAACCTGATTCTGAAGACCCCAAAATAATTACTTTTAATTAGCACCTGGGATACTTTCAAAGGGAATCATGCTAAAAGACCAGCATGATCCCTAGACAAAAGATGACTCATTTTGATAGGGCTGGTAAAAGACCTGGATTTCAAGACATTTGGCAGCCTGGGTGGGACACAGAAGGCATGGCCCTGGGCAATCCAATAAAATAGCACAGAGATACATCAAAAGAGAAGTCGGATCAGTCCTGACAACAGATGACTAGCAGGGCTCAATTCTCCCTCCTTGCCCTCCCATTGGAATACATATTCCAAATCAAAGTTTAAATAAGAGGCAACACTGTACTTAGCCTAGAAATGAGGAATCTCTGTTGGTAGCTGAGGCTTGCTCTGACCTCTCTATCACTAGGTTAGTTGGGAAGAGGGTCATTTCACCCTCTCCCATTCTGTATTCCCTTCCGAGAAACAGATCCTGAGTTGCCCCTCCCCTCCTGGTTTCTAGCCCCACTGGTAATTCTCCTTCAAAGCAGTTCTCCTCCCAGTAGTGCAGTGTGCATGGCCAGATGTGGAAGGTGAAGCCCTGAGGTAAACTGAGTACTGTGCAGCGAGCAACAGGTTTGCTGCAGGAACAGGATGAGCTCTCAAAATAGTAGAGTCTCACCACTAACACCCGAAAAAACTAAAAAAAAAAAAAACTATAAACTATTTCAAATCATACAAAAACACTTCCCTCATTATAGTTACAGGACCGAAAGATTCAACACTAGGAAAGGAAGACCTCTCCTGAGTATAGAAAATGATCCATCCTTCATAAATTTGGTTGCACCCATTCATCTGCTTTCCAAGCTAACAAAAAGAGGAAGATTCCTCCAGCTTCTAAATGTAGCGAGATGAAGGAAGGAATGCTTGGTCACTCTGACCAGTCAACATGCCCCTCTTTTGTCAAGGTAAGTAAACCAAAACACAAGACCTTTAAGTAGCTCTTGCATAAGAAAAGAGGGGCACTACCATAAACAGGAAGAGGTAAAGCTTGCTCCAGTAATGGGCTTACACTAGGAATACGGAAATCAAACTGAGGAATTATCTACTCTGTGTTCCCAATTTTAAAAAGAAAAAGTTTACAAAGGGAAAGACCTCATCTAAAAGCAAGAGATGAGGAAGGAAAAACAGCTGAGATTAAAAAGGAAACTGCATAAGAAAAAACTGGAAGGAAATTCAAACATGTAACTGTAGAGATATAAATTCTACATTCAAGGCAACAGAGAGATGTATAGAAGCTGGAAAAAAATCACATTCGAGTTTCAGTGTAAAAGCATATAAGATCCTCTCCAAATACACAAAAGAAAAAAGACCAAGATGAAAACAATGCATATTGTTTGATGGGAAGGACAAAGAACACAGGTCCAACCTACAAATAACTGGAATTTCTGAACTGCAATCATAAGCAAATGTACAACTGAAAAACTGTTCTAAGATGGAGGAAAAAAAGATTTAAAAGATTTACCTACAAACTGAAAGAATTCACCATGTTTCTAAAAAAAACAAAGCTGTTGGAAAGAAACTTATGCCTAAACATAGCCTGGTGGAATATCTTAATTTAAAGACTAGAAAGAAAAAAGATGCAAGCAAAAAAAAAAAGGTTTACCTACAAGTAACAAAAATCTGGGTAGCCTCTGCCATCTTCACCTACTGCAGTGAATGCCAGAAGATGATACAGCAACGTCTACAATGTCTGGGGATTTGATTTACACTTTGTATCTTAGCATCTATAACAGATAGGCAAACAGTAAATTTTTTTTTAAGTTGTAAATGAATAAAAGAAAAATTCAGACCAGGCACAGTGGTTCATGCCTGTAATCCCAGCACTTTGGGAGCCTGAGACAGGAGAATCACCTGAGGTCAGGAGTTCAAGACCAGCCTGGCTAACATGGTGAAATCCCTTCTCTACTTAAAATACAAAAATTAGCCAGGTGCAGTAGTGTGCACTGTAGTCCTAGCTACTCCAGAGGCTGAGGCAGGAGAATCGCTTAAACCCAGGAGGCGGAGGTTGCAGTGAGCTAAGATTGTGCCACTGCACTCCAGCCTGGGTGACAAAGCGAGACTGTCTTAAAAAAAAAAAAGAAAAAAAATGTAAAAATTTGAATGGACTTATTCTATGTATCTCTTCTCATTTATAGTACCTTTCTTCAACTTTCAGGTCTATTCACTTCTTGGAACTTTTCTTACACAAACTGATGTATACTTTGGGAGGCCAAGGTGGGAGGATCACTTGAGGCTAGGAATTCAAGGTTGCAGTGAGCTATGACCGTGACACTGCCCTTCAGCCTGGAGACAGAGCAAGATCCTGTCTCTAAAACAAACAACAACAACAAAACCCACAGATCTATGTGACATCCAATCTTTCTGATACCAGTATCATTATTTTTATTAAAAGATTTTAATTTTTTAATAATAAAACTCTGCAAGCACCTAAGAACAACTGTTCCACCACTGATGACAATTTGAGCTGATCCACCAGCTCAAACTCTCTTGCTGCCTTTGAACAGTGGGTGGTAGGACTAGTACAACAAACTCTAGTCAGCACATATGCCAAGATTCCCAGGATTAGGAAATAAGGAGATAACGGGGTATCCTTGGCCAAAAGTATCCAAAAAATAAGAAGAGACAGAAAGGAGCAGTGGCTCACGCCTGTAATCCGCCAAAGTGGACAGATCACCTGAGGTCAGGAGTTCGAGACCAACCTGACCAACATGGTGAAACCCCATCGCTACTAAAAATACAAAAATTAGCTGGGCGTGGTGGCGGGCGGCTGTAATCCCAGCTACTTGGGAGGCTGAGGCAGGAGAATCACTTGAACCTGGGAGGCAGAGGGTGCAATGAGCTGAGATCGTGCCATTGCACTCCAGCTTAGGCGACAGAGTGAGACTCCATCTCAAAAAAAAAAAAAAAAAAAAAAAAAGGACCAACACAATATCAGAAGCTACAGAATCAGTACCAGCCTGAATAAAGATGATAGAGCAAAGTGTCTTTAAAATATACTACCAAGTGCCATATTTTTATTTTGGAAAATAAAAAAAGGAAATGGTTGGACATTTTTGTAATGAAAGACACATTCCCTTTAAATTTTTCCTCTTGCAAACGTCTTTGTTCAGAGATGAGACTAATGTGCCTTCTATTTCCACAAGTTTTTCATTCATTCACTCAGTACCTACAATACCCTAGTGCTTGCTGTGAGTGTCCTCCTAGAAAAGAATATCAAACTTCCTGGCAAAACTGGGAAAGACTCCAAAACTTGGAGTTCTGAACACATGAATTCAATTCTTAAAGAACTGAATTTTGAAATTTGAGTAAGGGCCAACCAGGTGGAGACAAAGTCACTCCAAAAACATGAAGGAGCTCCTGCAAAGACAGGGTCTGAAAAGAATGCAAGGTTTAAAAATAAAACAAATGGCAGTGGATGCAGCATAGCTTGGATGGAGTAGAGTATGGGCAAATAAGGTCTAACGGTTCCCAACTTTATGGGGAACCCACTCTTCAAGGGGCTGCTTGGAAATAAATGGGATCATATTGGATTGTCAAAAAAAAAAGAAGTTAGAGCTTGCCATTGCCATTTAGTACTGAGGGACCAGGTAAAATAAACGTTCTACGATGTGCAGGACAATCCCACACAGTGAAGAGTTGTCCGTAAAAATGCCAGTAGAGCCCCCTTTGAGAAATACTGGGAAGTAGGTAAGGAATTAACAAAGTCTAGAGAATTTAACTCTAGGGCCTCAGCATATCCTTTAAAATCTGAGATCACAACCTCCATTTCACTCACTAAATATTTACTAAGTGCTAAAAGATAAACTAAGGCACATTAAAATTTTAAAGAGTTTATTTGAGGTCAGGCACAGTAATCCCAGCACTTTGGGAGGACAAGGCAGGTGGATTGCTTGAGCCCAGGAATTTAAGACCAGCCTGGGCAAATGGTGATATCCTGCCTCTACAAAAAATACAAAAATTAACCTGGCATAGTGGTGCATGCCTGTAGCTACTTGGGAGGCTGAAGTGGGAGGATAGCTTGAGCCCAGGAAATCGAGGCTGCAGTGAGCCATAATTGCACTACTGCCCTCCAGCCTGGGCGACACAAGATACTGTCTCAAAAAAACAAAAACAAGAAAATGTTTATTTGAGCAGACAATGGTTAACTCATTTATGCAGGAGGTTGCAAATTTTTTTGTGTGAAAAATCAGACCTTGGTGATGACCTTGAGCAGGATATAAATAACTCCCACAAGCTTAGCATTCCAATAATGGAACACTAGGCATATTAACGAATTAGTCAGCTCCAGAATGCAAGCAACATGGGGCTGCACCAAAGGGACACAGTTAGAAAGCTTTTGTAGAGTAAACGGCAGAAGCAAGGCCAAGAAAATCTATGATTGGTCAAAGTGGAGTAGTCTTACTTGGATCATTCCAGTAAAAGGCAGTGGTTAGAGGTTAGTTGGTTTCTGATTGGTTAAGCTACAAGTTTCATTTTCCTAGAATAAGACCATTTAGACTGAGTTGGGTGTTAGTTTATGTAGGAACCCAGGGCACTGGAGCTTCCTCAGGCAATGGCCTCCCAATTATTTTAACACAGGAAGCTGTTTTTGCTGGGCAATAAATACGTTTCCTTCTTTCCTCTGACCATGATGAAGCTTGGAACTTTGTGGCCTACCTTTAATAATTGTACAACATTCACAGTATATTTTCAGTATAACTCACCCTAATCACATCTTTCTATTCAAGCTTCATATTTCCACAATCTTGATTTCTCTTTATTTTTTATGTTATTATATATTATATAGTTTATAAGCTACCTCAAATACTTTTGAAACTAAGCTACAAAAGTAAAATGAAAAAACAGAAAAGAAAAAGAAAACTAGATAATAAGACGAGAAGAAAAAAATATTACACTGAGCCCCCAGATCATCCTGAGAGGTTTAAGATACTTTTTTTTTTGAGAGAGGGGGTCTATGTCACCCAGGATTGAGGGCAGTGGTGCCATCTCAGCTGACTGCAACCTCCACCTCCCAGGCTCAAGCGATCCTCCCACCTCAGCCTCTTGAGTAGCTGGGACCACACGTGTGCACCACCATGCACAGCTACTTTTTTGTATTTTTTGTAGACACAGGGTTTTGCAATGTTACCAAAGCTGGTCTCGAACTCCTCAGCTAAGGCAATTTGCCTGCCTCAGCCTCCCAAAGTGCTGAGATCACAGGCGTGAACCACTGCACCCAGACTTGGGTTAAGAGACTTTCAAAAAGAAGTATAATACAGTCTTTGCCTTCAATAGTTTGTAATCAAAATGTTTTTTTATTTTTCAGAATACACATTCTTTTCAAAGTAATCAAATTTTTAAGTAAAGATTCAAATTGAAAAGAACATCAGAGAATAATGGATAATAAAAAAGTGATGAATTATACAACCACTGAAGAATTAGTATGGATTAAAATAATTAAAATCGCATGTATTACTATGTATTAAGAACTGGTAACAAACAGAGCAACTTTTTGAGGTAAATTACTAGGATTTTCTTTATTTTATAAATAAGGAAATTGAGACAGAGAGGGTAACTTGTCCAAGGTAAGATAGCTGTTAAGCGTAGCAATTTGACCTAAGGCAGTCTGGAACCAGAGCCTGTGCCCTACAGGAGTTAGAATTCAGTTAATCCTTGAATTATAGGAGGATATAGAAAGAAAAATAGAAGGGATGGGGGCAGTGGCAGTGAACCTTGGAACAGACTGAAATGAGGTACACCAGTAAAGAACCTGAATGGAGAGTATAGATTGAGGGATATTGAGAATCTAGGGACAGGGTGCAGAAAGTTTACAGTCTTAAAACTCAAAGGAAGCTTGGAGAGGTAGCTCTCGCCTTTAGTCCTTACTACTCAGGAGGCTGAGGCAGGAGGACTGCCTCAGCCAGGAGTCAAGGCTGTGTAGTGCCTTCTAATTGTGCCTCTAAATAGCCACTGCACTCCAGCCTGGGCAACTTACAGAGACTCCACCTCTTAAAAAACAAACCAAAAAAAGAAACCAAAAAAAACCCAAAGGAGATTCCATTTAAAACAGTTGGTAATAGGAAACCATTGTAGGTTCTTGAGCTCAGAAGAGATGATAAAAAGGTTTCCTCGGAAAGATGTTACATGACAGTGATATGAAATAACCCTAGCTTCAAAGCTAAACTCCTATTACTAAGCACTCTTCCTGGATCCTATAAACCTATGTGATCAGGTAAGCACATTAGAGAAGTCTTGTCTCTGCAGTTTTCAGCAACCATTCCCTAATCAGAATTCCTTCAGGTACAGCTTATTCTCCTATTCTCCATTCCCCAACTTTCTAATTGTTTTATTATACTCAGGCTGCTTGTCCCCTGAAAACATTTGTTTTCAACAGATAATCACCAAATGATCTCTATGGCTTTTTTTTTTTTCCTTAAGATTCCCTGATTATATTTATGATTCAAACACAACCTCCTGGGTCCCAAACACATCTCTAGGCTTCAAAGATAATCATCAAATCAAGCCCATCTTAAGAAATCTTCTGTAAGTTTTACTCTCCCTGTTTTTCCTAAAGGGCTGCTTTACCTTTCTCAGAAATGTATTAGGCATCAGGAACTACTGTCAACATATAGTTTGTCACAAAACATTATACATAACTTGAATGGCCCACCATGTAGCAAAATCTCAGTTAACCTTATCATAATAGAACAGGAGGTGGCAAGGGAAAAGCAGGAGACAGGGGAAATAATCTTTTAACACTCCACATTCAAATGAATGAAGTTTAGAACTACTATTTCCACTAATTTCTTCAATTTAAAATATCAATAACAATTTTTAAACTCTGCAATCTGCAAGACTTTAATTTTAATTTCTCAATACTCTGGATTTATTTTTTGGTCAAGGTTCTGTAACATTTCCTCTGGTCACTGTTTAACCCTTCGGAAGCAATGAGAAAGGATTCTACTTTGGGTCCTAAGATGTATTTGAGTACCACAGAGGGCCTATGTCCTCCCATCCTGAGACGCATAAACTTGTTTTTGCCACTAAAGAATAGTGACAATTGTCCAATAACAAAAGTTATAAATCTGACTCAAAATGAACTTGTGACAAAGACTTATTAAACTCACAACGGAGCAAGCTGAATGGCTTAGTGCGCTCAAAAGCATTTCAGGAACTGAACATAAACACTGAAGAAAGGATAAGTTTGATAGGTTAGATAGAAAAATGGTTAATATTGGCAGGGCGCGGTGGCTTATGCCTGTAATCCCAGCACTTTGGGAGGCCGAGGCAGGCGGATGGATCACAAGATCAGGAGTTCAACACCAGCCTGTCCAATATGGTAAAACCCCGTCTCTACTAAACATACAAAAATTAGCTGGGCATGGTGGCGGGCACCTGTAGTCCCAGCTACTCGGGAGGCTGAGGCAGGAGAACTGCTTGAATCCGGGAGGCAGAGATTGCACTGAGCCGAGATCATGCCACTGCACTCCAGCCTGGGTGACAGAGCGAGAATCTGTCTCCAAAAAAAAGAAAAAAGAAAAATCGTTAATATCCTACAACGCAATAGAACTACAACCTTTACGAGTACTGTATTTTTTTTCTATCCCACTCAAATAATCTGCATCTCCATTACCCAAAAAGATGTTAACTACAAAGCCTAGGCCCTAATCAATATCATGCCAAACAAAATACACTCCCCTAGACATCTAAATCATCTTCAGGTGGGCCTATTAAACAGGCTCCATTTTGACTCTGAAAAAAACATGCTGTCATCCTTTTGCCTTATTTCCAATACTTTTGTAATTTTTACTACGAAAAGTTTCTGTAAATCAGTCAACTATTCCTTTATCATTCTCCCGCCCTCCCCGCCAATTCTTGATTTTATAGGTTTTCTGGGAGGTTAAAAAAAAAAAAAACCTCTTGGCTCTAAATATCAAGTTATTCCTCCTGATACTTTATGAATCCGAAACTTCAAATTAAGCTGGACTCAGCCACCGGAAACCCCGGTAATTTAATACTG
The DNA here is from genome assembly GCF_002776525.5 of Piliocolobus tephrosceles. NCBI lineage: Eukaryota > Metazoa > Chordata > Mammalia > Primates > Cercopithecidae > Piliocolobus > Piliocolobus tephrosceles. The sequence continues at coordinate 78,674,963 of NC_045437.1, read as the reverse complement.
TTTCAACGTCACATGGCCAAAGATTTGCTATCAGTATGTGGATTTTAAACACAAGGTAGTAACTACCCACTTCGAGAGTGCTGCAGCATTTGGGTACTGGGCCAGGAGTGCTGGTGACACCTTGTGCGCGACGGGGACGGGGTCTCGGGGAGGGAGCGTCCTCGCCTTTCCCCGCTCGCCCAGAGCGCGGCGGCCTACACAGGCCTGCAGTTCACCGGCGGGGAGCCGCTTCCCCGGCCTTTTGTTCAGGACTGGACTATGTCCCGCCTACCCGCGCGAGCCCTTCCTCCCTGTCCTAGGAGCAGGGCGAGGAGCGTGTGGGAAGCAGAGCCGGGAGGAGGCGACCGGCAGGGGCTGTGGGAATACTCACCCCGCTCCGCTCGGCCCCTGACCCCGCAGCCCAGCCCGGCGAGGGCGGGGCGACGGGGCCAGGGGGAGGAGAGCTGGAGAGTGGAACCCAGCGCCCTGCGAGGCCACTGCCGCGCCGGTGCCCCTAGGGGGCTGAACGATGGGACTACTGGGGCCTCGAGGACGGAGGAAGACCCAAGCCAGTGCGCCCCGAGGCCAACCAGAAGCCGCCGTGGCCTCCTTCACTGAGAGCCGCCAGCTGCCGAGTCGGAGCGTGCGCACTGCGCCTTCCCATGCGCCGTGGGGACCGCCTAGCGCAGGCGGGTGACGTGATCGGCCGCGCGCTCCGGGCAGGGGCGGGGCTGGGATCCAGGCCGGGACTGGGAAGGGGTGGAGAGGAGGGAAGCGAGACTTCCCCGCCGCCGGCTTCCACTGCCGCCAAGGCCCCGCCCCTCGCTTGGCGGACAGCTCTCACCCCCCAACCCCCACCTCCAACCCAGCGCAGGCGGTGCCCTCCGCCGAGCACAAAGGCGGCTCGTTGAGTGGGGAGCGGGTTACTAGCAGCCCCCTAAGAGGTTGGAGAGCCGTGCCAGCATTCACACACTACAAAAAGTCCTGTAAACACCACAATTAAGCACAAGCACGGCTACCCCTTGAAAACTTACGGATGGAGGGAGAAGTTAGGAATTCGAATATTGACAATAGTACCATCTGTGGCACATATCCCAGAGGAGAAAAAAAAAAAAAAACTAGCAGCAAAATTAAATTGGGGCGAAACGATGGGGATAAAGACTAGAAAAATGTAAGAGTAACAGGGGTAATCGAACTGAAATAGCAGACATCTGAAAGAAAACTAGCATCTGCTCCTTCTAACAGAGTTAAATGTGTTGGAAATGAGAAAATGCAGGCGAAGAAGTGAAAGGAAAACCTGCCTTCAAACTACATGACATGGTTTTGATCTTGTACTACAGTTGTATAAGATGTCACCATTGGAAGAAACTAGGTGATAGGTACACGGGACTCTAGGTGCTGTTGTATTTTTGCAGTTTCCTGTGTCTATAATGATTTCCAAATAACAAGTTTTCCTTTTAGAATACTGATCAGTGGCGACCAGGATGAAGGGCTGAAGGAAGGGGTTGACTAGAAAGGTGCTTGAGAGCTTTTATACCGTGATTGTGTTGGTGACTAAACCACTGTTTGACGAAACCCGTAAGAGGTATAAATTTTACTTTATGTAAAATAGTTTAAAACTCAAAATGGTGCGACTAATAAAAATGAACTTACACTAACTTTTTTTAGCAACTATGGATGTAAATTAATTGGTAGCTGCCAATTTAATTGTACAATTTCTTTTTTTTTTTTAATTATACTTTAAGTTCTAGGGTACATGTGCATAACGTGCAGGTTTGTTACATATGTATACATGTGCCATGTTGGTGTGCTGCACCCATCAACTCTTCAGCACCCATCAATTCATCATTTATATCAGGTATAACTCCCCAGTGCAATCCCTCCCCCCTCCCCCCTCCCCATGATAGGCCCCATTGTGTGATGTTCCCCTTCCCGAGTCCAAGTGAGCTCATTGTTCAGTTCCCACCTATGAGTGAGAACATGCGGTGTTTGGTTTTCTCTTCTTGTGATAGTTTGCTAAGAATGATGGTTTCCAGCTGCATCCATGTCCCTACAAAGGACGCAAACTCATCCTTTTTTATGGCTGCATAATATTCCATGGTGTATATGTGCCACATTTTCTTAATCCAGTCTGTCACTGATGGACATTTGGGTTGATTCCAAGTCTTTGCTATTGTGAATAGTGCCGCAATAAACATACGTGTGCATGTGTCTTTGTAGTAGCATAATTTATAATCCTTTGGGTATATACCCAGTAGTGGGATGGCTGGGTCATATGGTACATCTAGTTCTAGGTCCTTGAGGAATCGCCATACTGTTTTCCATAATGGTTGAACTAGTTTACAATCCCACCAACAGTGTAAAAGTGTTCCTATTTCTCCACATCCTCTCCAACACCTGTTGTTTCCTGACTTTTTAATGATTGCCATTCTAACTGGTGTGAGATGGTATCTCATTGTGGTTTTGATTTGCATTTCTCTGATGGCGAGTGATGATGAGCATTTTTTCATGTGTCTGTTGGCTGTATGAATGTCTTCTTTTGAGAAATGTCTGTTCATATCCTTTCCCCACTTTTTGATGGGGTTGTTTGTTTTTTTCTTGTATATTTGTTTGAGTTCTTTGTAGATTCTGGAAATCAGCCCTTTGTCAGATGAGTAGATTGCAAAAATTTTCTCCCATTCTGTAGGTTGCCTGTTCACTCTGATGGTAGTTTCTTTTGCTGTGCAGAAGCTCTTTAGTTTAATGAGATCCAATTTAGATTATCCATTTAATTTTTTTAAAAGCACAAGGCAGTGTGTTCTCAATGAGAGCTTAAGTAGACCAGGTATCTCCATCAGCTTTTAAGTATTTACCTTAAAAACGTATTTCACAGATGAAAACAGGAATGCGGCTTGGCGCAGTGGCGCACGCCTGTAATCCCAGCACTTTGGGAGGCCGAAGTAGGAGAATCTCTTGAGCCCAGGAGTTCGAGACCAGCCTGGGCAACACAGTGAGACCTCATCTCTACAAAAATGTTTCAAAATAAGAATAAATATTTTTAAAAAGAATGCACTGCTTTACATCATACTCAATATTTTAGAAACGCAGCACACCAACCACCATGTTAATTAAATAAATTTTTTTTTGCACTGGAGGTGTCTTAAAGTTTCATAATTCACATGCCAAAAACAAAGAAACTAAAAGAAATAACTCAGTTAACCCCCATGTACTTCCTGTCATCATATCCCTCATGGCAAAGAATGATATTGGCCTGTTTGTGTTTACCGTACAACACTATAAAGTGCTTTAAGGCTACGGTCTGTCATCACGGCATTTCAAGGTTCGAGCCGGGCTCCTATAGCTCTCCTCTCTGATCACTGAAGTTCACTGACAAATCTACTCACAAAGGGCAGAGTAATTGGAGGAAAGGCATGCAAGTTTATTTAGCACATATACATGAGAACCTTCAGAATGAAGACCCAAAGATACAGGGAAAATTGTAATGTCCATTTGTACATCCAACAAAGTATGGACAGCAATGTACAAATATGATTGGACAAAAGGGTATGCGCTAATGCTAATAGCCTGAGTGGGGAAACCCAGCAAGGCCTGTCTGTTTCTTCTTGGCCTCTCTGAGCATGTACTCCTTCCTTCCAGGTGTGGGGTGGGACCCTCTCTGCAATGACAGTCTTAGGACCTACAGTCAGAAAAGGTAGATCAGATAATTTCTTTATGGCCAGTTTTTACAAAAAAAGGTGGGGGGAAAATTAAAGTAATATTTCCAGGATTTATGACTGGCTTTGGGGAAAAGAGGTTCTAGTTTCTATGGTCCGCCTAGTTTCTATAGCTAGCCTTAGGGGAGAATGGCACAAAGAGACAGGAAGGCAGGAGAAGGTCAGAGAAAAACTTTTGCTTCTGAGAGTTTCATTGTGGGGTATTATTTTCTAGTCCCGATAGTCCTAACTAGTAGTAAGTATTCTTTGAATAAAACAAGGAATTGATCACAAAAAGAAAGGGAGTTAAAATTTATTGAACACCTATTATAGTCCAGAAGCTTTATATGTACATAGTTAATCTCATAACTTCATGACATACCCATTTTATAATGATATATCTTAATTATTAAATCCTTTTAATACTTATTTTATTAGATTTCTCTGTTTCATTTGGACATATCACTCACTTCCAAAAAGTCTTGCTTCCTTTCGCTTATGTAAAACCCATAGTCCCCTGATTCTCCTTCCAGCTCTGTGGCCATATTTTTTTTTTTTTTTTTTTAAAGACAAAGTCTCCCGCTCTTTCACCAATGGCCGGGTCATAACTTACTGGTCATAACTTACTGTTACCTGGAATTCCTGGCCTCAAGCAGTTTTCCCACCTCAGCCTCCCAAAGCGCTGTGATTACAGATGTGGCCATTCTTTTTTCTCACTGTTTTAGGCTTTTGTTTGTCCATTATGCTTTAATGCTCATGTTTCACACAGAGCCTTCTAAAAGTTTAAACTTCAACTTTTTTGTTTTTTTGTTTTAGTTTTCTGATACTCATGTACATTTTTTTAATTCAAAATAGGGTTATACAAACTGCATTACATTCAAAGTCATTTTCCTTTAACCAATAAACACTTTTATTATCAAAAATTACAATGCAGTATGAATGTGTCTTTTAAGATGTAATTACAGGATTTATTTAAAAATAATAATTCATAATATCCTTTCGATAGTATGGTCCTATAAAGGGACACAACTTTTTAAGTTCCATGGTAAATGTCTTATTTACTCAATCTTGCCAGTTCTTATTACTTGCATGCATATATCCTTTCTGCTCATATCCCATAGGTCACACCTATATTCAAGGAAGGAAGAAAATGTAGCGTCTAGCCATGGGCTCAGTCAAACCTTGACAGGGTGGGATTGTTTTATTATTAAAAGAAAGAAGAGAAGAATAGATACTAGGGAACAAAAGCTATCTCCACTGCAGCTTATAGTAGGCAGATCTCTCTTCCACCACCCTCCAGGAGGTCCTTAGGGAAAGATAAATTATATAAAAGAGTTAGAGGAGGTAATCTGATTGGATGGTAGAGATAAACTTGTCTTGAAGCTGTGTGTGCATAGCACTTACTTAAAAGTGTGAGAGAAAAAAACACTAGTAGGCAAAACTATAGAGACAGTAAAAGATTAGTGGTGGAAAGAGTTTGGGGGAAGGGAGGCAAAGAAGGAAGAGATGAATACATGGAGAATAAGGCATTTTTTAGGACAGTGAAACTATGATATATGTTACTGAAATAGTGGATATGTGACATTATGCATTTGTCAGAACTCATATTGCAAAGACAAGGAACAAGGCTAGAATCTGATAACCCAGAAGGATATGCTATTGCCATGCAGTTTTTCTACATCCCCAAAAGTAAAAGAACATAGGACCCTCTCAACCAATTCCAATGGGAGTAAAAAAGCACCTGGATAATAATAGACCACTGCCAGAATGATCCTTGTAGAACATTGGGTTCCCCTGATAAATTTAAAATACAATGTATAGTTCCCAACTATCTTCAAACTCTTGAAAGATTAAAAAGTCCAACCACGAATGTTAAAAACGTAGACAAAGCAGGCCAGGCGCGGTGGCTCACGCCTGTAATCCCAGCACTTTTGGAGGCCCAGGCAGGCGGATCTCTTGAGGCCAGGAGTTCGAGACCAGCATGGCAAGTATGGTGAAACCCTGTCTCTACTAAAAATACAAAATTATTCAGGCATGGTGGTGGTGCATGCCTATAATCCCAGCTACTTGGGAGGCTAAGACATGAGAATCACTTAAACCTGGGGGTGGGGGCAGAGAGTGGGGTAGGAGTGGGAGCGGAGGTTGCAGTGAGCCAAAATGGCACCGCTGCACTCCAGCCTGGGCAACAGCAAGACTCAGTCAAAAAAAAAAAAAGAGAGACAAAGCAAATACCGAAATTCACTACATAAAATATTTCAACTTATTCCGACTCTTATTCAGATTGCTCAAATTGGATTATTTCCAGAAACGTGTTCTAACCTTCATAGTACAAACTAGACTCTCAAGAATAAGATACTAAAAACTCAAGCACAGGTAGAAGCTATAATCCCATTACTATCCTTTTTTTTTTTTTTTTGAGACAGAGTCTCTCTCTGTTGCCCAGGCTGGGGTGCAGTGGCGTGATATCAGCTCACTGCAAACTTCCTCGCCTCCCAGGTTCAAGCAATTCTCCGACCTCAGTGTCCTCAGTAGCTGGGATTACAGGCGTGAGCCACTGTGCTCGGCCTAATTTTTGTATTTTTAGTAGAGACAGGATTTCACCATGTCAGTCAGGCTGGTCTTGAACTCCTGACCTCATGATCTGCCTGCCTTGGCCTCCCAAAGTACTGGGATTACAGGCATGAGCCACTGCGTCGGCCTCATTGCCATGCATTCTTAGCTATATAGCACATCACTCACTGCTGCAATCTACATTACCTTTATCCTTTGCTAACATCAAAACCTTTACAAATAATTTTCGGTAACCTTGGGACTTTTTTTAAATGTTTCTTTATTTTATTTATTTATTTATTTATTTTTTTGGTATGGAGTCTCACTCTGTCACCCAGGCTGGAGTGCAGTGACGCCATCAGGGTTCACTGCAACCTCTGTCTCCCAGGTTCCAGTGATTCTCGTTCCTCAGCCACCCGAGTAGCTGGAATTACAGGCGCACGCCACCATGCTCAGCTAATTTTTTTTACTTTTAGCAGAGAGGGGGTTTCACCATGTTGGACAAGCTGATCTTGAACTCCTGACCTCAAGTGATCCACCTGCCTTGGCCTCCCAAAGTGCTGGGATTATAGGCGTGAGCCACCATGCCCAACATTTTTAATGTTTCTAAGGCAGCACAGATAATTAAATAATCATAGATTATCATTAAAATATGACAATTCTCCATTGCTGTTTCCATACAAATATTTGAATCCCAAGTGTCCAGTCACAGCCTCCAATTTTATATACTGTAATTATATGTATACTACTAAAAATCAAATAAAACATATAATTTTCAAACATGTTTAATTCCATAAAAATAACGAAATTCAGAAGCAAAATTGTTTCTAAATTAGAATCATCAACTAAGTCAAGCTCTAAGTTAAGGAATTTGATCAATATAGAACATTAGTAGTATACAATTTTTATTTTCATATTGATCACAAAATGTATATCTACTCCAAGATATTTACTCAAGAGAAATAAACATATATGTCCACAAAAATACTTGTATGTGATTATTCATAGAAGCATTATTCATAAGAGCCAAAGCTGAAAACAATCTGAACGTCCTTCCAGATGAATGGGAAGCAAATTGTGGTACAGTATGTCCATGCAATGGAAGACTACTCAGCTGTAAGAAGAAACTAATTACTGCTAAATGCAACAACATGAATTCATCTCAAAACATCATGCTGAGCAAAAGAAGCCAGACATATACATACTGTATGATACTATTTTCTAGAGTTGGCAAAGCTAATCTAGAGTAGCTAATCTAGAATAAATGAGTAGTGGCTTAGGGCTGAGGATTGGAGACAGGATTAACTACAAAGGGTACGAGGTAACATTTTGGGATAATGAAAATACTTTGATTGTAGTCATGGTTATATGTTGTCTTAGTCTATTCAGGCTGCTATAACAAAATACCTTAAACTAGGTGACTTATAAACAGCAGAAATGTATGTCTCACAGCTATGAAAGCTGGAAAGTCCAAGATCTGGGCACTAGTAGACTTGGTGTCTAGTGAGGACCTAGTTCTGGGTTTGTTGAAAAGCCCTATCTCCTAGTACCATCACTTTGGGGATTAAGATCTCATTTTGGGGAAAGACATTCAGACCATCGTAGCATATGGAGTATATGCATTTATCAAAATGCATTGAACTGTAGACTTAAGTTGGGAGCATTTTATTATATATAAACTATACCTCAAAAATTTATTAAAAATATAAAAATAAAACAAAACCCCAAAAATATATATGTACTTCACATGTATTAAAGGCAACAAGAAGGTGTAAGGGAAAGCTTAAAATCGCCTTGCTGTTACTGTTATCAGTTTTCTCAACTTCACTGTGATATAAACCCTTTTTCTGGCAGTATATATCACTATTTTAAATTAATAGACTTTACTTTTTAGAAAATGTTTATGTTTCCAGAAAATTGAGCAGATAGTATGGATAATTACTATCTATGTATCTGTCTATATGCAACCCACTCATAGTTTTACCTTTTATTAACATCTTGCATTAGTGTGGTACATTTGTTACAATTGAGCTAAGTTATAGGCTATTGGTAAATATGTAAATTATATCCTGTCTGGTAGTGATTTGAATTGGCTGCCCCACCCCTCCAATGGAAAAACCAGTTCTATCCCATTTTGCCTGGTTCATATGAGTAAAATAATTTTTAAACATGCTCATTGGTATATCTGTATGAAAGTCATGATTTTACCCTTTTCTGAAATTATCTTTTAATGAGGGCCTGGCAATTTACACCCATGTGGCTTTTCAGTCGCAATCTTCACTGAAGTGTCCAGGACCACTGAAGGGAAGGGCAGTCCAGGGTCTTTGTAGGCACAGGCGTGGGAAAATGAACCAAACCTTGACCAAAGCGTCCTTGAATGGAGAATGGTGAAAGATGGTGAAGGGCTCAAGAAGTAAATGATAAAGTAGATCAATAGCAAACTGTGATAAAAGAATGTACAACACCTTCGGACAATGCAGAAAAGAAGAGTCCAGGATCGGGCTTGGTGGCTCACGCCTGTAATCTCAGCACTTTGGGAGGCTGAAGCAGGTGGATCATGAGGTCAGGAGTTCGAGCCCAGCCAACATGGTGAAACCCTGTCTCTACTAAAAATACAAAAATTAGCTGAGCATGGAGGCATGTGCCTGTAATCCCAGCTACTTGGGAAGCTGAGGCAGGAGAATCACTTGAACCCGGGAAGCGGAGTTTGCAGTGAGCCAAGATCTCGCCATCGCACTCAGCCTGGGCAACAGGGTGAGAGTCTGTCTCAACAACAACAAAAAAAGAAGAGTCCAACAGGACATTTGCAGCACCCTATATCCATAATTCACTGATTTGGAAAGCAGTTGGTGGAAAATAATCTAGATGGTAAAAGAACTGCAGAATCTCATAAATTCTTCAGAAGTTTTGGTTCAAACACACTGTGCTTTCGGGGCCCCAGGATAGACTGCCTGGTACCTTGCAGCTAGATATTCTTCCGTACTGGACTTTCCATTCACCATCCAGCAAAGAAAATACCACAGGATAATGAGATAAGATCAATGCACATGCCCCAGGGTCCATCTTTTGTTAGTAAGGGCTTGAATGTCCTTGTTCAATAATGATCTGTTTCCTTAAATGTTGTGTGGCTATGTTTACTAATCAGGAATTAATTATGATTATAGGATTCAACTGCATATTGATATTAGTGTGTTACAATGATATTTTGCATAAAGACAAGTTTAGTCTGCAAACCTGGAAGCCTCTGGGCAGATTTAATTCAAGAAGCTGCTCTAGATTCAGATCAAATCAGGAGTTGCCTCCTGAAGCAATAACGATAATATGCACTTGCCCAGCCCCTTCATCTGCATTATCTCATTAGTGAGACAAGAGACATACAGTGGAAAGGGCACCAATTTGAAGGCAAGAAGTCATGGGGCAAGCTTCAGTCCTGTCCCTTCCATGGTATGTAAATTTTGGGCAGTCACTTACTTTCTCTGAACCTCAGGATCTATATTTCTATGAAGTGGAATTGGTAATAATCCCCACTTTGCAGGGCTGTGGAAACCAAAATATACACATTTTTAAATTTAAGGGATTGATACCTAGAAACAATGAAATCATACCAACAATCATTAATGTGATTGTGTAATCTGTATTTTCTAACAAGGAAAGATGACCAGGTACAAAACAGAGTGTAAAGAATTACCTCATTCATTGTCCTGTAGAAAAACAGTAAAAGGTTACAATCAGAAATTAATCATGGTGACCTCTAGGTAGGAAGATCATGGGTGATTTTTTTTTTTTTTTTTTTTTTTAGACAGAGTCTCGCTCTGCTGCCCAGGCTGGAGTGTAGTAGCATGATCTTGGCTCACTGCAACCTCCGCCTCCCACATTCAGGCGATTCTCATCCCTCAGTCTCTCGAGTAGCTGGGATTAGAGGTGCCCGCCAACATGCCTGGCTAATTTGACGTACTTTTAGTAGAGGTGGGGTTTTGCCATGTTGGCCAGACTGGTCTCGAACTTCCAAATTCAGGTGATCATGGGTGATTTCTTTTTCTTCACATGCTTTTGATATTTGAGTTAAGAAAAATAACGTATTATTGATATGATTTTATAATAAAAATGTTAACTTCAATTTAAAACTTAAAATTTATATCTGTGGTTTTAAATGACAACAAATGATTTAAAATCTTTAGTATGTATTGGACAGAAAGAAAGGATTGTTATCTGGGTATAAATTGTATCCTGTTGTTCTGTAAACGGAGTAAGAGTGGAGGAAAAGAGGTCAACTTCAAAGGGAAAAAAGCCAAAATGTGATGGCTGGCAAAGGATAATGGGACATTCTAGATGGGCAGTGCCTGCCTTCTGCAGTCCAGAGTTGGCCATGGAGAACGCCCCTTTGAGGTTCAGTCTTCCTCATAAGAGGAGCTGATCATATAAATCTGAAGGGATAGATAGTAGAAAGATGGAAAGAAATATCCTTCTTTATATACACAAAGCAGGCATACAATGAGACATGAATAATGACAGGGAAGAAAGAGGATACCATGAAAGCTGTCCAGTCCCATTAAAATTACATGCTGTTAGAATGCTGAATTTGGAGTGACACTGCCCACAGTTAGGAGTATTGCTACATATTTAATGTAATGTTTAACTGTTTAATACTATGATGGTTTTAATTCTTTATGCTGTTTGATGTGTGTGATAAAGAGGAGGTAACATGCATCACCTCATAGACTTATCTCTGATATTGGTTCTTAATATACATAACACACATCCCACGTGTAAAAGTCAGATGTTCAGTCTGGTCAATGGGGAAATGCTGGGATTTCACCTGGCTAATTGGTCATAAGGTCCTCATGAAGATGGCCCAGAGAGTGATGTAACAGCCAATAGGTGAAATATAGCACTTGAAAAGACCACAAATAAATCATTACAATGCCTTCCCAGATACTTACGAATTCCATTAATCTCATTGAGGCCATTCAGACTGAGGTTACCTGCTTGTGTAATGCTTGGCCTAGAGATTCCACAAATCTGAAGCTGCCTAAGGTCCCAGGCGGGAAGACTGGGGTGTGGGCAGCTGGACAGTGCTAGAGGACATCTGCCTGGAATAAGGGCAACAGTCAAGATGTTATGAAAACACTTTGCCTGTGTGCTGCACCCATGTCACATCCCTGTATCCTTTCAATAAATGCCTTTGCTAAATGGAGTGTGGGTATCTCATTTCTTCAGCTTTCAGAAATATAATTAAAACAATCTGGATTGGAATATCCAAAAGGAGACATCCAGTAGACAGTTGTTTAGTGTATAAGTCCAGAGCTCATGGAAGAGGTCAAGCTGAAAATATATACAGTGAAGTTATCTCCTATGCTTGCTTAACTTATATTAACTCTACTATATGCATTTGGCAAAAAACAAAAACATATTTTTCTTATAACATGGCCGCTAAATGCAAGCCAACAACTTCATCTGGCGTTTAACTAAAGAAACAACCTTCTGTTCCAATAGCGGAGGAAAACTGGCTGTGTAGGATTTCTTGATTGATAGTATATACATTCAAAATCATGTATACAGTATTTTAGAGGAAATTTTAAAGATTTTCAAAGATAATTTTAACTCTGTTTTATTTTTGCCTTTCACGCTGACTTTAGATTCTAGCCCCCTCAGAACAAGTCAGTCCCTGTATCTGGGTGTCACTGATATACAGGTGATTGCAGTTCTGGTCACAGAAGAGGCTATTCTGGGGAGAGTACATACAGTGAGAGAAGAAGAGACCTGGGGGTGAAATATTAGGGAACATCAATATTTGAAAAGCAGACAGAAGAGCCTAGAATGATTCTAAAAGAATTAGGAGGGGGGGGTGAGGAAAGAAACCAAGAACAGAGTTTCCCGAGAGTGGTTAACAGTGTCAAAAATAAAGCAAAGAAAATCAAGGAAGATAAGTCCTGAGAAGCAACCATTGGCTATGGAAATTAAGAAGATACTGATGACCTTAGCAAAAGCAGTTTGGGTGTTATGATGGTGGATGCCTCTCTAAAAGAATAAGTAGCCCTGGCATGGTGGCTCACGCCTGTAATCCCAGCACTTTGGGGGGTCGAGGTGGGCAGATCACAAGGTAAGGAGTTTGAGACCACCCTGGCCAATATGGTGAAACCTCTTCTGTACTAAAAATACAAAAATTCGCCGGGTGTGGTGGTGGGTGCCTGTAATCCCAATTACTCGGGAGGCTGAGGCAGGATAATTGCCTGAACCCGGAAGGTGGAGGTTGCAGTGAGCCAAGATTGTGCCACTACACTCCAGTCTGGGTGACAGAGCCAGACTCCATCTCAAAAAAAAAAAGTAAAAACAACAAAATGTGCAGAGTGGCAAGGAAGTAGAAACTTCAAGCTTTTCTGTGAAGAGAAGGAAAAAGGGTGGCAGGTAGGGAAGAATAAGAGCCAAGGAGTAAGGAGGGGTACTTTGGTATTTCACATTTTAAATGGGTGTTGATCTTGATCCAATTTATAGGCCAAGCACAAGAACCAGAAGGAAAGAGGAGATAATTGAGACAACACAGTCCCTGAAGAGACACAGGGTGAGTCCCAAGTACTTAGCTGCATTAACTGGAAGAAGGGCAAAGGAGAAAGATGTACTGGGAATAGATGCCTTTGTGTTTGAGAGGAAAGAAATGCCAGGGAGAAAGAATTGAGGAAACTTCATTTCCAATAGCTTCCACTTTCTCTGTAACATAGGAAGTAAGCACAGCCATTTTCCTTTATTTATTTATTTATTTATTTATTTATTTATTTATTTATTTATTTATTTATTTAGAGATGGAATTTCACTCTGTCACCCAGGCTGGAGCACAGTGGTGTGCCATCTCAGCTCACTGAAACCTCTGCTTCCCAGGTTCAAACAACTCTCCTGCCTCAGCCTACCAAGTAGCTGGGACTACAGGTGCATGCCACCACGCCCAGCTAATTTTTTTGTATTTTAGTAGAGACGGGGTTTAACCTTGTTGCCCAGGCTGGTTGTGAACTCCTGAGATCAGGCAATCCGCCCACCTTGGCCTCCCAAAGTGCTGGGATTACAGGCGTGAGCCACCGCTTCCAGCCAAGCACAAGCATTTTCTAAAAGTAAGGAAGAGGGTAATGGGTGCACCAAAATGTCAGAAATCCCCACTACGGAACTTATCCTTGTAACCAAACACCACCTGTTCTTCCAAAAGTTATTGAAATAAAAAAAAATAAAAGTGAGGAGAGGTGCTTAGAAAACAAGTAAACTTTTAAAATAGTCTTTAAAGGAAAGAGGAGAAGCTGAGAAGGGGTATACAGGATTTGAGAGTATAGCTAAGACTGGATTCCTCTATTTGTGGAGGTCCTAATTCCTAAATTTTATGAGATTATTTTTCCCAGTACCACTCATTCTGGTTGGGTGAAGGAGTATAAAAGGGAGATGAGGACTGGTGGGGTGGCTCATGCCTGTAATCCTAGCATTTTGGGAGGCCAAAGCGGGCGGATTGCCTGAGCCCAAGAGTTTGAGACCAGTTTGGCCAAAATGGGGAAACCCCGTCTCTACTAAAAATATATAAATTAGCTGGGCATTGTGGCGGGTGCCTGTAATCCCAGCTACTTGGGAGGCTGAGGCAGGAGAATCCTTTGAACTCGGAAGCCTAGTTTGCAGTGAGCCAAGATGGCACCACTGCACTCCAGCCCGGCAACAGAGTGAGACTCCATCTCAAAAAAAAAAAAAAAAAAACTGGGCGCAGTGGCTCGCGCCTGTAATCCCAGCACTTTGGGAGGCCAAGGCAGGCGGATCACAAGGTTAGGAGAGCGAGACCATCCTGGCTAACACAGTGAAATCCCATCTCTACTAAAAATACAAAAAATTAGCCAGGGGTGGCGGGCGCCTGTAGTCCCAACTACTCAGGAGGCTAAGGGAGGAGAAAGGCATGAACCCGGGAGGCGGAGCTTGCAGTTAGCGGAGATCGGGCCACTGCACGAAAGAAAGAAAGAAAAAAGAAATAGAGAGTGAGATAACTAGCAGAATAGGAAGACATGTTTGGAGAGGAGGAGGCTAGTGTGTGAAATTACAGATATATCAGTTTGTTCCAGTTGGGCACAAAGCTCAGAGATCAATCCAAGCTGAGTTGCCCATATAGAGAGGAAGCAAAGGCCCTAACCATTGAATAGGCACAGAACTATGAGAGTAAAGTAGTGGAAGGGTCATTCATGGAGGGCTTAAGGTGAGGTTGAAAGACAATGAGCCAAGAACCAAAAATTCTAAATGAATGTAAACGATTAAGAAAAAGATGGTAATGAGGAAGGTAGAAAATAATACCAAGGGCGGCATGCGGTGGCTCACACCTGTAATCCCAGCACTTTGGGATGCTGAGGCGGGTGGATTACTTAAGGCCAGGAGAAATCTAGACCAGTCTGGCCAACATGGCCAAACCCTATCTACTAACAATACAAAAATTAGCAGGGTATGGTGGCGGGCACCTGTAAACCCAGCTACTTGGGAGGCTGAGGCAGGAGAATCAGTTGAACCCGGGAGGCGAAGGTGGCAGTGAGCTGAGGTCATGCCACGGCACTCCAGCTTGGATGACAGAGCAAGACTCCATCTCAAAATAATAATAATAATGTAGCAGGACTAGCCGCGGACAAAACCCCTCATACACTGAGATAGTGAAGGGAGTAGCTGTAATCAGCTGGGAGCATTGGCAGGCTAGCATCTTAAAATCCGAGCTTGTCAGGTGCTCAACTTCTGTCCCTTTTAAGGGCTCACAATTCTAAGGGGGTCCGCATGAGAGGGTCATGATCGATTGAGCAAGCCAGGGGGTACATGACAGGGACTGCCAGCACCGGTGGTCAGAGTGAAACAGAACAGAACAGGAAGTTTTACAATGTCTTTCTAGGTCAGGGGTCGAATTTTAACTACGAGGCTTAGGTCAGGCAAGCCCAGGTCTGGTTTGGGGTCTGGTTCCTTGGTTTCCCTTCTGGTTCCTAGGCACTGGGCTACCTGCCTTTAGTTTCGCTTCTCTTTCCTTTTCTGAGTGTAAAACAATATTAGAGGGTCTCTCTCTTCCCTCATTTCCCCCCTTTGAGACTCTGACTTTTTATTGGTGGGAGTTCTCACTCTTATTTTTGCTACTTATGTCTTCTTGTGCAATAGATTGATAGTGATTCATATAGTACACTTGTGCTGAAGCATTTTGGTGAACTAAGGTAGCAATGAAGCTTTTTATCATTTGAAGAAGTACAGGTAGCAAACAAGGGAGCAGTAAGCAGGTTACTATTACTATTATAACTCCTATTATAAGAGTTTTAAATTTTCCTAGTACTGGAACCACCTTCTAAACGTGGCTTCAGGGTCAAATCCATGCTACACTTGTACGGGCACATGTGCCAATTTTGTTATATCTTTAACTATGTCTTCAACTACTTGCCTCTGATCATCTATGTGTAGATAGCAATTAGTAAGGTTAAATTTCTTATAGACCTCTCTTTCAGCTGCTAGCAAGTAGTCGAGAGCCAATCTATTTTGATAGATAGCATTTCTTATCTGAGTTTCTTGCCGGGCCGGAATAGTCAAGGCTTGACCGGTTTTATTAGTGATGATTTCTAAAACAGCTTGCAACCACATGATTCGGTTGAGCATGTAAATGGGGGTCCAGTATCCCCATGAACCGTCTTGTGTCTAAGTGGCAGGGCTATAGTATTGTATAATTTTTTTAGGTGGCCATTCATCATCTTTTTAATTACCTGTGGCTATGTTTCACTTTTCATGGGAAGCATAGACAGGGAAGCCCAGGAGTTCGCCTGTTTTTATGGGCATTAGGAAGAAAGATGGTTTAATAGTGCCAGTAACACAACTACTTGTTCACTGGTCAGGCAGCTTAGCATAGGCTCTATGTGTACATATCCAGTATAGCCCAGTGGGGGCCGTCCAGTCCCAGTGGGATTCTGGGTGGGCCCAAACGGTCTGCAACTTTGGAAATTTACTGAATGCATTTTTATCTGTATGGTTTGAACTCCACCATGCAACTGTTTTTGTGGTACCATTATACAGTTTTTGTCCTAGGCAACTAAGTCATCATACAGAATGAGTAAATTCTTTCCCTTTTTTAGCTATGCAATATTGTCTAATAATTGAGACTTTTAGAACCTAGAAATGATCAGGGTGATTCTTTTGGGCCAGGAATTTATCAGGAACTGGGTCTGTAGGCACTAATTATCAGGCTTCTTATGGCCATTGATCTTCTATTACAGTTTCTCCGTGAACATAACATGAAGTGACATTTAGAGACTGGGCTACATGCTCGGCTAATTGCAAAAACAAATTTCTGATTTTTTCCTGGAGTCTCTGGTACCGGCACATTTAGTTCATCATAGAAAGTCTGAAATACTGGTTCCAGAGAGAGTTTACAAACCTCCTCTTTTACTAAGATATTTAGTCTAGGATCTAGTCCTTTTTCTATTGATGCCCAGAAATATATATTCTCCTTTTTTCTACCTTGGGTTTAAGGGATTTGTAATTACTAATTTCAAGGGGTTGTAGCTTCCACTCATACAGAAGGGGCTGCCTTCTCCTTTTTGGAGCTAAACAGGATCTTTTTCATCCTTTTTCTAAGTAGTCCATATGACACAAGACCAGTAATTACACACATTTGCACATGAACTTAATTCATGGCAGATATACTTATTTCCTGCCATGTAACTTTTTTTTTTAAAAGACCTGCATCTTATACTATGCCAATTGCTATTGATAGTGGCACAAGCATTAAATTTTAGGGTTATATGCTTGGGGACCCCTCTTTCTTCTGTCCCAGCTATTACTTTACTTGTGTCGCCTAGAAAAGGACCAGTCCTTAATTTTATTTTAAAAACTGTGATCATGGGAGGCTTAAAATGGGTCATAACACGCATCAGGTTGGTTATTTCCTGGGCTACATACCTTGGATAGAATAGCATTATACAAACAAGTTTCTTTTAGAGTCCCGGTGCACTTATAATAACCATAAAATAATAGAACTGTAGCAATCTTTTGTCCTACCTCAGTGACTTGATGTATAAACTGGGAACAGTCCTCAGTCTGAGGAAGGAAGTCCTTACTGTTTAAGTCCAAATTTTAAGGAAGATGAGTCCCATGATGAGTTTTCTCATGCTTCGGCCGTGCGTGGACCAGTCAGCTTCCGGGTGGGACTGGAGCAGGGCTTGTTGTCTTTTTCAGAGTCACTTTGCAGGGGTTGGCGAAGCTGCTCCCGTCCACGTACAGCTCCCAGTCTACTGATGTTTAAGGATGGTCTTGGAGGTTGGGCTCACTAGAATAAACTGAGTCCAATACTTCTACACAGTTATGTTTAACTGGACTCTCTGATACCAGGAGCAAGGTGGCAGGGTTTAGGGTGTTGCAAACTTCAATGGTTATGTGGGGATTTTCACAGAGCAAGCTTTGGTGTCTAGTTAATCTAGCATGCATTAGCTAATGATGTCCTTTGGTATTTATTAAAGTCACTGCAGCATGGGGGGACTTTATGTTTAGGTTTTGCCTAAGAGTTAGCTTATCTGCTTCTTGTGCTAACAGGGCTGTTGCTGCCAGGGCCCTTAGATATGGGGGCCAGCCTTTGGAAGCCCTGTCTAGTTGTTTTGAGAGATAGGCCACTGGTCTTGGCCAGGGCCCTGCAGTCTGGGTTAAAACTCCAACTGCCTTTTTTTTTTTTTTTTGACACATAGAGTGTAAAGTTTTGTTAGGTCAGGTAGCCCCAGGGCTGGGGCTGACCTGAGTTTTTCTTGTAACTCATGAAAAGCTTGTTGCTGTTGGTTGTAATAGATGTAGTTTATCTAACTTATATTTTTATTGACTGTCATCTACCAAAATACTGACTTAAATCCTGTAACTATTTGATTTCAAGCTTTAAATTGATCTGGTATTCCCTGCGGGGCTCCAATTGCATCTAAATAGATGTGAGAGTTGAAAGAACTATAAGGGGCTTATCTAGCTTTACGATGTTTTATTTTTCCTCCTCTGGTTGATGAAATGCCAGGGTGAAAGGGATAGCCAATTGGACTAAAGTGTAAGTGCCACTCCAGTTATTCGGCAGAATGCCCAGTAAAGGTCCACCACAATACCACCACACATCTGCTCAGGGATGAACAACGACTGACTGATTGATAAGCTCTTGAAAATTCTCAAGCTTACTGTATCCCTTCAGGTCTCCAAGGAATGCTAAATTTCCTCCCTGTTGTGAGAGACACGAAGTGAACTTAGTGTTGGGAGACGGAGGCTGGATGGCCCTCGGGGGCTGACACGCAGAGTGTCGGACTTTGGGATATAGCACAGAGAGCTTGGCATGACTTATTAGTCCAGGCTGTAGAATCCTGGAAAAGAGCTACTATGCAGCCCATGCCTGGTCAACTGGAGGACCACCTTAGTGGAAGGGAGACAGTCAGGGCCTCTGGCCTGCCATGTACACAAGCATAACGATTGCTTTTGTTTAATGTGCAGATGGAATATTTGATTCATTTCAACCAGGTATTTGTATCTTGGTATGCTGTCTTAATTGCCAAAGTTTGTTTTAAGTCTTTAACTTCTATGATCCTCTAGTAAAATGAATGTTTCCTTTAGCACCTATTTTTATTAGTTTTTAGACCAAAGAAAACTAAACACCATTTTATATTTAATAATGCTTCTTGTATGATTTTTATACCAGATAAGCTAAATTTTACCTTTATATTAGTGTGTTATTGATGTTAAACTTAATTTTACTAAAACCTTGTAGATGTATTTATCCAATTTTTCTTTTTTTTTTCAACCATTAGATTTATTTATTTATTTATTTATTTATTTTATTATACTTTAAGTTCTAGGGTACATGTGCATAACGTGCAGGTTTGTTACATATGTATATATGTGCCATGTTGGTGTGCTGCACCCATCAACTCGTCAGCACCCATCAATTCATCATTTATATCAGGTATAACTCCCCAATGCAATCCCTCCCCCCTCCTCCCTCCCCATGATAGGCCCCATTGTGTGATGTTCCCCTTCCCGAGTCCAAGTGAGCTCATTGTTCAGTTCCCACCTATGAGTGAGAACATGCAGTGTTTGGTTTTCTCTTCTTGTGATAGTTTGCTAAGAATGATGGTTTCCAGCTGCATCCATGTCCCTACAAAGGACGCAAACTCATCCTTTTTTATGGCTGCATAGTATTCCATGGTGTATATGTGCCACATTTTCTTAATCCAGTCTGTCACTGATGGACATTTGGGTTGATTCCAAGTCTTTGCTATTGTGAATAGTGCCGCAATAAACATACGTGTGCATGTGTCTTTGTAGTAGCATAATTTATAATCCTTTGGGTATATACCCAGTAGTGGGATGGCTGGGTCATATGGTACATCTAGTTCTAGATCCTTGAGGAATTGCCATACTGTTTTCCATAATGGTTGAACTAGTTTACAATCCCACCAACAGTGTAAAAGTGTCCCTATTTCTCCACATCCTCTCCAACACCTGTTGTATCCAATTTTTCATGTTTGACCATAGGGTAAGATTTTATAGACTCTTTCTAACGTTTTAAAATTTTTGTTAAGGGGCAGGTTGGTGCTTTAAGAAAAACCTGTTGCGTTTTTACTTTAAAGTCCAGTTCACAGAAAAACTGGCTGATACCTTTTTAACTTTAGCTAATACGTTTACACACAGAATTTTCTTTACAATTAACATTTTAAAACTCACTTAAACTTTCAAAACAATAATTGTTTAACCTTTTAATATAGGTAAAAATCCACATTCTTATGCCTCCTTATAATCCTTTTACCAAAGGTATATTTTACTTTTCTTATGCACCTTGCACATAAACTGTTTCTTCAATAGTACTCAGGAGGCCTTATTACTTTTAAATTATACAACATTTTTTGCATAAAAAATTTTTTGATAACATTTTTCTTTCACAACTTTCACAGACAATTCTTCAACATGTCTCAACTTTCTGACTTATTACAAACATTTCTTTATTTAAACAACCTGTTAATTTATTTCAGGACAATAATTTACCATATAACACTCTTTTAACATAAATTCTGCCTCCTCTTGTTTTTTCCTTTTTTTTTTTTTTTTTTTGAAAATAAACCTTTTTTTTTTTTTTTTTTTTTTTTCTGTTAGCAAAGCATCTGCTGCTACAGATTGAATGCATCTGGACCATCCATGGATTACTGGGTTAAGGATTTTTGATAGGAAGGTTTCAGTGCTTTCGGGATATGCCCTTGTTTACAGCGACAATAAAGTGGTATTAGAGTGTTACAGGATTGCTGAGAATACCTTTAATTATCAATTATAGGTTTTAAATTTACCTTGGCTTTTAAAGGAATAGGGTATACTGTTTTTTTCTTAACTACTCGTAAATTTCTTTTTCTTTTTCTTTCTCTCTTTGGCTTTCTGTCTCTCTCTCTCTCTCTCTCTCTGACTTTCCTTTGGCCTCTGTCTCTTCTTCTCTTTCTGCCTCTCTCTTTCTCTGTCTCTCTCTCTTCTTGACTCCTTCTTTGTCTCTCTGTCTATTCCTCTCTGTCTTTTCCTTTCTCTCTTTGCCTCTTTTTCTCTCTGTCTCTTTCCTCTCTTTCTCTCTGCTGTTCTTTCCTTGCCTCTGCCAGCCGTTTATGCTGCTATTCTCTTAACTACTGTGGAGGGGAAGGGGATCTAAAACCAGCTGTAACTGTCTCTATACGGAAACTGGTCTGCATGCCTTGGCTTACAGGTTACCTTGTGCCATACCTTTGAAACAAGGGACCTGTCTAGGCTTCCTTCTGATGGCCAACCCACCTCTAATGCTGGCCAGTCTATTTCACACAAAGTTCTAAGTTTACCTGGTGTCATAGTAATACCGTAATCTCTTTTAAATACTTCCTTGAAAATTTTTTCAACATAGTTCCTAGTGGGGTGGGCTTACTTTGTGCCTGACCCATGTTTCCTTGGGACAAAACACCACGCTCACACCACACGCACACTACAAAACAAAGAATGGGTAAAAAGGGCACACACACACTTTTACAGTTTATGCCAAACCAGAATCAAAACCAAAATCAGAGTATCAAGAAATCCAAGCCAGGTCAAAACCAAAACCAAAGTATCAAGCAATCCAAGTCAAGTCAAAAACAAAACCCAAAATGCTGGTACAGGCACGTCGTGGGTGATCAGGCCACGCTTCCACTCAAATGGAGGGGGCAAGTTCCCAAGACCAGTCCTGTCAAGCAATTCAAACCAAGTCAAAACCAAAACCAAAGTGCCAATAAAGGCACACCATGGGTGATCAGGCCACGCTTCCACTCAAACAGAGTGGGCAAGTTCCAAAGACTAGTCTTACCAAGTTTTAGATGTCCGGACTCCAAGTGCCAGTTCCTTCCCGGTGTTCAGCCACTGCATTGATCCTCCACGGGGGCCTGACATACACTGCTCTGGCGAGGCGTCCCACCAGGGTAAATGCCTAACCGGGAGCACCCTCAGTATCCGCATCTCCCAGCTGGTTGGAGTCCCCCGGAAGGGATGTTCCACAGGGCAGGCTAAAGCCGCCTAAGGAGCTGCCTTGACCATCCGTTAATCACCTCACTTCCCAGTCAGGGAACCAAGAAATGTAGCAGGCTGAGCCAAAACCCCTCAGGCACTGAGATAGTGAACAGAGTGGCTTTAATCAGCTGGGAGCATTGGCAGGCTTAAAATCCGAGCTCCTCAGGTGCTCAACTTCTGTGCCTTTTAAGGGCTCACAACCCTAAAGGGGTCGGCGTGAGAGGGTTGTGATCCATTGAACAAGCCAGGGGGTATGTGACAGGAGCTGCAAGCACCAGTGGTCAGACTGAAACAGAACAGAATGGGAGGTTTCACAATGTCTTCCCATACAATGTCTGGAATCTATAGATAACAACAGTTGCTAGGTTAGGAGTCGAATATGAACTACCAGGCTTAGGTCAGGCAGGCCCAGGCCTGGTTTTGGGTCTGGTTCCTTGGTTTCGGGTCTGGTTCCTAGGCGCCAGGCTACCTGACTTTAGTTTCGCTTCTCTTTCCTTTTCTGATTATAAAACAATATAAAACAATATTAGAGGTGTCAGGCCTCTGAGCCCAAGCCAAGCCATCACATCCCCTGTGACTTGCACGTATACGCACAGATGGCCTGAAATAACTGAAGAATCACAAAAGAAGTGCAAATGCCCTGCCTCGCCTTAACCGATGACATTCCACCACAAAAGAAATGAAAATGGCCAGTCCTTGCCTTAAGCGATGATATTATCTTGTGAAATTCCTTTTCCTGGCTCATCCTGGCTCAAAAAATCTCCCCTACTGAGCACCTTGTAACCCCCACTCCTGCCTGCCAGAGAACAACCCCCTTTGACCGTAATTTTCCTTTACCTACCCAAATCCTATAAAACGGCCCCACCCTTATCTCCCTTCGCTGACTCTCTTTTCGGACTCAGCCTGCCTGCACCCAGGTGAAATAAACAGCCACGTTGCTCACACAGAGCCTGTTTGTTGGTCTCTTCACACGAATGCGCATGACAAGAGGGTCTCTCTCTTCCCTCAATAATAATAATAATAATAATAATAATACCAATGGGTTGGTGTATAGCTCAATAGAAGAAAAATTTTACATAATAGGCAAATAAAATGGTCTGGAATCAGCACATTGGCACTCAGAGAATATCAGCAATACCTCTAGGCTATGAGGAAGAGTCAGGCTAAAGTAAACTGGGGATCTCAAGGAGACCTGTTTCAAATAGGTGAGTTCATGTCATACTGGCTCTCTGTACAAAATGGAAGTGTTAAGCCAATTAATATTCATTCATTTGTTTCGAAAACACATCAAGAATATAACATATACCAGGCACTGTGCTAAGTGCTAGAAATACAGCAATGAACAAGACAAGCGCTGCTCCTGCCTTAATGGAGGTTAGAGTCTGTATGCAAGACTCTCAACAAGCAAGCAGAAAGAAATTTTGAGCCTGAACATGTTATGAGGCTGTTTAGATCTGGTTGTTGAAGGAATGTTAAAGGCTAAATCCACCAAAGCTTTCCCAAGAGTAAAGATATGCATACAATCTGGCAGGCATTGATATTGATAATGTTGATAAGCCTTCTCAGGTCTTTAAAAAAGTCACTGATAGAGTTGTTTACTAAAAAGCAAACACTAGTTTATTGTATCTTTAGGGATTATTTACATTACAACAAGGCACAGAATCTATTGATATGGAAATCAGTTAAGAATGCTTTAATAGCAAAACAACCACAGAACTGTATAATGTTCTTCCAAAACATAATACCTAAGAACCACATGAAAGTTAAATTTAAATGTTATATGCATGCAAAATGGAAAATTTCCTAGACGCTTTTAGAAACACTATTATACATTGCTATTCCCAGTACCAAATGATAAGAGCAGTGGAAAGAACTACAGATGAATTATAGGTAGATAATATGTGACAACTGCATGTAAATTATGTGTAAGATCGTCTTTCCTTTGACATATCAAAAGCTTTACCCAATAAGAGTATTTTCAATTACAATTAGTAAATTTCAGACAGAAACATTCAACCATTTAGATGCACTTTGAAAAAAGTTGTCTTATATCGCCATGTCTACAAATACAATCAGTGTGTTAATAAATTTCTATTTTAAAAAACACAATATATCAGGAAGATAAAATGTAAGCAACGTCAAGTAATCAGAGATAACACTTTCCATGAATGAATGTAACAAAATAAGGTATAAAATTAAAAACAAAAAAAATCAAATCTTATAATGTGCTGTAGAAGATGGGAGAGAATAAGAAGGAAGAAGAAAACATGAAGCAACAAAAACTTATCACAAGATACCATATTCCTGGAGTACAAGAATGTTCAAGCCTCAAATCCAGAAGCCAACAGTCCCTTTTAGCCTTGTTAGCACATCCTCACAACCGGAGGCTTGAACATAAGCTTTTAGGGCCCAGTAAAGCCTTTGGGAGGCTTGCCACCTTGAATTTCACTGTGGATAAGGCTCAGTGAACAAATACCAGGATGAAAAACAAGCTGACCTTCCCTCAGGAGGAAGGCTTTGGCTTAGGATAGATTTAAAGATTTCAGTCCCGTGTTTGCTTCCCCAAACTCCACTTGATTGTGCCAGAGGCCCCCTACCTTCCCGGTGCTTTGCAAATTTTGTATTGGAACCATTTGTCTTAGAGAATATATACATCCTGGAAAATACTAATATGTCATAAAATAAATTTTCTTCTGTCTTACATGAAATAAGATTAAGGATCTAGTCCCACAGAAAACATACTTCAGCAGGGTGTAAATAATGATAGCCACATAGTCATTCAATAACTGCTTACTCAGTAACTACTAAGTGCAAAGCACTTTGAGCAAAGCAGCATAAAGATAAAATTCTCGGTCACAAGCAATAGAAACTAACTGGCTAATTTTAGCAGAAAAGGAATTTATTGGCAGAATAACAAGTAGCTCATAGAATCAACAGGAAGACTGAAGAACAAGGCTAAAAAAAAAAAAAAAAAAAGGGCAGGAGCCAAGGGCAGTCAGACAGCGGGAACCACAAGGTCACATCCAAGTTTGGTTAGGATGCTGCTTCTGTTGGCCCTGCCACAGGTAAACATACTGCCAGACAATGTGCTGGAACCACTGCCACTGGGAATATATTTTAACCATTCTTTCCCATTTGCATGATTCATTTTAGAATTGAAGTCCCCAGTCTGATTGGCCAAGTCTAGATTTCTTGCTCATGAAATCTAGCTGCTGGGGTTGGGAAGAAGGACTATTTGGCAAATTTGACTTCTGGAGAGAGAGTTAGGGTCCTGCTACCTACCAAGACTCACACAATGCGGAATTGCTCTTAAAGTAGGAAACAAGTTTTAATGCTCAATGGTCAAAGAATTTTTTTTTTTTTGAGATGGAGTTTCGTTCTTGTAGCCAAAGGCTAGAGTGCTATGCCAGGATCTTGGCTGACTGCAACCTCCCCCTCCTAATTTCAAACGATTCTCCTACCTCAGCCTCCCAAGTAGCCGGGACTACAGGCATGCGCCACTATGCCCAGCTAATTTTTGTATTTTTAGTAGAGATGGGGTTTCACCATGTCGGCAAGGCTGGCCTTGAACTCCTGACCTCAGGTGATCCACCCACCTTGGCCTCCCAAAGTGCTGGGATCACAGGCATAAGCCGCCGCACCTGGCCTGGTCAGAGAAATTTTAAATGTTCACTTCAATCTGTAGTTTGATCACAAAACACATACTCTTTTCCCAGTACTTCCCCAAAGAGATGCTATGGCAATCGCTGCTGCAAGTTGTCAGCACACCATATTTAAAAATTTTTTTTTTTTTTTTTGAGATGGAGTCTCACTTGTCGCCCAGGCTGGAGTGCGGTGGCAGGTTCTCGGTTCACTGCAAGCTCCACCTCCCGGGTTCACGCCATTCTCCTGCCTCAGCCTCCCAAGTAGCTGGGACTACAGGCACCCGCCACCTCGCCCGGCTAGTTTTTTTTTTTATTTTTAGTAGAGATGGGGTTTTACCGTGTTAGCCAGGATGGTCTCGAAATCCTGACCTCGTGATCCACCCGTCTCAGCCTCCCAAAGTGCTGGGATTACAGGCGTGAGCCACCGCGCCCAAAATCCATATTTTGAATTTTATAAAGTCTCTCCTAACTTACCCGTTCCAGGTTTCCTTACCTTCAACTGACAGAAGTTATTTACACAATGGGCAACCCTTCTGCCTGTATGCGATTATAGGCATCTTCAGCCACTGGGCCTGGTTAAATAAGTAGGTATGCCAAGGAATCTCCTAGTTCATACCCTCCCCTGCCTCCATTGTATACAGCATTCTTATTTTCCCTTGATAATAAATATCAGTCACCCCAGCCAAGACTGGAATCTCTTTCTGGGCCCATTTGCCCCAGATGAAAAGAGCCCAGAATGGCTTGGTGGAAACCTAAACTTCTTATTCTAGTAGAACCATTTTTGTGTCCTCTGTAAGCGTCACTCATCTTCTAAACCACAAATAGCCAGAGTTGAGAGAGCAGAAGCCAGCATTATATGAATGGACATTTGGAGTAATTGTGAGAATCTTCATGCCCATTTTCAATCCTTGTTTACTTGACTCACTTACGGGAAAAACATCATCATATATGGTTGCTGGTTCAGACCATACTGCAGAATCATAATTAGGCCTTACAAGGTCTTTTTCTCCCAGCTGGAGTTGTAACTAAAAATAGGCTGTTCATATTCTATAAGTAAACTTATTGCTTCTGTTGATGAGATGTGTCATAAGACAAAGAAATCCTGTGGGCATTAGCACGTTGCCTTACTTTTTTCCCTCTGTAATGTGAGTTCCTTCGTCAGTCGCAAATGAGAATCTATGACAATTTATAAGACATTCAATAAGCCCACAGTGATGGTGTGAGGGGGGGCATGGTGGGCAAGAAAGACATATTCAGGATAGGTATTTATTCCAATGAGGAAATCAATGCTTATTCCACGATAAAGGTCCAATGTGGCCACCATCACAGTTATGGTGCCACATCGGGGGTTTAGGATTGAAAGCTACAGCTGACAGACGAGACACTCATTATGGCCACATATGTCAGCCTTAGAGAGAGGAATTCTCACCAAGAGAATTGAGCCAAAGTATCACTTCCATCTCTGCCACAAATAGATTATTTACCTAGCCCTGAGGTAATTGGGGAAGATAATCTGTTATCCATAGAATAAGCCACCTTGCCTACCTTCTGCAGTAGGGATCTTTAGATGACCATTCATGTGGGGCATAAATAATAACATTATCTGAGTCCATTCTAAGAATCCATCCATAGCTTCTTTCTCAAGGCTTGTTTCCAATCAAGCAAGTTCTCTCTCTCTCTCTTTCTTTCTAGTGATGGGGTCTTACTAACTATGTTGCCCAGGCTGGTCTCGAACTCCTGGCCTCAAGTGATCCTCCTGCCTCAGCCTCCCACATAGCTGGGATTATAGGCCACTGCAGCCAGCCAAACAAGTTCTTGACCAAAGAACATAATTTGAATCAATGTAGATCTTTACCTCAACTCCTGAGTCCATATAGGTAGGCCAAGGGGAACATAATTTGAATCAATGTAGATCTTTACCTCAACTCCTGAGTCCATATAGGTAGGCCAAGGGGAACATAATTTGAATCAATGTAGATCTTTACCTCAACTCCTGAGTCCATATAGGTAGGCCAAGGGTGGGTCAGAAGTGTTGTGGAAATTTCACCATGGGAATTTAAGCGACCTATTCAATATACTTGCTCATACCTTCATCACTTCATTCTGGAGTGCTGCTGGGGACTCTGTGGCTTGGCATATCAGATAAACTGTTTTGCAATAGGCAGCTAAAGTCATGTGATCATCTAGTTTCCTAATGATCAGGCTTTCTGTTCCTATCAGGGTGATTAGCAAGCTAAGAGCCATTTCGCAAAAGGATAATAGTAAATTGGCAAAGAGTATATGGCTTTCCTCCAAATCGTAGGGGCCTCTGTTGTGATTCTTCTTAGGATTTTCCCACAAGTTCTCTATAGTTGCCCAATCTGCCACAATCACTCGTTTATCTAGAGAGCTTTCCCTTGTTCTGAGCTTCAACAAATCTGGCAGCCTTTCAGTGCACATGGTAAATGGTTTACAAACCATTTGGGGCAGTATAATCTCTAAAATCTAAAGAGATTATGCCTTTTTTTCTTGGTGATAGAAGGCAAGGCATGGTGGCTCATGCCTGTAATCCCAGCGCTTTGGGAGGCTGAGATGGGATGTTTACTTGAGCCCATGAATTCAAGACCAGCCTGGGCAACATAGTGAGACCCCATCTCTATAAAAATAAATAAATAGAAATAAAAAATATAAGGCATAAGATAAAGCAACTTTTTTTTTAAACTGTAGAATGATGTGGCAGATTATATTTTCCAAGATGGCCACAAAAAGATATGCCATATCACATACTCTTTTTATTTTATTTTTTACTTTATTTTATTTTATGTGATACAGGGTCTCACTCTGTCACCCAGGCTGGTGTGGAGTGGCATGATCATGGCTCACTGCAGCCTCAACCTCTCAAGCTCAAGCAGTCCTGCCACCTCACCATCCCAAGTAGCTGGGACTACCAGTGTGCATTACCATGCCTGGCTAATTTTTTATTTTTTGTAGAGATAGGGTAACACTATGTTGCCCAGGCTGGACTCAAACTCTTGGGCTCAAGTGATCCTCCCACCTCAGCCTCCCAAAGTGCTGGGATTACTGGTGTGAACCACTGTGCCCAGCCAGTCACATGTGCTTTTTAATACGTGATGTTGATTCCCTTACTATTAAGAGGTGGGGTTGATGTTCTACCTCCCCTTGAATCCGGAATATGGGGGATATGAAGCTATATGACTTCCAAGGCTAGGTCATAATGAAATCACCTTTGCAGGCCGGGCGCGGTGGCTCAACTGTAATCCCAGCACTTTGGGAGGCCAAGACGGGCGGATCACGAGGTCAGGAGATCGAGACCATCCTGGCTAACACGGTGAAACCCCATCTCTACTAAAAAATACAAAAAAGCTAGCCGGGCGAGGTGGCGGGCGTCTGTAGTCCCAGCTACTCGGGAGGCTGAGGCAGGAGAATGGCGTAAACCCGGGAGGCGGAGCTTGCAGTGAGCTGAGACCCGACCACTGCACTCCAGCCCGGGCGACAGAGTGAGACTCCGTCTCAAAAAAAAAAAAAAAAAAAAAAAGAAATCACCTTTTGCAAATGTTATAACAGTGAGAAAATTATAACAGTGAAAGAGATATAACCTAACCAACTCCATCTTGCCTTTAACCTCTAAGCTGCCATTGTTCATTCCTGGGCACAGGCCAAACTAACTTTGGAAGAAATTTAGTTTATAGTTTAACTTTGAAACAAAGATGACAATAGCACCTCCCCAAAACAAAGTCCCTCCTTGCCTGGGAACCAGACCACATTTGTAAACTAATAAATTTTAGCCATAAGATTAGAAATTATGGCTCAGGAGTCATGCAGTCAGAAGCCACAAGATCACTAACCTTCCCAATTACTACTATAGATAACATTACTATTATAAAACCTATGTGTCAGTCTATTCTCACATTGCTATAAGGAACTACCTAATGTGCAGGCGCGGTGGCTCACGTCTGTAATCCCAGCACTTTGGGAGGCCGAGGTGGGCAGATCATGAGGTCAGGAGTTCGAGACCAGCCTGGCCAACATGGTGAAACTCCGTCTCTACTAAAAATACAAAAATTAGCCAGGCATGGTGGCAGGCGCCTGTAATCCCAGCTCCTTGGGAGGCTGAAGCAGGAAAACAGCTTGAACCTGGGAGGCAGAAATTGCAGTGAGCCGAGATCGCGCCACTGTACTCCAGCCTGAGACGGAGCGCGAGGCCAACATGGAAAAAAAAAAAAAAAAAAAAAAAAAAAAAAAAAAGAACTACCTGGGACTGGGTAATTTATAAAGAAAAGAGGTTTAATTGGCTCACAATTCTGCAGGCTGTAGAGGAAGCATGACTGGGGAGGCCTCAAGAAACTTACAACCATAGTGGAAGACAAAGAGGAAGGAGGCATGTCCTAGCTGGCTGGAGCAGGAGGAAGAGAGTGAAGGGAGTGGTGCCACACACTTTTAAACAACCAGATTTCGTGAAAACTCACTTACTATCATGAGAACAGCAAGGGGAAATTTCCCCACTCCCCATGATCCAATCACCTCCCACCAGGCTCCTTCTCCAACACTGGGGATTACAATTTGACATGAGATTTGGGCGGGGACACAAATTTAAACCGTATCAACCTAACATTGGTGTTTGAGGTATTTTTTCCACCCTGCATTTCGATGGATCAGCTGACACCAACCAAAGTGGTAAACTAGCTCTTCTGGTCTTGTGGCCCCTACTGAGGGACCACTGAGCATAAGAGGATAGCTCCAACTCCCTGTGACTTCTTCCCCAGCCCAGCCAATCAGCATTCCCCTTTCTTTAGCCCCCTGCCTGTCAAACTCTTTAAAAAACCCTAGTCTTTGAATTTGTGGAGAGGATAACTAATAATAAAACTGTGATCTCCTCTTTCTTTATTGCAATTCCCCTGCCTTGATAAATTGGCTCTATCTGAACAGTGAACAAGAAGAACCTGTTGGGAGGTTTCAATAAGAGGCAATATCGTTTCCACCTAGTCTTTTGGGGATGCTTATCTTCAGAAACTAGCCACCATGCTTGATAAAACCCAGGCTGTGTGGAGAGGTCAGATATAGGTATTCTGATCAATAAGTAAAGTCTAAAACTCTAAAATTACTGGACGAAAACATAGGAGTAAATCTTTGTGACTTTGAATTAGGTAATGATTTCTTAAATTACAGCATCAGTTGTATGAGCCTTCCTTTAAAAAAAAAAATTTTTTTTCGCCACGCACAGTGGTTCACACCTGTAATCCCAGTACTTTGGGAGGCTGAAGCAGGCAGATCACTTGAGGTCAGGAGTTTGAGACCAGCCTGGCCAACATAGCAAAATCACGTCTCTACTAAAAATACAAAAATTATCCAGGGGTGGTGGTGGGCACCTGTAATCCCAGCTACTCAGGAGGCTGAGGCAGGAGAATCATTTGAACCCAGGAGGCAGAGGTTGTAGTGAGCCAAGATCATGCCACTGCTCTCCAGCCTAGACAATACAGTGAGACTCTATCACACACACACACACACACACACACACACAAATTCAATTGTGCTCCATTAAAATGAAAAGTTTCCACTGGGCACAGTGGCTCATGTCTATAATTCCAGCACTTTGAGAGGCCAAGGAAGGCGGATCACCTGGGATCAGGAGTTCGAAACCAGCCTGGCCAACATGGCAAAACCCCATCTCTACTAAAAATACAAAAATTAGGCTGAGTGCAGTGGCAGGTGCCTGTAATCCCAGCTACTCAGGAGGTTGAGGCAGGAGAATTGCTTGAACCCAGGAGGCAGAGGTTGCAGTGAGCCAAGATCACACCATTGCACTCCAGCCTGGACAACAAGAGTGAAACTCAAAAAAAGATAGAAAGAGAGAGAGAGAGAGAGAAAGGAATGAAGGTTTCTGCTCTGCCAATATTTGTATATACGGAATAGATAAATAACACAACTTAAAAATAAGACATATAAGCCAATATTTTAAATAGGCAAAAGATTTGAACAGGCACTTCCTCAAAGAAGATAAACAAATGGCCAATAAATGTACAGATGTATGCAAAGGAGAATCTCATTCAGAGCATCATTTGGCCTCATACATCATATGTATGTATGTATGTGATATATGTGTATGTATCTACATATGGATATCTAATTGTTTCAGCACCATTTGTTGAAAAGATTCCTTTCCTCCATTGAATTATCTTGGTAAAATAATCATATACACATGTTCCTTGGCTTATGATAGACACACCCATCATAAGTTGAAAATATCATAAATTGAAAATGCTTTTAAGGCCAGGCATTGTGGCTCACACCTGTAATCCCAGCACTTTGTGAGGCTGAGGTGAGAGGATCGCCTGAGTCCAAGAGTTCTAGACCAGCCTGGGCAATGTAGTAAGACCTCGTCTGTACAAGAAAAAAAGAAAATGCATTTAGTACACCTAACGTACCAAACATCATAGCTTAGCCTAGCCTACCTTAAATATGCTCAGAACACTTACATTAGCCTACTGTTGAACAAAATCATCTAACACAAACCTGTTCTATAATAAAGTATTGAATATTATATATGTAATTTATTAAATACTGTACTAAAAGTGAAAAGCAGAATGGTCTCATGGGTACCTGAAGCACGGTTTCTACTGAATGCGTATCACTTTCACGCTATCATAAAGTTAAAAAATTGTGTCTAACCATTGTAAATTGGGGGCTGTCTGAACACATAGGCCTGTTTTTGAATTTTCTATTCTGTTCCACTGATCTGTATGTCTCTCCTTATACAAATACCACACTGTATTGATTGTTGTTGCTTTATAGTAAATCTTGAAATTGGGTAGGTTAAGTACTCCAACTTTCTTCTCCTTATTCTAAATTGTTTTGGCTATTCTAAATCCTTTGAATTTCTATCCATATGTTAGAAACAGTCTGTCAATTTCTACCAAAAAAGCTTGCCAAAAATTTTATTGGAAGAGCACTAAATATATAGATAAATTTAGAGAGAATTTTGACATCTTAAAAATATTGTCTTCCAATCAATGAACGTTGTTTATTTCTACATTTTTAAAGTTATTCTTTAATTTCATCTATATTTTCTACTTTGCCATGCAGAAGTCATACACAACTCTTGTTACATTTATATCTAACTATTAATGGTTTTTGATGCTATTTTAAAAACACAATTAATTGGCTGGGTGCCCTGGCTCACACCTGTAATCCTAGCACTTTGGGAGGCCGAGGCGGGCAGATCACGAGGTCAGGAGATCAAGACCATCCTGGCTAACATGGTGAAACCCCGTCTGTACTAAAAAAAATACAAAAAATTAGCTGGGCGTGGTGGCAGGCGCCTGTAGTCCCAGCTACTCGGGAGGCTGAGGCAGGAGAATGGCGTGATCCCGAGAGGCGGAGTTTGCAGTGAGCCGACTTTGCGCCACTGCACTCCAGCCTGGGTGACAGAATAAGACTCTGTCTCAAAAAAAAAACACAATTAATTATCCTACAACTCTTTGAGGCACTGTTCTTTCCCCCACTTCCTCCATCTTTTTAAAAAATCTTTGCACTTCCGTTTGGATAATTTCCATTGGCATATCTTCAATATCACCGATTCTTTCCTCTATTCTATCCAGTCTGCAGATAAGCCTATCTACGGAATTTCTTATCTCTGATAACATGTTTTTCATTACTGGCATTCTTATTTGATTTAAAAAAAATAATTTTCACCTCTATGCTGAAATTCCGCACTGTTCATTAATTTATTGTACCACTAGATCCTTTAACATATCAATCATAATTATCTTAAATATTTCTAATGTCTCAGTCACCATTAGGTCTTATTCTATTGACTCTTTGATATTCTGAAGACATATTCTTTTTTTCTTGCTTTTTTGTGTGCATCTCATCTTTTTGGTTTGAATACGAAAAAATAAAAGTAGAAATTAAGGTCAATGATATTTATGTCCAAAATTGGACAAGTCTCTTTTTCTGTTGAGTTAGTGGTGTGCAGAGTTGGTCAACCTAGTCAGGAGTTGAGCTGGGGTGGGGTTTTCTTTTCACTATATTTGGTTTCATTGCACCTTGTGCTCAATGTAAGATTTAGAGTTTTGGAGGGTTTTCCTTAGTTCCTGTGCTCCACTCTTAGTGTTCACAGGCCCTGATCTCCTGCACCCTAGAAGAGCTTTCTTACTTTCATCCCAGTTGTAGTGCTCTTACTTACTACTCAGTGCTCATCGTAGAGGTAGATAGTTTTTTGGTTCTCCTTTATATGATTAGGTTTTGTGTCCCTACCCAAATCTTGTCTTGAGTTGTAATCCCCATAGTCTCCATGTGTTAAGGGAGAGACCAGGTGGAGGTAACTGAATCATGTGAGTGTTTTCCCGTATGCTGTTCTTGTGATAGTGAGTGAACTCTCATAAGATCTGATGGTTTTTGTAAGGGGCTCTTCCCCCTTCACTCGGTACTTCTCATTCCTGTCACCTTGTGAAGAAGGTGCCTTGCTTCCCCTTTGCCTTCTGCCATGATTGTAAGTTTTTTGAGGCTTCCCCAGCCATGTTGAACTGTGAGTCAATTAAACCTCTTTCCTGTATAAATCACACAGGCTTAGTTCTTTATAGCAGTGTGAAAACGGACTAACACACTCCTTTTCCAGCCTCAGTCTTAGATGGTCTTTGAGAACCCGAGCTTCAGGAGTGTGACTTTCTTTCTTTCTTTTTTTCTTTCTTTCTTTCTTTCTTTCATTTATTTATTTTTGAGATGGAGTCTCACTCTGTCACCCAGGCTGGAGTGCAGTGGCATGATCTCGGCTCACTGGAAGCTCTGCCTCCCGGGTTCACGCCATTCTCCTGCCTCAGCCTCCCAAGTAGCTGGGACTACAGGCACCCGCCACAACGCCGGGTTAATTTTTTTGTATTTTTTTAGTAAAGACGGGGTTTCACCATGTTAGCCAGGATGGTCTCGATCTCCTGGCCTTGTGATCCACCTCCCAAATGCTGGGATTACAGGCGTGAGCCACCACGCCTGGCCCATGAGTGGGACTTTCTAAGCTTTTCTTCTCTTCCTCCAGCAGTAAACTAGCTCTTCCTTTTCCTCAGAGCAGAGTCAAGAGCAAGAATCTTTTAATTAAAGGGGAAGGTAGTAAATATCTTAGGTTTAAGGGTCAGTGTGGCTCTGTTTCAAAAAATTTTTTAAATTTTATTTACAAAAGCAAGAAAACTAACCTGAGCTGGCCAAATGAACTATAGTTTGCCAACTCGTAGTCAAGAGCATGGAGGAATTTCCTACCTCTCACCCCACATAGCAGGCAAACTCTGCCTTGTATCAGATGGGGGTCTTAGACATGAGCAAGTGTCCTGCTCCCCAGGGGCAGATTAGTATCAGTGAAAGATGCTGGGCATGAGCAGGCTTCCTGTCAGTAGTGGATGGCTTTTGCTTTATATCACAGAAGACTCTAGTGTAATCACCCGATAGGTTCTTCCTGCCCACTGCCCAGAAAAAAAAAAAAAGTTCACTGACACAATGGTATTGCAACAAAGAAACTTAATTAACATGGGGCCAGGCCCCATAGGAGAGGCTGTTATCACTCAAATCAATCTCCCTAAAGGCTTGGGGGTTAGAGTTCTTCAAGGATAGTTTGGTGGGCAGTGGACTAGGGAATGGGTGCTGCTGATTGGTTCTGGATGCAATCACAGGGGTATGGAAAAGAGTCCTCCCCTGGGTGGGGTGAGTCACAAGTTTGGAAGTGGGCGGTCAGTCTGAAAAACATCTCAAAAGACCAATCTTAGGCAAGGCGTGGAGGCTTATGCCTGTAATCCCAGCATTTTGGGAGACCAAGGCAGGTGGATCACCTGATCACCTGAGGTCAGGAGTTTGAGACTCATCTGGCCAACATGGTGAAACCCCATCTGTACTAAAAAATACAAAAATTAGCTGAGTGTGGTGACACACACCTGTAATCCCAGCTACTCAGGACGCTGAGGCATGAGAATCACTTGAACGCAGGAGATGGAGGTTGCAGTGAGCCAAAATTGCACCACTGCACTCCAGCCTGGGTGACAGAACAAGACTCCCTTTTTAAAAAAAACCACCAGTCTTAAGTTTTACAATTGTGATGTTATCAATAGGAGCAACTGGAGAAGTCACAAATCTTGTAACCTCTGGCCACATGACTTCTAAGCAGTAAGGGATTTTAGAAACTATTCCCACATTTTAGCAGAATTCAGGCCCCTCCCATAACCCTAATCCTGTGGCCTTTCATTAGGTTTACAAAGTCAGTTTCAGCCTCCAAACAAGGACGGGATTGGGAGGCAGTTTTAGGGAGGGACTATTGTAATCCTTGCTTTAAAGTTAAACTATAAACTAAATTCCTCCCATGGTTAGCTGGTCTACACCCAGGAATGAGCAAAGACAGCCAGCCTGTGAGGCTAGAAGCAAGATGGGAGTCAGCCATGTTAGATGTGTTAGATTTCTCTCACTGTCATAATGTTTGCAAAGGCAGTTTCACTCGAGCACAAGTAGGGTCCATTCCCATAACCTATCAGCAGCTGATCACCACTTTATAATCATGCTGGGGCCAGAGCATGGATGTACTTCTCCTGGTACCCTTACTGCACCCTCAAACATTGGCAGTGCTTACATACCTGTGCTTCTCAAGGGGACTCTTTCACATCTGTTTGCTTGTGCTTTCCTCATCCAGTCTTTATTGTGGGCATCCAGAGTAGACTCACAGAAAGTGGCTGACCTTATAGGCCAGCCATGGTGGCTCACACCCGTAATCCTACCACTTTGGGAGGTGGAGGCAGGTGGAGCTGAGATTGCACCACTGCACTTTAGCGTGGGTGACAGAGTGAGGTTCCACCTCAAAAAAAACCAAAACTGGCTGGCCAGGAGTTGCAGATTCCTCTCATGTCTGGAGCATACAGATATTCTTAACTTAGCCTTTAAGAATTTGTTAAAATTTAACTTGTTTTCTTATTACCCACTTTTATGATTTACCCCTCTTTCTTTAGTTTGGATAAAAAGATGATAAAACAGTTTGTGTTTCTCATCTCCCATCAGAGAGGCTTGTCACACTTTGTAATTCAATTCAACTGATCGTCTTCAAAGCTCGGTTCTCTGATAAGCTAAAAAAAAAAATACGATTTTGTAGATTATATAGCTTTTTCTTTTCTTTTTCTTTTTTTTTGAGATGGAGTCTCACTCTGTCGCCCAGGCTGGAGTGCAATGGTGCAATCTCAACTCACTGCAACCTCCCCCTCCTGGGTTCAAGATTCTCCTGCCTCAGCCTCCCGAGTAGCTGGGATTACAGGCCCACACCACCACTCCTGGTTAATTTTTGTATTTTCAGTAGACACAGAGTTTCACCATGCTGGCCAGGCTGGTCTCAAACTCCTGACCTCGTGACCCACCTGCCTCAGCCTCCCAAAGTGTTGGGATTACAGGCGTGAGCCACCATGCCCAGCCGGCTTTTTCCTACTGTTAGATTACGAGTAACATTTTCTTGTGGCTTTCTCCTTGTAAACCCAACAAACATTTTTAAAAAATTGACATAGGGTTGGGTGCAGTGGCTCACACCTGTAATCCCAGCACCTTGGGAGGCCTAGGCCGATGGATCACAAGGTCAGGAGATCGAGACCATCCTGGCTAACACGGTGAAACCCCATCTCTACTAAAAATACAAAAAATTAGCCACAGGGCGTGGTGGCGGGTGCCTGTAGTCCCAGCTACTCAGGAGGCTGAGGCAGGAGAATGTCATGAACCCGGGAGGTGGAGCTTGCAGTGAGCGGAGATCACGCGACTGCATTCCAGCCTGGGCGACAGAGCAAGACTGTCTAAAAAAAAAAATGGACATAGAAAAAGATAGAAAATCAAAAAGGTGTATCAATTTTAGTAAAGGTCTGGAGAATAATTATTTTGGAAATACAAGATTGTGTGTGTGTGTGTGTAAAATGAACCATGAACTAAAATTAAATTTTTACTGTGGGTGTCAGGTAAAAGCTACCAGAATAGCATAAAGTTCCTCTACCTTTCTCCGCTTCATCTACTGGCCAACTCTCCCTTAACCCTCACATTTTACATTGGATGTTGCTTCCTCTAAGAAGTCAGTCTGGATTAGGGGCCATGAGAGGTACTCCAATAGCATCTTATACTTTCCTTATTTTAGACTTTACCACATATACAGCTTAGGTTAGTTTTCCTGCTTTCAAAGCACAGACTTGGGTGGAATGGGAGAAACATGGAGAGACCATCAACCAGGTCAAAAAAATCACCAAATGAGGTTGTGATGTTGTACCAGGTAACATTCTCATAATTCCCTCCCCAACCCTTAAAATTTGTTTTTGTTCTCTGTAGATACAAGTGCTACTGACTCTGATTTCAAGGTAATATTAAGATACAAGTTCTATATAAGTATTCATATTAAGGGAAGGGAGTTATAATGAGCTCATGTTCCTAGCAGCAAAGAGATCAATAAAAAAGCACATTTTTGGCCAGGCATAGTGGCTCACACCTGTAATCCCAGCATTTTAGGGGGCCAAGATGGGCAAATCACTTGAGGTCGGGAGTTCGAGAATAGCCTGGCCAACATGGTGAAAACCCATCTGTACTAAAACCACAAAAATTAGCCGGGTGTGGTGGCACACGCTTGTAATCCCAGCTCCTTGGGAGGCTGATGCGAGAGGTTCGCTTGAACCCAGGAGGCAGAGGTTGCAGTGAGCCAAGATTGCACCACTGCACTCTTGCACTCCAGCCTTGGCGATAGAGTGAGACTCAGTCTCAAAAAAATAAAAAACAAACAAAAAAAGAGCATTATTATTTTATACATATATATATATATATATATATATATTTGTCTTTTTTTTTTTGTTTTTTTTTTTTTTGAGGGTGAGTTTCGTTCTTGTTGCCCAGGCTGGAGTGCAATGGCATGATCTCTGCTCATTGCAACCTCTGCCTCCCGGGTTCAAGTGATTCTCCTGCCTCAGCCTCTCAAGTAACTGGGATTACAGGCATGCACTACCACACCCGGCTAATTCTTTTGTATTTTTAGTAGAGATGGGGTTTCTCCATGTTGGTCAGGCTGGTCTTGAACTCCCGACCTAAGGTGATTTGCCCACCTCAGCCTCCCAAAGTGCTGGGATTACAGGCGTGAGCCACTATGCCCAGCCAAAAGTACATTATTTAAAATGATAAAGAATACATAGCGATCCATAGTGAAGAGACAAACCCAAAATATGATAAAAGAGTATAAATGGGTTTTCGTGCTAGCACCAAGTTAGAATTGCAAAAACAAATAAGATGGAGTCCTTGCCCTCCAAAAGTTTAGAGTATAGTAGAGTGACAGACATTTGAATAGATCATTGGAAGGCATGTGAGAAGTACTGAAATACAAATAGATATAATTTGATGGACGCACATGAAAGGGATCCTAATCTCAAGTGTAAGGGGCAGGGTAGAAAGGAAGATTCACTGGAGGATGTGGGTACATGTCAACTTGAGTTGCCTTCTGAAGGATGAGTAGGAGTTAGCTTCTATCTTCCAAGCATATTTAATAATCAAGAGCAATAAATCACTTGGACAGCAGTTATGTTGCATTTTTATTGAGAACAGTTCCAATAGTGCCCTTTATTTGACCTATCATAACACTTATCATGCTGTATTGTAATTACCTGTGCTCTTGTCTATTTCTCTACTAACCTATCAACTCTGTGGTAACAGGAACCATGTCAGTCTTGGCCATAGTTGTATTCTTGGCATCTAGCACAGTGCCTGGCACAGGGTGATAAATAAATATTTGCTAAAAGAGAGAACAACATCAAAAACATTTTACACATAGATATTAGAAATAACTGCTGGAGAAACCATCTTGACAATTAGTTAAAATACCATTAAACTTTACAGGCAGCCTGTATACAATCTATTTTTAGTCAGTACTTATGATAGTAAAGTCATAAAACTTGTGTCACTGAACAATGAGCTCACTTGGACTCGGGAAGGGGAACATCACACACTGGGGCCTATCATGGGGAGGGGGGAGGGGGGAGGGATTGCATTGGGGAGTTATACCTGATATAAATGATGAATTGATGGGTGCTGACGAGTTGATGGGTGCAGCACACCAACATGGCACATGTATACATATGTAACCTGCACGTTATGCACATGTACCCTAGAACTTAAAGTATAATAAAAAAAAAAAAAACTTGTGTCTTTGATCTGCTATAAAAAATCCAGAGATTCAACTATTGCTTACTAAATAGACATGCAAAAGACATTAAGAGTAATGGTGTTCTTATCTCTTTCATAAAAAAAGAAGGGTTAATTTCCAAACTTTTTACTTTGGCATTAAGTTAACTGGCAAGGACGTCTTTTTAAAAAATCCAGATGTTTAAAGGGAAGTATTACATGCTACAACATAACAGGAAGGAGAGTTTGAAAGGGAGTCTAATATTCCTGTTTTCACCCAAGAAGCAATAAACTTCACCTTGAGGGTTAAGGCTTTATGATGCACGGAGACTTACTGTGGTCACACGTAAAACAACATCCCACTCTACAAAGGACATTGGTGTTTGCAATAAATTAAATCCGAAATAGATGATAGCAGTGGTTCTCAAACATTACAGTGCATCAGAATTACCTCAAGAAATTGTTAAACACAAATTTCTGGGCATGTCACCTATTCCTCTTCCTCCTTCCCCAGCCCCCGTGTTTCTGAATTGTTAAGTAGATCTGGGGTGAGGCCAATTATGTGTATCTCTAACAAGTTTTCATGTATGCTAAGGCTGCCTTTTGAGGGCTATTGACTGACAGCAACTGGACTACAGCAACCCCTTATTTTTTTTACCAAAGCTTTAGTGACTTCACTTATTAGTATATCCTACTCTTCCTTTGTAAGTTTAAATAGCAATTCTCATTTTAGAAAATTCAGGATTTTCTTTAATAAATTTTTCTATTTAGGAATCCCTTAGTATTACTCAGATATAAATAGTCATTTGTCATTGTAATAAACATACAGTTTTACTGCATTCCCTTGATAATAGGATGGGAAGATGAAAGGTCAGAATTAGAGTATGATAAAATGATAAGATCAAGATTTAGGATTTTCTTTTCCGGCAATATAGCAGTTTAAATAACCTGAAAAGTACTATGAAAATATAAGAATTGCTGAAAAAAATTAACCCTCTAATTGAGAGGTAGTGTTTTTTAATGACTAAAACATAGACTTTGGCATCACATGCCTGGATTTGATTACCTAGTCTGCCACTTAATAGCTGTGGGACTTTGGGCAAGTTAATTAACTTATCTGTGGCAGTTTCCCACCTGTAAAGTTGGGAAAATATTATAACATACCTTATAGAAGGTTATATGAGAATTAAGTTTAAAATGTTTAGAATAATATCTGGCCCATTCTGTATATTCTACATGAGTGTTAGCTACTCTTATTATTGTTGTTGTTGTTATCATCATATTGTTATCTGCCAAAAAAAAATGGGAATATGCAGGTATTTAAACTAAAATAGAACATGAAACCAGACAAGGCACTGTGGTTTGCTGGTCAGCAATCTAAGGACTTGAGTTTTTTTTGCCTATGTAGAGAGCTGCCCAAAGCTATATTGCCAATAAAAGAGTCAACGAAGTTTCCACTTACCAGATGAAAAAGCTAGTTTACTTTGGGCTGAGTTCTGAATAGAAAAAGTCTCCCTCAGAAATCTATAACCATAGGCCTTTGATTCCCAGACTATGGAGTTCAAATTTATACTACTATCTACTCCTGGAGCCCTTCAAACTGAGAAATCAACATAAAAAGTAATCCTGGGCTACTGATATCCCTTGGGCACCTCAAAGAAGAAAATTCAAAACCTCTCTAAAGAGATACCCCTGAACTAGACTATCCGGGATTTCTGTAGATCAAACTTCTCTGAAAATGAGCCTCAAAATCTAAATTTACAAAACGTATGTGAAAATAATGCACGATGAGTTAGAGTCTGCAGACACAATAAATAGTAAGATTTAGCCTTAAGAATTGCATTATATAACAGAACAACCTAATAGAGGCTATGACATAAAAATGTGATAATATAGTAAGGATATTTAAAAATACAAATTCTATTTTTAAAATTGAGAAATTATTAAAAAAAGAAAAGGTTGACTAAAAAATATAATTTTAAGAAGCAAAAAAAAAAAAAAAAAAAAAAAAAACACTTACTACAATGTCTAATAATCATGGCTAAAGAGGCAATTAGTGAACCAGAAGGTAGATCTGAAACAATTACAGAAAATACAGCAACTATGGAGATGGAGGATATGAGAAGTGTAGGGTACCAACCACCTTGGTTTGCCTGGTTTTAGTATTCAAAGTTCCACATCCCAGGAAACTCCTTTTTCCTAGGCAAATTTGAATGGTCGGTCACCCTATTAACAGATATGAATGAAATGATAGAATAGAATGAGAAAGTCCAACTTAAGAATTCCAACATGAAAAAAATATTTAAAATGGGTAAGAGGA
The DNA here is from genome assembly GCF_002776525.5 of Piliocolobus tephrosceles. Lineage (NCBI taxonomy): Eukaryota > Metazoa > Chordata > Mammalia > Primates > Cercopithecidae > Piliocolobus > Piliocolobus tephrosceles. The sequence goes on along the minus strand of NC_045437.1, from coordinate 78,633,114 downwards.
AATACTTGAAGAGATAATGATGGGATTTTCCAGAATTGATGAATATGAGATGTAAGAAAAGCAGAATAAGAACTTCAAGATTCAGGGATCACAGATACCAAGAAACAGAAATAAAAAGAAATATACACCTCACAGTGAAATTGTAGACATCAAAGACAAACAGAAAAATAAATATACACATCACAGTGAAATTGTAGACCTCAAAGATAAAGGGTAACTATTCAGAGTTATCATAGTGAGAAAACAGGTTACCTACAAAGGAACAAAATGTAGACTGGCAGAAGATAATACAAATATCATGTAGAAGTCAATATAATAATAATTTTAAAGGCCTGAGATGAAATAACTTGCCAGATAGATCCTACATCCAGTTAGTATTTGGAAGTTAAGGCAATAGCCCCACTCCCACCTCATGATAGGCTATCCTCACACTCACTGCTACAGAGGGAGGTAGCATTCCTAGCCACAGCCTAGACCAAACTCGTGTCCTCACCAGATGCTGAGAATCGGCGGGACCTGTGTACCTGCTGAACACCTTTGCCAAGTGTCACTGCTGGTGTCCACCCTGAGCCTCTTTGTACAACAAAGGGAAATCCATAGTAGCCATGGCTGAAAAGAGAGTTTAAACCACAGTAGTAAGGAGACACCACAGGCCACTCTCAGGGATTTGCCAGTAAAAGGATGTTGGAGCCTCATGATTTTTTTTTTTTTTTTTTTTTTTTTGAGACGGAGTCTTGCTCTGTTGCCCGGCTGGAGTGCAGTGGCCGGATCTCAGCTCACTGCAAGCTCCGCCTCCCGGGTTTACGCCATTCTCCTGCCTCAGCCTCCGAAGTAGCTGGGACTACAGGCGCCCGCCACCTCGCCCGGCTAGTTTTTTGTATTTTTAGTAGAGACAGGGTTTCACCGTGTTAGCCAGGATGGTCTCGATCTCCTGACCTCGTGATCCGCCCGTCTCGGCCTCCCAAAGTGCTGGGATTACAGGCTTGAGCCACCGCGCCCGGCCGGAGCCTCATGATTAATGACAACGTAGGAGATAAGAAACCTTATATTTCATGAATGGAGAGTCAAAATTGAGGACTTACCAAACATTAGCCATAATCCTAAAAGGGCTATAGTAAGAGGATGAGAGAGAAAAGAATCTCTGCTGGAAAAAAGAACCGTTAAAGGAAAACTCACACTCACAGATCTTGTATGGGGTGAGGGAGAAAAAATTTACCTGGTAAAGTCATAAGTACAAACCTGCCCACACAGTTTGATATTCACATTAATTTGCATGGTCTGGGACAGTTCACACCAGGTACTTTTGGCTCAGTGATGCCCCAGAGCATCTGGCAAAAGCAAAGGCAAATCCTCATTAGAAAAATGAGGCCGGGTGCAGTGGCTCAAGCCTGTACTCCCAGCACTTTGGGAGGCCAAGGCGGGTGGATCACCTGAGGTCAGAAGTTCAAGACTAGTCTGGCTAACATGATGAAACCCCATCTCTACTAAAAGTACAAAAATTAGCTGGGCGTGGTGGCGCACATCTGTAGTCCCAGCTACTCAGGGGGCTGAGGCAGAAGAATCGCTCGAACCCAGGAGGTAGAGGTTGCAGTGAGTCAAGATCATACCACTGCACTCCAGCCTGGGCAATAGAGTGAGACTCCATTTCAAAAGGAAAAGAAAAGAAAAAAAAAAAATGAACCTTCAGGCTGGGCACAAATTGCTCATGCCTATAATCCCAACAGTTTGGGAGGCTGAAGTAGGAGGATCGTTTGAGGTCAGGAGTTTAAGACCAGCCCAGCCAACATGGTGAAAGCCTATCTCTACTAAAAATACAAAAATTAGCTGGGCCTGGTGGCACACACCTGTAATCCCAGCTACTTGGGAGGCTGAGGCAGGAGAATTTCTTGAAGCCGGGGGTGGAGGTTGCAGTGAGCTGAGATTGCACCTCTGCACTGCAGCCTGGGCAACACAGCTAGACTCCATCCCAAAAAAAAGAACCTTCAGTTCAGGTTTCACCATATTCAATTCTACCTTAAAAAATGTAAATGTGTTCGTTTGTGTGTGTGTGTCTATGTGTGTAGGTGTGTGTGAGTTTTGTTGATATAAGTTAATCACTCTTCTGATGAGAATTATGGAACTTTGTTATTCAAGCAGCTCAATATGTTATTTGAGCTAAAATTGAATTCCTTTTAGAATTCAAGAATTGCAGCCTACTTGTTCAGGTATACATTCCTGAAGTTTCTTGCTACACGTTTTATAAAGGCATTATATGCCATTCAATGAATACCCTCATTTGCAACAACCAATGTTTGACATTATAAAAGTTTAAGCCATTTGATTTACAGTTACATTTTAATAAAATTATGCAACTCCCTGGATCTTTAATTACATACTTACAAAGCCACACACAGCCAATCCTTCAAAAAAAAAAGCTTCTTTCATTCAAAATAATAACTTTCTTTTTAGTGTTTCCTCAACAACTACTGGCCTTTAATAAAAGTTGTCATGATTGTTGGTTTTATTTTATTTTATTTTATTTTGAGACGGAGTCTCGCTCTGTCGCCCAGGCTGGAGCACAGTGGCCGGATCTCAGCTCACTGCAAGCTCCGCCTCCCGGGTTTACGCCATTCTCCTGCCTCAGCCTCCCGAGTAGCTGGGACTACAGGCGCCCACCACCTCGCCCGGCTAGTTTTTTGTATTTTTTTAGTAGAGACGGGGTTTCACCGTGTTAGCCAGGATGGTCTCGATTGGTCTCGATCTCCTGACCTCGTGATCCGCCCGTCTCGGCCTCCCAAAGTGCTGGGATTACAGGTTTGAGTCACCGCGCCCGGCGGTTTTATTTTAAAATTGTATTCTGATACCCCCTTTAATACTTAACACAGTATGAATTATGTGATGAATTATTTAATGTCTATGTTATTAGAGAAAGAGAAGGGAGCAGGAATTCAGGGTATGGATAGAAGTAGAAATCTAGGGGTTAAGCATTAGCTCTGATCTTGAGATGTTTTGGAACTGTAAATCAAACCACCCAAGGCTTTATCTATGTGATTTGAGACTGCCCTCAACTTTCTTGACCACAGGACCATAGTGCCTTGCCCATGTGTCCCTCTACTACAAGTTGTTCTGGGACCCCCAGGGGTATTTCAGATATATTCAAGAGCCCATGCTCTGCTACTTTTACACCCAATCTCCTCTCTACATCCACTGAGTCTGCAAACTTTCTGTGGTTCCCACAGCCTCCAATAGGCACTCCTGATGCTCCTCAGGAAGGAAGCTGCCCTGCCCAGGATTCTGTCTCTTGGGGCAAAATATTTGAGATGTCATAGTGACACTGTCAATCCTCACTCCTTTGGAGCCAAGATGCCCTTTAGATGTAAAAATGGGGACAATGACCTTTCCTTCATGCAGATCAGTCCTGGCCCCTGAGCAGGCCTGGATGACCTGATGTCATCTTGTCCCCTCCATCTCATTGTTGCTTCTGTCCCCAGCCCCAGATACAAAAAGACTTCTCTTTTCCCCATTCATTCATATCACTTGATACATTGCTGTCTGCATTCCGGTTTTGGCTCAACTGGGATATCCAACTACAAAATATTTTCTTATTCATTCAAAACCACCTTTGGAGTACCTATTATGTGCAGGCTGCTGTGCTGGGGGCTGCGGCAGGTCACAAGGATGGGGTCTTAATCTGATAAGATTGGTGCCCTTATAAGAAGCAGCAGCAACACAAAACATCTCCCACGCTCCACGCAAGCACACAGGAAAGACCATGTGAGGATGAAGCAAGAATGCAGCCATCTGCAAACCAGAAAGAGAGCCCTCACCAGAAACTTATTTTGCCAACACCTTGATCGTGGACCTCTAGCCCCCAGAACTGTGAGAAAGTAAATCTCTGTTGTTTAAGTCATCCAGTTTGTGGTATTTTGGTATGGCAGCCCAGGGGAGATGAATATAACTCTTTTTTTTTTTTTTTTCAGATGGAGTCTTACTCTGTCACCCAGGCTGGAGTCCAGTGGCGCAATCTTGGTTCACTGCAATCTCTGCCTCCCAGGTTCAAGCGATTCTTGTGACTCAGCCTCCTGAGTAGCTGGTACTACTGCCATGCCACCACACCCAGCTAATTTTTATATTTTTAGTAGAGATGGGGTTTCACTATGTTGGCCAGGCTGGTCTTGAACCCTTGACCTCAAGTGATCTGTCCACCTTGGCCTCCCAAAGTGCTGGGATTACAGGCGTGAGTCACCGCAGCTGGCCAAGAGAAGACTAATATAACTCTTAAAGGGGATTCTGTAGAGAGTTTACAAAACCACTTTTGTGGGTTTTTAACCACCTTCCTTTGTTACTGGTGTGACAACACATAATGGAGAATGTGTCCTCAGGCCTTAACGGTGACACAAACCTACAAAATAAGTCAGCGACACAGTCAAAGTCTCAAGAATGGTAAATTTTCCAACCCTGAGTAGATATATTTTGAAAATCTTAAACTGCTGTGAAAAGACTGCTGAGATGTGTTTCATGGGACCTTTCCAAAATTTTTCTAAGAAAGTACCTCAGATATTTCAAGGGAAGCATAAAAACTTAGCTGTAGATGTCATTCTAATGAAAACCAAAAAGATTTTTTATCTTGTTATTTTATCTTATACTCAAGCTAGCCCTTAATTTAATACAACTTCACATAAGTATTTCTCATTAATAAGAGAATACTCTAAAATCAGACTATTATCTATACTAAATTAATGCAGCGAAGCATTTATTCTAATTCTAGACAGGTGGGTATCAAATTTTCCTGGCACTAAGACTCACTTGTGGAACTTGTTAAAAATACAAATTCTGGGTTCCCACGTTTCGGGTTTTGACTGGGGAGGCATCTGGGGTGGGGCCAGATTTTTTTGTATTTAAAATACACTCCAGGGGCTCCTGCCGTAGATCACAATTTGAGAAACACTATTCTAGGTTTCAAGCAAATTTGAAGAACAATTTATTCTGAATTCAAATGGAAACATACCTAATGTTGTCAGGATGCTTACCATGGGTATAATTATACTATGAAATGTATATAGGCTCCCATTTTTTCACTCTCAGTTATGTCTTCAACAATGGCAATTTTAATGAAAAATGTATATGTGTTTACTTCATTTACTGTTTCACACACGAAGTATGTGCTAAAAAGCATGTCAACCCTCCATCGAAAGGGGCGTTTTTTTTTTAAAGGTGCAAAGAACGTTGCATTCTACAATAAAGTTTGATCTAAAATGAAAATGAACAATAAGAGGAAAGGGAAATGTGTTCAGTCATCCAACAAGTATATATTAGTGACAACATTAGTGAAATGTATCCATTTAGGCAACAAATATATATATGTGTGTGGTGTGTGTGGTGTGTGTGTGCATGTGTGTGTGATATTGTGCTAGCACCATGGGAGAGACGGATGCATCAAAGAGAGTCTGTCCTCACGAGGCTTACAGCCTAGCAAGAGATAAAAGGCCTGGGCACAGATAACTGACGCAGAAGAGAGGTGATATGCCACAAGAAGTACAAATTGGGTGCTGTGGGAATTCAGGGGAGTGAACCTCCAGAATGAATGCAGCAAAGGCTGAATGTGGGGAAGAGGCATAAGACAGAGCAAGAAAGGCGAGGGCCAGATCATGACGGCTGTTTTGTGCTAAGCCAAGGGGTTCGATATATGTCCTAGGAACTATGGGGAGCCACTGGCAGATTTTCAGGGAGGGAGTGACATTCATTCATTTCCTGTGAAATTACCAGACACTTGCTGCAAGTGCAGCACTGGCTGAAACTGCTCAGCAGAATCACCTGGGGAGTTTATAAATAGTTCCTGAGACTTGGCCCCACCCAGATCTACCCCATTAGAATCCTCAGGGCTGGTGAACAGTGGTGTGTTTTTAAAAATCTCTCCCAGCAATTCTGATGCAGAGCCAAGTTAGGCAGCCGCCATTGAATGGTGTGTGTGTGTGTGTGTGTGTATGTACATCTTTGCCCTGAGCTGTCTTCAGAAGGAAAGCCACTTGAGCAAAGAAATTGAGCTAGCAATAAAATCACTTACTCGGTGAATGTTGTTGCTAAAAGCAACAGAACAGGAAGCAGTAAAAGAAAAGCTGGACAGGTAAGGCAGGGCTAATAGGTTGGGTCAATTAACTTGTGAACAAGAAAGAACACTCTGAAAAAATCATTTTAGGACACAATTTTTTCTGTGATGTCCAGAATAGCCCAGAAGAAACAACTAGAGGCAGAGACACCAAGAAGAGCCGAACACAGTAATCCAAGCATAGGATTATGGCAGATGGCTGAGGTGACAACCGAAGGGATGGAGAAAAGTGGATGAAACTGAGTGACAGTTTTTGAAACTGCCACATGGCTGATTACGTGTGTCACTATTGAGAAAGGAGAAAAGCACAGAGAGGGAGAAGGAAATAAGTCAGGACAGAAGGAAAGTAGATGAGAGAATCATAATGGAACTTGCATGGTAAGAAAAGAGAGCCGCATCCAGAAATGTAAACTGCCACTGTGTGTATAGAACTTACAATATAAAGTATTTTAAATTGCCCTGAAAGTTGCCATTCTGTAGATGGAAAACAAGAAAATGACAATATCCCAAAATGTCAAGTCAAAGTGGCAACTTACTTTTCAAGTCACACTAGGGGTTTACTATTGGTATTATTTAAAAAGTACACTATGTTTACAGTCTTGGTACTATTTTATTTTTAAATTATTAGCATAAGTTGTTATTAATGGACACGTTACTTTTTAAATTAAAAAAACTACAGCTTCCTCTCAGTTCCCCTATCCCTTTCTTTGTCTAGGTGTCTCTGCTTCATGTCCATGCTTTGGCCAGAAGTCAATTATGATAACAAGGGTGAAAAGGGAATAAGAAGCCTCTTGCCAGGGCCTCCTGCCAGGGACAGATGCACTTGCTCTCTGGTGCTTCTTGTGCACAAAGGACGCTTAAGCTTTCAACAGAAAGCTTGAAAGAAAACAAGGGTGCATACATGTGTGCAGGCTGTGCACTGCCCAGCTCTGGAGTGCTGTTCACCTCCATGGATTTGTGTAGTTAATTTCTGGCAGATGGAAATCAAGTTTCTTGAGGAATGGGTGCCTTTTTCTGATTTGCACTAAGGCACTGTATGAGCTAGCAACAATGCTGAAGGAAATCCTCTGTTTTCAGTGATTCTTAAACCATGGTCTTGGGATTAACTGTGTTAGCATCCTTTGAGAGCTGTCTCAAAAATATAGATTTCTGGATCTCAGGATATGGAAGCAGACCCTGGAATCTGCATATTTAATAAACTTTCACCAGGCAATTCTTATATTCTATTTAAACCTACTTTTTCAATTACTTGGGAGATAGCTTCATCTTCCCTCAACCAAGCATGAAGGCATAAAGAAGTATATATATATATATATATGTTTTTTTTTTTTTTTTTTTGAGACAATCTCGCTCTGTCGCCCAGGCTGGAGTGCAGTGGTGCAATCTTAGCTCACTGCACGCTCCGTCTCCCGGGTTCACGTCATTCTCCTGCCTCAGTCTCCCAAGTAGCTGGGACTACAGGCACACGCCGCCATGCCTGGCTAATTTTTTGTATTTTTAGTAGAGATGGGGTTTCACTGTGTTAGCCAGGATGGTCTCAATCTCCTGACCTCGTGATCCGCCCACCTTGGCCTCCCAAAGTGCTGGGATTACAGGCGTGAGCCACCGTGCTCAGCCAGAAGTATATATATTTTAAACAGTTTTACTATTAAAAAAAAGCAGCACCCCAATTCCCAATGACTTTCCATTTTAGAATAAAAGTGTGGGAATAAAAATGCAGATGTAGAGGATAAGAAGTGAAGTTACAACTTCCATGCCAGAGATACAAGGAGATGCCTCAACATTATGTAGGAAATGCCACACTAGGTCACCTGTTTGATCTGCCCAACCCAGAATGTCAGATTAATCCATCTCCATGATCTCAAGAGTCTACACCAGGAGTATTTTCCAAACACCCCTAATGTGCCCATTATGGACCACTGATCAATGTTTGCAAACTCTTATCAAACATATTTATATTTTCAGTCTGCACAATCCATGTAATAAAACAGTTCTTGTTACCTAATGGGTAAATTGTCATCTACCTTTCCGTGTTGTGAAAGGAGCTTTGTTGAGCATCAAATGGCAATTTCAGCGGCCTCACCAAGGGGTCTGATGGACAAAGGGTGCTTACCCTAGCCTTCCCATTGCTTCTTGGTTTATAGGCTGCAGTCTGAGTCCCTTTCAGGATGAAGAGCTCTAATCGTTTCAGTCTGTTCTCATAATGAAAACTGCCGTGCCTTTTAGTCACTTTAGATGTCCTTGCAATAATCAGTTTTTCTGTTTTGTTGTCTTTTGTTTGTTTTTTTGTTTTTGTTTTTTATCCAGGTTGTCTTTTTTAAGGCTTGGTGGCCTGAAATTCACACAGTTGTCCATATATATACCTATACATCATGACATTGCTTTCTTAGCTTGTTGAACAATCACTTGAGACTTCAAAAGCAATCCCAGATATTAGAAACTCAGATATTGAAGTTTTATAAAAGTGGAAAATTATGTATATTTATGCAGGTAGGGGAGCCAAGATAAATTAAATAACATTAGCCAGCTGTTTTCTCTTGAGTACCATCACCTTCCATCTTACCTAGACGCACCCTCAGCTGCCTGGCATCCATCCAAGTCCCCAGTTAGGCCAGGAACTGTCCGAGACAGGAAACTGCACTGTAGGGACCTAATGAAAAAACTGCATGGAAAAGCATCATCTGTACAGTCATGACACTGCTTCTTCCATATGCCTCGTGTTACTTATGAGATTCACACCTGACCTCCAGGAGCATTCATCCTGTGGCATGCGTGTATTGATATTGATACATTCTGCTTTTGAAAAAAAGTGACTTAGAGCCCAGTGTGAAAAGCCCCAAATCCAGGTGTTTCTAAGCCTTGGTTTACAGTGCAGTATCGATTTAGATGCTGCATTAGTCAGGGTTTTATAGAAGAACAAAACAAATAGTATGATTCAAATGCTAACCTCTTCTGGAAACACCCTCTACACACATCCAGAAATAATGTTTTACTAGCTCTCTGGGCATCCCTTAGCCCAGTTAAATTTATACACAAAATTCCCCATCATAGGTGCCATTCATGCTGAAGGTCATGCATGCCTGACAGTGTCCACACAAGCCAGCTGAGACAGGAATGCTCCTGGAATCCCTCATCACCCCAATGTCTGAATCTCCTATCTCCCTCTCCCTTCCACTTTTGCTTATACACTGTTCCAATTTGAGATATTGGGTCTTCTGACTGGCTTCTCTTTGAATAAAGCCTCCAGTTCCTTACTTAGTTTCCTCTTTAAGATCCCCATCTGGGAGGCCTTGGGAGTCCTTTTTATACAAACACCCACAGAGGGCCCCACTGCCTGCCCGAGCTGTTGCCACCCAAACAAACAAACCTTAAAGTGGAAAAACACACTACTCCAGTCCATATCACAGACTGCATTTCTTTTGGGTTTCTTTGCTCCAGGATGTAACAACTGGATGCTCAAAGAAGGGAATTCAGAAAATTAATCTAATGGAGGTGGGGAGGGATGTAATTAGAGACAAGGAGACATGAAAGGAAGCAAATGCACCAGGCAATGGATTAAGGTAATGGCAGTGGGAATGGGTAGAGACAAATGTAAGGCACATTTTAAAGGAAGACCCAGGGTGTCCCCATGCCACATAAGCAGCCTCTTTCATGATTAGACCCCACCTCTGCCATAGCTTGAGATTTCAGTAAGTTTTACCATTTTCTCACCTGTTCCTGTAGCAATTCCTTGCCTCACTATCTTCATACACCTCTTCTTCATGCCTTAGATTTGACCCTGACACTGCGGCTCTGGTTCTGACCTCTGACTCTCTCTGTCACTACGGTTCACCTTGTACCCTTGATTATGATGCTTGTCTCACCCAGCCAAGCATCTGTTCCCAGACCCCAGCCTCAGCTCAGGCGACTTTAACCAGCATTCTCTCTAGGTTTGTACTGGCTTCAAAAACAGAAAGAAACTGGAAAAAGAGGAAGTCAAACTATTGCTGTTTGCTGGTGATATGATCGTATACGTAGAAAACCCTAAAGACTCATCCAAAAAGCTCCTAGATCTGATAAACGAATTCAGTGAAGTCTCAGTTTGCAAAAATCAACATACACAAATCAGTAACACTGCTATATACCAACAATGACCAAGCTTAGAATCAAATAAAGAACTCAATCCCTTGTACAACAGCTGCAGAAAAAAATTAAATACCTAGGAATATACGCAACCATGGAAGTGAAAGATATCCAGAAGGAAAAATACATAACACTGCTGAAAGAAATAATAGATGACACAAACAAATGGAAACACACCTCATACTCATGGATGGGAAGAAACAATCTTGTGAAAATGACCATACTGTTAAAAGCAATCTATACATTCAATACAATTCCCATCAAAATACCACCATCATTTCTCACAGAACTAGAGAAAGCAATCCTAAAATTCATATGGAACTAAAAAAGAGCCCGCACAGCCAAAGCAATATTAAGCAAAAAGAACAAAGGGGCTAGGCGTGGTGGCTTACCCCTGTAATCCCAGCACTTTGGGAGGCCGAGGTGGGTGGATCACCTGGGCTCAGGAGTTTGAGAGCTGCCTGGCCAATATGGCAAAACCGGGTCTCAACTAAAAGTACAAAAATTAGCCAGGCATGGTGGTGGGCACCTGTAATCACAGCTCCTCAGGAGGCTGAGGCAGGAGAATCACTTGAACCTGGGAGGCGGAGGTGTCAGTGAGCCGATAGATATTACATCACTACTACACTCCAGCCTGGGCAACAAGAGCAAGACACCGTCTCAAAAAAAAAAAAAAGAACAAATGTGGAGGCATCACAGTACTGGGCTTCAAATTATACTGTAGGGCTATAGTTACCAAAACAGCATGGTACTGGTATAAAAATAGGCACTTAGAGCAATGGAACAGAATAGAGAGCCCAGAACTAAAGCCAAATACTTATAGCCAATTGATCTTTGACAAAGCATACAAAAACATAAATTGGGGAAAGGACACCCTATTTAATAAATGGTGCTCGGAAAACTGGCAAGCCACATGTAGAAGAATGAAACTGGATCTCCATTTCTCACCTTATAAAAAAAATCAAATTAAGATGGATTAAAGACTTAAATCTAAGAACTGAAATCATAAAAATTCTAGAAGATAACATTGGAAAACTCTTTTGGACTTTGGCCTAGGTAAATAATTCATGGCTAAGACCCCAAAGCAAATGCAACAAAAACAAAAATAAGTAAATGGGATTTAATTTAAAAAGTTGTAAGGCAAAAGAAATAATCAGCAGAGTAAACAGACAATGCACAGAGTGGGAGAAAATATTCACAATCTATGCATCTGATAAAGGACTACTATCCGGCCGGGCGCGGTGGCTCAAGCCTGTAATCCCAGCACTTTGGGAGGCCGAGACGGGCGGATCACGAGGTCAGGAGATCCAGACCATCCTGGCTAACACGGTGAAACCCCGTCTCTAATAAAAAACACAAAAAACTAGCTGGGCGAGGTGGCGGGCGCCTGTAGTCCCAGCTACTCGGGAGGCTGAGACAGGAGAATGGCGGGAACCCAGGAGGCAGAGCTTGCAGTGAGCTGAGATCCGGCCACTGCACTCCAGCCTGGGCAACAGAGCAAGACTCCGTCTCAAAAAAAAAAAAAACTACTATCCATAATCTACAAGGAACTCAAACAAACCAGCAAGAAAAAAACAAACAATCCCATCAAAAATTGACCAAAGGATATGTATAGACATTTCTCAAAAGAAGATATACAAACAGCCAACAAACATATGAAAAAATGTTCAACATCACTAATCACCAGGAAAATGCAAATCAAAGCCACAATGAGATACCACTTTACTCTTATAAGAATGGCTATAATAAAAAAGTAAAAAAACAATAGATGTTGGCATGGATGTGGTGGAAAGGGAAACTGTTACACTGCCAGTGGGAATATAAATGAGTACAACCTCTATGGAAAAAAGTATGCAGCATGGGGATTCCTTAAAAGAACTAAAAGTAGGCCTACTGTTCAATCCAGCAATCCCACTACTGGGTATCTACCCAAAACAAAAGAAGTCATTATATGAAAAGACACATGTACACATGTTTATAGCAGAACAATTTGCAATTGCAAATATAAAAACCAGTCTAAGTACCCATTGGCTGAGTAGATAAAGAAAATGTGATAGATAGATAGATAGATAGATAGATAGATAGATAGATAGATAGACCATGGAATACTACTCAGTCACAAAAAGGAACAAAATAATGTCTTTTGTAGCAATTTGAATGGTGAATGGTGCTGGAGGCCACTATTCTAAGTGAAGTAAATCCAGAATGAAAAATGAAATACTGTATGTTCTCACTTACAAGCAAGAGCTAAGCTACAAGGACATAAAGACATACAGAGTGATGTAATGAACTTTAGGAGGTGGAGGTTGGGAGGGGAGTGAGGGATAAAAGACTACATATTGGGTACAGTGTCCACCGCTCAGGTGATGGGTGCACTAAAATCTCTGAATTCATAACTATAGAATTCATCCATGTAACCAAAAACCACTTGTACTCCAAAAGCTATTGAAATAAAATAACAATAATAATGAATTTGAACATTTTTAAAAGGTAGACCTCTATTGCCTGACATTGTTCAAGCATGAGTGATAAGATATTAGGAGGGAGGATATCATCCTGGGGTTCAGAATTAGGGGAATGGAGTTTTCTATATAGAAGTAAAAAGGTAAGAAAAAGCCACTAGTCTGAGAGGTAAGGTGAGGCAATCACTTTTCACACACAAATTAGAGGGTATAACGGGCCATCCAAATGTCTAACTGTCTAACGTGAAGTCTGACACATTGGATAGAAAGTCAGCAGGGAGGTCGGGACCAGAGTCAGAGTGGACAGACACGCAGGCTGTGTACTGCATAACTCTAGGGAGTGGCATTCACATAGACTAGAACGTAAAAGGCACCCCCTGGAGTTGTACAAAGCTGTAACCCTGGTCAGGGCAGGGAAATATCACGGGAAGGAAATAAATGAAGCCAAGATGTAATAAATCTGAGAGCAAACCAGAAGAGTGCACGGTTAGGACCACACTTTGGGGAAAATGTAAGGAGGCAGAAGAGAAACTCAAAAGACATATGAAGTAGTATCATAAGTAGGATTTCAAGGAGGAAAAAATCAATAACCTCAAATGCTACAAAAGGGTCAAGGAAGAGAGAACCTAGAAAATAATTTAAAGGAATGTGGTGCAAAGAAGACTGACCTGGAAGAGAGGAATCAGGTCCTGAGTCTTGGTGTGATTACTCCTTGGGCAAGGCACCTTACTTCGGGGAAGCTTTTTCTCATCTGTGGCAGTAATAAAAATTGTTACGGAGACAGTAATCATCTTTTATTGAATGTTTCTATGTGCCAGGCACTGCTATAAGCACTGTATATATTAACTCATTTATTCCCCCAGTACCTTCATTGTAGAATTCCAGTATTATCCCCATTTTACAGGTAAGGAAACTGAAGCACAAAGACCTGTGAAGGACAGCCTAAAGTGATAGAGTCAGTATATGGCAGTGCCAGAATCTGTCCCAAGAAGTGGCTTGCCTGGCATAGAAGGACCTGCTAGTTTCGTCATTTTAATATCTACAAACTAGAAGGTTGCTAGTGACCTTCCAAGGATATGTTTTGAGTAGAGGGTGAGAAAGAAACAAAAAAAGATGATAATGAAAGAAAGGAAGTTGGTCGGTAAAAAGGTGAGAAAAAGGATCACGAGCATTAAAAGCAACAGGGTCAAATAATCATTGTTCCAAGACAGATGAGAACTGTGTATATTGTTGCTTGAGGGGAAGGAGGCAATGAAGAGGAGGAAATTAAAGATGCCAGAGACTGGGAGAAATTGACAGAGCAGAACTCCAGAGAAGGCAGGCTAGCCTTGAAAAGGGAAGTAACACCAAAAAGGGCACAGAGAGACTGAGTTTAGGGGCAGAGGGTAGGGAAATGGGAAAATTCATGTCTGAGGTCCTTGCTTTTAGGAAATAATAATTTAAAATGCAGTCAGTTCAAAGTGGACACAGGCACCGCTGGAAATTTTTTCATATTTTTATTATATTATAGAAATACCGTGTAGTACCACCATGTTGGCCAGGCTGGTCTTGAACTTCTGACCTCAAGTGATCCACACCTCGGCCTCCCAAAGTACTGGGATTACAGGCACGAGTCACCATGCCCGGCCCCCAATTTTTTTTTTTATATTTTATAAATAAAATAGCACTGAACATATTTGCACATAATGCACATAATTCTATATTTGGGATCACCTTCAAAAACTAGAGCCCTTAAATATGTAACTACCAAGTCAATTACTGAGTGTAATTGCTGAATACCTCTAAGGCTTTTGACACTTCATATATTATTTTACATTTTTTACCCGCAATGAATAAGAATAGCATTTTCCTATGCCTTTGACAGAATGGATCATTTACAAACAAACAAACAAACAAAGGAAAAACTTTGTTAGTCTGACAGATGAAAAACCAGTATCTCATTATGTGACATTTCTTTTCTTACTAGTGATTCTGAATAAGTTTGCATATATTTGTTAATTCTTTTTTCAACTTTGTAAAATGTTTATCTTTGTCCCTATCTTTTGGGATCATAGTGTTTTTCAATTTTACCAATTGTAGGAGTTATTTATATAATAAGGATATTAATATGTTCCTATTTTAAATTTCCTAACTAATGTACTTTAATTTCATTTATTAGATTTCTAAAGTTTATTAATGAAAATAGCTTTTCCTATTATTATAAAAAAAAGTAGTACATATTCTGAATCTGATTCTTCAATTCCTTTTAATTGAACGAATGCCCCCATTTGTTTCCATTCAGTTTCCTTTTAACTTATGTTGGTCAGAGTTGGTATCTGTGGGTTACAACAAAGAACTCTGATAAATCCAGCAGTAATCAATTAAAGAGGGCAATAAAAAGAAGCTGATATACGTTAGCCATCAGAACCATAAAGTATCTGGGAATAAACTTACAAGCAAACATGGGAGACCTTCAGGAAGAAAACTATAAATCTTTGCTGAGGCTATAGGAAAAAAACCTGAATGGAAGAGGAACATACTATTGTCCTCTTTTCAGTCAGAAGAACTGAGTGTTACGAAGATGTTAATATTCCCCCAAATAATTGTATAAATTCAATGCCAGTACAGTGGGATTATTTCTGATATGACAAGTTGGTTCAGATCTAGAAAAAAATAATATGTAAGAACAGCAGAAACTGAAAAGTACAACATAATGTAAAGCAATGATTGGCACAGAACGTTGTTTTGCTGAGAATAGACAGAGAGGGAGTGTCTAAAGACAAACCTGAATAAATATGGGGTAAATATGATAAGGGTATTTCAGATTGGTGGGGAAAGGAATCGGTTGTTCAATAATTTGTGTGTTGGAATCATTGCCTCATGATTCACAAGCTGCACACTCTGCTAGCTTCAACCTGATCTTGCTGACTACTCTTTTTCTGCCTCGTTTATTTGCTTCTCTTTCTCCAACTAAGTGCATCAGAACTTGAACACGGGCCTTATTCTTTTCTAGATCGACGTCATCTAAGACTCTGGCTTTAATACCAACTGTACTAGTGGGTCTTAAATTTCTCTCACCAGTCCTTACCTAACTCCTAAACCCTAGTTTCCTACATTCAACTGCCTACTTGACATTCCATTTGGGATATCTAAACTTTAACATTTCTAGAATATAGCAAGTGAATCTTCTTCCACTACCACATCTCATCACCAAACACATACCCTCATCCCTAGATTTAGTAGCCTCTTTAAAATTTTCTATCTTAGTGAATAACTGTCTACCAAGGTGCTCAGTCCAAAAACCTAAGTCATCTCTTAGTAATTTCTCTATTTCCTTCAACCTCCAACATTCACTCTACCAGTACATCCATGGAAGAGAGAATAAGAGGCTGGTTAAGAACATGAGCCCTCGAATCAAACTATCTGGGTTCAGATCCTGGCTCTATCATTTACTAACTCTGTAATATCAGGCAAGTTACTTACATTTGATCAAGTTGTCTCATCTGTAAAACAAAGACAACACTATTATCTAATTCATAGGGTAATGGGGGGAATTAGTGTGTTGTTAAGAGATGGGAACAATAGTCGATACATATTATGTGTTCAATAAATGTCAGATATTATTTTTGTTTCCAAAATATATCTCAAATCTGCCCAATTCTCTCCATATTCATATGTACCTCCATAGTTCAACTCACCGTCATCCTTTCTAATTGATCTCTCCACTTTCTCTATTGGGACACTACTATTCATTCTTCACACAGTAGTCAAAGGCATTCTTTAAAAGTATAACTTGGTTCACAGAGTAGTCAAAGGGATTCTTTAAAAGTATAACTTGGTTCACACAGTAGTCAAAGAGATTCTTTAAAAGTATAACTTGGATTGGATACTACTATAGTTTGGATATTTAGCCTTTCAAACCTCATGTTGAAATTTGATCTCTAATGTTAAAGGGGGGCCTAATGGCAGGTGTTTGGGTCATGGGGGTGGATCCTTCATGAATAGATTAGTGCCCTCCCCAGGGAGTGGGGCTAAGTGACTTCTTGCTGTATTCATTCCTGTGGAAGTCCCTCTGAAAGCTGGTTGTTAAGAAGAGCCTGGTACCTTCCCTGTCTCTCCTGCCTCCTCTCTTGTCTTACGATGGCTACTCAAGCCAGCTCCCATTTGCCTTCCACCATGAGTGGAAGGAGTTTGAGGCCTATACCAGATGCAGATGCCTGTGCCATGCTTCTTGTGTAGCCTGTAGAACTGTGAGCCAAATAAACCTCTTTTCTTTATAAATTACCCAGCCTCAAGTATTCTGTTATAGCAACACAAACAGACTAAGACAGATGCTCTCCTGCTTAATAACTTCCTCTGTCCTCTTTAGCATGGACTGGAAGTCCCTGAATGAACTGGCCCTACCCAACTCTCTGACCTCATCTGGTAATATTCTCCTGCTCACTCACTTCACTCTACCCATAGTGGCTTTATTCTGTTGCTTGAATATACCAACCTTACTCCAGCTCAGAGCCTTTGCTTATGCTCACCCCTCTGCCTAGAACACTCTTTTCTTGGCTCTTCATATGGCTGAATCCTCATTATCATGAACTCGACCTCAATGTGCCACTTCAGAGGGGCTTTCACTGGCTATCATATCTAACAAACTTCTGTTATTTGTCATCATATCATCCTATTTTATTTTCTTCATAACACTTCCAGCTCTCTAAAATTATACTATTTGTTTGTTTAATTTTTTGTTTAATGTCTCCTCTGTATAAGTTATATGAAAACAGGGACCTTGTCAATTTTTTTTACAGTTGTATTTACAATGCTTAAAAAGATGCTGAGCACTCAGCAGGTGTTTCATAATTTTACTGAATGAATTTTAATAAATTGGTGAGTTATGGAATGAATCCAGAAATGCAGGTTATTGGGTCTTCACTGTATAGCTTAGATAAAGATAAATTGTCAACTAACTCTCTAAA
Organism: Piliocolobus tephrosceles; assembly: GCF_002776525.5. NCBI lineage: Eukaryota > Metazoa > Chordata > Mammalia > Primates > Cercopithecidae > Piliocolobus > Piliocolobus tephrosceles. Next base: position 78,615,499 of record NC_045437.1, on the reverse strand, counting down.
CATAAAAGAAAACCAATGATCACATTAAATAAAAATATGGGCAAAGAGTTTCATGGTTTGGCGGAAGGAAAGTTCTTTCTCTACAAGAAAAAAAATTATGAAGATATAGGGAAAAATGCTAACCACTTTGTTTACCTAAAAACTGGAAAAATTTGTACAGCTAAAGATATAGTGAACAAAGTTAAAAGGACAAACAGACCAAAATAAAGTATCTAAAAACTAAAAGGTCTTATAAATGTAGGTGCAAAAATCCTCAACAACATATCAGTAAAGCAAATCCAGCAACATATAAAAATTATTATACATCACGACCAAGTGAAATATACTTGAGAATAAAAGGTGAGTTTAACATATGAAAATAATTCAACAAAATACACCATATGAATAGGAAATAAATGACAAAAACTATATCAACTCAATAGACACAGAAAAAGCATTTGACAAAACTCCAAATCCATTCATGACATAAAAAAAACTTTTAACAGACTTGGAATAGAAGAAAATTTCCTCAGTCCAACAAAGGCCATCTACAAAAAACCCACAGCAAAGAACATACTGTATGGTGAAATACTAAACACCTTTCCCCTAACTGGGAATAAAGCAAGGATGTCTGCTCTCATCTCTTCTATTCAACATAGGATTGGAGGTTTTAGCCAGTGAAGGAAGGTGAAAAAATAAAAATAAAAGGCATTCAAATTGAAAAGGAAGAAGTGAAACTATCTGTATTTGCAGATGAAATGTGATACAGAAAATCCCAAGGAATACAGTAAAAGACTAATCAATAAGTTCAGCAAGGTTGCAGAATACAAGTTCAATTATACAAAAATCAATTTCATGTCTATACATTAGCAATGAACAATCCAAAAATAAAATTGCCAGCTGGGTGCAGTGCCTCACTCCTGTAATCCCAGCATTGTGGGAGGTTGAGGCAAGTGGATCATTTGAGGTCAGGAATTCGAGACCACCCTGGCCAACATGGTGAAACCCTGTCTCTACTAAAAATACAAAACAATTAGCTGGGTGTGGTGGCCTGCGCCTGTAGTCCCAGCTACTCAGAAGGCTGAGGCAGAAGAATCGCTTGAACTCAGGAGGCAGAAGTTGCCCGTGAGCCAAGATCACGCCACTGCACTCCAGCCTGGGTGCCGGAGTGAGGCTCTGTGTCAAAATAGATATTTCATTTTTAAATATTTAAGTAAATATTTAATTTTTTAAAAATATTTAAATTTTGATGTAAAATTAAGTATTTATTTATTTGAAAACTAAATAAAATAAAATTGCTCTAGGCAACCAATATCTACTTTCTACCTTTATGGATTTGCCTATTCCAGACATTTCATATAAATGAAGCTATTATATATGTGGTCATTTGTGACTTTGACTTGGTATGTTTTCAAGATTTTTCCAAGTTGTAACATGAATCAGTTCTTCATTCCATTTTTTGCCAAATAACACTACATTGTATGAATGTAATATTTATTCATTGTATGAATTTTATCTACCTATTCATCAGGTGATAGACATTTGGGTTGTTTCTACTTTTTCACTATTATGAATATTGCTGCTATGAACATTCATATATAAATGTTTGTGTGGACACACATTTCAATTCTTTTGCGTTTATACCTAGGAATGAAATTTCTGGGTCATATGGTAACTTTTTGTCTAACTTTGTGAAGAATTATTGAGCTGTCTTCCAAAGTGGACATACCATTTTACATTTCTACCAGCAGAGTATGAAGATTCCAATTTCTCCACACCCTTATCAACACTTAATATCTATATATTTTTAAAATTACAATCATCCTAGTTAGTGTGTGAAATGGTGTCTTACTGTGGTTTTGATTGCATTTCCTGATGGACAATGATGTTGAATATCTTTTTATGTGTTTGTTGGTCATTTGCATACCTTCTTTGGAGAAATATCTATTCAGATTATTTGCCAGTTGTCTTTTTGTCTTTTTTTTTTTTTTTTTGAGACGGAGTCTCCCTCTGTCGCCCGGGCTGGAGTGCAGTGGCCGGATCTCAGCTCACTGCAAGCTCCGCCCCCCGGGTTTACCCCATTCTCCTGCCTCAGCCTCCGGAGCTGGGTGGGACTACAGGCGCCCGCCATCTCGCCCGGCTAGTTTTTTGTATTTTTTAGTAGAGACGGGGTTTCACCGTGTTAGCCAGGATGGTCTCGATCTCCTGACCTCATGATCCGCCTGTCTCGGCCTCCCAAAGTGCTGGGATTACAGGCTTGAGCCCCCGCGCCCGGCCTTTTTGTCTTTTTGTTAGGTTATATTTTTGTTGTTTTAAGAGTTCTTTATATATTCTATTTTTTTTTTTTTTTTTTTTTGGTGCTAAAACCTGGGATCGAATATATATTTTTATCAGATAGTTGATTTATTAATGTTTTCTCCCATTCTTTTTTTTTTTTTTTTTTTTGAGACGGAGTCTCCCTCTGTTGCCCAGGCTGGAGTGCAGTGGCCGGATCTCAGCTCACTGCAAGCTCCGCCTCCCGGGTTTAGGCCATTCTCCTGCCTCAACCTCCCGAGTAGCTGGGACTATAGGCGCCCGCCACCTAGCCCGGCTAGTTTTTTGTATTTTTTAGTAGAGACGGGGTTTCACCGTGTTAGCCAGGATGGTCTCGATCTCCTGACCTCGTGATCCACCCGTCTTGGCCTCCCAAAGTGCTGGGATTACAGGGTTGAGCCACCGCGCCTGGCCTGTTTTCTCCTATTCTATGGGTCATCTTTTCACTTTCTTGATGATGTCTTTTGAAGGATAAGAATTTTTATTTTTATTAAGTCTAATTTGTCTACCTTTTCTTTGGTTACTTATGCTTTTTTGACATATCTAAAAAGCCACTGCTTAATCCAAGGCCACAAAAATTTGCTCCTAGTTTTTCTTCCAAGACTTTTATAGTTTTAGCTCTTACATTTAGGTCTATAATCCATTTTGAGGTAATTTTTGTACACGGTATAGGATAGGGGCCATTCTTTTGCATGTGAATATCCAGTCCTACAAACACCTTTTGTTGAAAAGACTATTCGCTACCCACTGAAGTGTCTTCACACCTTTGTTGAAAAGACACCTCTCCTTTGAAAAATCTGATGCTTTGCTCTAATAAGAAGTAGGATGACAAGAGGCATGCTTTGGCCTCTTGGCAATTTTCTGACATGATGTTGAACAGTTGTCACAGGTGTCATTGATATTTGTAGATGGCTTTTATATAGAGAAAGTACCAATCTTACAACTCATCTAACTGAAATGAGATTTTAAATGAGACTTTGTCTCAGTTTCAATGGGGGCTCCAGGGCAATAGGTGCCTTTGTAAAAATTAGCAAGCAAGTACCTCTGCTGGGCAGATGAATTATAATAAAGTGCCTCTTCTAGCCCCATATGGTGCTAGGGGAACAAGGGCTGGAATTCAGCATTCCTTCATCCCCTTACCCTGGCATCTTTATATAAGGTACACACTGCCTAATCATTTGCAGTGGTCCTGGTTTCCATCTTCAGCAACATTCCAAAGTGAGCTGTGAGGCCATCTAAGCAGGACTTACAAAAGAGTTGGTAAAAACTACACAACTCTACTCTAAGAAAAGGTTGGAGAGGCAAGATAGAGGATATCCTTGGAGAGAGTTGTGCTGAGAGTCTAACTGCCTTAAAGGAGGTAGGGATGGGGACACTTCTTCTTTATCTCGAATGTGAGAAGGTCTCTTTGGGCACCATTTCTAGAAAGTATCTTACATGTTCTCTATAATATGATAAGGAGGCTGGAGTCTTACACAGAGCTGAAAAAATATATAATGGCTCAAACGACTTATAGTCGAGGGGACATCAGGTCAGTGTTTCGTGGACCAGATTGAGCCACGAAAGAGCAAGTCAGGCTGGAGCTGTCTAAGATCCTGCCTCATCTGAAAGGGTGAGGAGACCTCAGCATAGAGAGGTAAAAGTTTTCTGCTAGATACTCAGGTGCTACCAAAGGAATCAGAAAAGACCAGCTGGAGAAGATACATTTCTATTTTTCAAAGGACCTTTTGTGTGAGAGATCTCCAATGATGTGGGAATCTCAAAAAAAAAAAAAAAAAAAAAAAAAAAAAGAGGAGAGAGAGAGAAGAAGAGAAAGGGAAAAAGAAAGAAAGAAATCTATAAACATATTCATGTAGACATGCTCATGAGAGAAAACAATCAGGCTTAAACTCCACCTCATCTGAAGAGTGCCAGCACTAGTCAGGACTGTACCAGTCACTTGGTTGGTCTGTTTCCTTATCTCTTGTTTTCTCCCTCACCCACCTCCTGACTCTACATGGGTTAGAAGTCACTTCCCCGCAGAGGGTGGCAGGGAAGAAAAGGCAGGGTAAAGAGACAAGCAGCCAACTTCTCTCCACTTCCCACTGCATGCCCAAGTAGGAAGAGACACTTTAACTTTAAATCTATGTTTCAAGTTTTAACTATTACATAGACCTAAACAATTATTGGCCTAAGTCTCTTATTATAATTAAGTGTCCACAATATATTTTGTTAGCTAAGAATCTATATCTAGATCTAAATCTACCTGTGTGTGTATGTGTATATACAGTTGGCCCTTGAACAACGCAGTCAAAAGTCCATATAACTTTTGACTCCCCGAAAACTTAACTACTAATAGGCTACTGTTGACCAAAAGCCTTACAGATAACATAAACAGTCCATTAATATATATTTTGTATAGGTAATATATTGTGTATTCTTACAACAAAGTAAGCTAGAAAAAGAAAATGATACTCAGAAAACCAAAAGGCAGAGAAAATATGCTTATTATTCATTAAGCGAAAGTGGATCATCATGAAGGTCTTCATTCTTCTTCTTTTTTTTTTTTTTTAGACAGAGTCTGGCTCTGTCACCCACGCTGGAGTGCAGTGGCGGGATCTCAGCTCACTGCAAGCTCCGCCTCCCAGGTTTATGCCATTCTCCTGCCTCAGCCTCCCGAGTAGCTGGGACTACATGCGCCCGCCGCTTCGCCAGGCTAGTTTTTTGTATTTTTTAGTAGAGACGGGGTTTCACCGTGTTAGCCAGGATGGTCTCGATCTCCTGACCTCATGATCTGCCCGTCTTGGCCTCCCAAAGTGCTGGGATTAAAGGCTTGAGCCACGGCGCCGGGCCGAAGGTCTTCCTTCTTATTGTCTTCATGTTGAGTAGGCTGAGGGGCAAGAGGAAGAGGAGGGGTTGGACTTGCTGTCTCAGGGATGCCAGAGGGAAAAGAAAATCCACATATGTGTGGACCCACACAGTTTAAACCTGTGTTGTTCAAGGGTCAGCTGTGTGTGTGTGTGTGTGTGTGTGTGTACATATATATACATGTGTGTATACACACACACACACACACGATAGCCTATGCCCAAAAGCAGTGGAAAAACTAGTTTCACAGAATGCGTTTGAACAGGCAGTGTGTGTGGTATGTGGTATGGAGGGGGAGTATGGTAAGTGGTGGTGATGGGGAAGTGAAATTGTATTTGTTTGCACTCTCACAGTGCCACTTATTCAATGTTTCCATTCCTGAGCTATCAAAATGAATAAAATACAGTATGAAAGGGAGCCAGGTCTCTTTAAATTAAATAATGCCACTTCAAGAATCTTTGTAAAAATAACTTTGATTCAATTCTAGTAATACTTTAGGTAGTCCCCTAAAGAAACAACTGTACTGTAATTTGAGCATTGATAGCTCTAATGCAATTTAAGCATGGCTTCACTTCTGTCTTAATACCATCCCAATCCGTAGCATCCTTCTCTATATTGTTTTAAAGATCTTGTTGTTTAGGGTTCTTTGAGTTCAGTTTTAAGAAGTCAACACTTAATGAAATTAACACAGCACTGGAATATATTTTCAAAGAATTCTCCACATAGTTGGAAGCCATCCTATATAATTCCATCATACTTGATTATAACATGAAGAGAAACAAAAAAGTTAATCGTGACATAGAGACAACTTCACGTCAAAAAATGCCAATGAATGAGCCAATTCAGCAAACTGAATTTACTCAGCTTATTTGAACATCCATAAAGGAGACTTAACAACAACAGCATTTCCATATGCCAGGTGAAACCCTCAGAGGGAATAGGCCTCAGTTTAATAATGAAAGAGAAAGGAAAGGGCTGATAATTATTCTGTCTAAACAGTGTTTTGCGGCCTAACATCGATTGTGTCTTGAAATCCCCTTTGGGAATGGAGTAGGCAGCCTTTCCTTTGCTTTCACAAACCTCATGCAAATTATTTAAACATTTTTGCAATTATTTTCCTGAAACTGAGTTTTGGCCCAATGCCTAGAAACATTGAAAAGTGACATCACACTGCACCCAGAGAGGTAGATTCCAAAAAATTCTCTGGGGATGGGTACAACTGTCTTGGAGGTCGATTTCCAGATCATTGTGTAAACATGTGAGCCTATTGTTGCTTCTGCTTTTAGAGAGGCTCAGATAAGGACACCTCAAGTAAGCAAATGTTTAGGCAATTTACTTCTAGTTATCGTGCTATAAGTCGACTGTATGTGCAATTTTTAAAAGGTCCTTTCTATCTGTGTAAAAAATGTTTCTGTTGGCACTTTCTTAAATCCTTGATGTGTCTATGAACCCCCTTCTTAACATTAATCACAGAAAGAAACCTGCTCCCCTTTTTCTATATCCTAGACCTTCTATCTGGTTATTCATGAGGATAATTTTATAATTGATGCAGATGACTGGCCTAAAAATGATGACCCTCTTTTGTACTATTACTTCATGCTGAGGACAAAGAGGATACAGGAAAATTACTCCTTGGCCCAGGAAGTTTATTAAAATGCTAAATGAAGGTCTGGCGGCAGCTCAAAGAACTTTAAATAACCTTGTGGTGGAAAACCTCCAAAACCTCTTTTTACCATCAGCTTAAACTAGGCTGGCTGTGACAAAGAGTAAGAAAATAAGTAGTTTCAAGAGTGCAAAAACACATCTATTTTTAAAAGGTAGGTCCGTCCAATGGTTGTGGGCAAATGTGGTGCAGCCTCCTGAGGTTTGATGACGATCATCTATGGTAACGTGGGTCTGCTGGGTTCACAGCCGGTCCTCTGCAGACGCCACACGTCAGGCACGGACGCAGTTATGCAGAAGGAAGTGTAATGATACTGTGGCCGACGTAGTATTCTCTTTTTCGTCAATGCAAAACATGCTACTGACACGTTCTGTGGCTAAAATTCCATGGTATTAGAACATACTGTTACATGAAGTAGAATGACAATTTCTATTCCAGTTAATTCCATTGTACCTGAGAGCTGTAACTCAATGTGTGGTTTTGGCTCCATGTGGGTTCGCTGGATCCTTCTGCATTCAGCGAGTTGCAGATGATCTAAAAGATGAGTCTCCAGAGCAAAGGAGTTGAGCCGTGGTTTTTATAAATGGTTGCTGGGATATTGGAAACGCTTATGTTCAGGAAATCCACAGGGGTCAGAACACTAGATACAAACTGAACAAGAGAAGCTGACCTTTTCATGGTATCCCAGAGAGAACAAAAGAGGTAGCTTTCCACTGCCTCAGAGGAGCCAAGACAGGGAGGAGGACAGCTTTCCACAGCGCCATCAGGTAGAGCTCCTCCAGCCCACTCTGCACCTCATACCTTGTTTCCAGCCTGCCTTCCTGACACACAGATGCATTACCTTGGTGAACATAGCTTTTCTCCCATGGCCTTGTTTCCTCCAGCCCCAGAAGCTGTCTTCACTGAGGCATCCTTCAGAAGGATCCTTCCTTCTGAAGCTGTTCTGTCAAACCCTTCCCACAACTGAATTTCCCAGGCCAAACCTTAGTCAGGAACAATTTTTTAAAAACTGACCCTGAAATCCAGTATCACACTGCTGGGCAGCTAGCAGAGTGTGGCCCTTAATTCCAATACCTGGACTTGCAAAACCTGCTTTCACCCTCTTCACCAATCTTTTAACTGCAGCCCTGCTACATTTCTTGTCCTTGTCTTGGTAATTCATTTATTATATGAGTTCATCTAAAACTAATGCCCAACTTGTTCTTATATTTTAGTCCCTAGGCTGTTCTTAAACCTCAGGCCAAAAGCTGGAACTATCAATCCTAAATGTCCACCGTGCTGGGTTCTTCCTAAGTCATCATACGCCAAGGCTGACAGCCTCCACCGCACTGCAACCTGGTCAGTTATTGAGTTCCTTTGCTGTTGGACTGAACTCCCTTTCAGCTCCTGCAGCTGGGTTTGTGCCTCCACCGCCTGCCCCAGTCTAGCAGGCAGAGATAGAACCTGAGCCTCCCCTTCTAGGCTGTCCTGCCTCACTCAGATTAACTAGGCCATCTTAGGCAGTGCCCCAAGACATGAAGACTTGAGCTCAAGAGGTGGCCTCCTCTCTATTGAGCGCTAACTGAAGCTGGAAAAAGAATTCACAAATGTCTATGCTGAGATTGATGCTTCTACCATTGTAACTCCTACGCTTTTCAAACCTTATTTAGGACAATTGATGTCACATATGCTATTTACTGATCAAGTTGAGACTCTTATTACACAGCTATCGAAAATCTTAGTTTTGAAAAATACTTTATGTTTTAGGAAAATAGTCATGATTTAATGTTTGAGGGGAAAGCAGGATGCAGAGCTATATAAAGCTGGATGAGCTCACTGTGGCAAACATCATGTGGGATTTGGCTGCTCAGCATATAAACTCCCTTCCCAGGTTTGAAGAGTTTCCACCACGTGATTTCTTCATGCGCAGTGAAGGTCCCTCACCTTTAGAGAGGCAAGAAATTAAGAGCCTTTCTCTCACAGCTCCTTTACACTGGGGCAGGCATGGAGCCTGGACTTGATCAGATGCCCAGACTCACCTGGACTTTGAATGAAGAATCAGTGACCCACAGAAGAGAGGATAGTGGAAACTACATCCCATCAGGGAGAGCAACAATGTCTCCAAGGCAGGAGGAACGGCAGAGCCAGTATCAGTGTCTAGGCTGGCAGTGGCAAAGGTGCAGGCTTCAGTGAGAGGTCTTCATCACAGCAGCATGGGAGCCATGCCAGAATCATTCCACGGCACACGCTCCAGCCTCTAGCCATGGCTGATCAACCTCCATTTGTCACTCCTACAGCCACTCTTTTTCAGCACCGGTTCCCCAGACTTTCCTGTGAATTTCTGAGCTACCAAATACCTTCAATAAATTCCTTTCTACTTAGAGGAGTGACAGCTCATTATGCTGCTTGCAGTTAAGATTCCTGACTTAATATACCAATGTTATTTAAAATGCTAAGAGAAAAAGAACTTTTTTTTTTTTTTTTTTTAAGAGACAGGTTCTTGCTCTGTCACTCAGGCTGGAGTGTAGTGGCACCAATCATAGCTCACGGCAGCTTCAAGCTCCTGGGCTCAAGTTACCTTTCCACCTCAGCCTTCCAAATAGCTGGGACTACATGCACGCACCACCATGCCCAGCTAATTTTAAAATAATTTTGTAGAGACAGAGTCTATCTATGCTGCCCATGCTGGTCTCGAACTCCTGGCCTCAAGCAATCCTCCTGCCTTGGCCTCCCAAAGACTGACATTATGGGTATGAGCCATGCACCTAATCTACACAAATGTTAATAATGATTATCTTGGCCACGTGCAGTGACTCACGCCTGTAATCCCAGCACTTTGGGAGGCTGAGGCGGGCAGACCGCCTGAGGTCAGGAGTTTTGAGACCAGCCTGGCCAACATGGTGAAACTCCATCTCTACTAAAAATACAAAAGTTAGCTAGGCGTGCCTGTGATCCCAGCTACTTGGGAGGCTGAGGCGGGAGGAAACACTTGAGCCTGGAAGGCAGAGGTTGCAGTGAGCCGAGATCGTGCCACCATACTCCAGCCTGGGTGGTAGAGTTAGACTCTGTCTCAAAAAAATAAAAAACAATAAAAATAATTATTATCTTTAGGTGTGGAAAGATTATAGATCATTTTAATTTTCTTCTTTTTTCTTATGTGTATCTTCTAAAAATTTTAGTAAAATGATACTACCTTAGTAGTCAGAAAAAAAAGTAAGTTTTAAAATTTGAGATTTCTTTAGATCCCTATGTCTTTAATTGTCGGAAAATAATTAACTTGATTACTCAAGTAGAATCCATTTTTGCTTCTATCAGAATAAGGTATCCGACAACTTTAACTTTGACCTGGGCGAATCACAGGAATTGGAGTGAGAGAAATGCCATTATATTTTAATTGAATTGTTTTCCTTTCTTTCTTTGTTTTCTTTTCTTTTTTCCTTTTTTTTTTTTTTTTTTGAGATGGGTTCTTGCTCTGTCGCCCAGGCTGGAATGCAGTGGTGCATCTCCACTCACTGCAACCTTTGCTTCCTGGGCCCAAGCAATTCTCCTGCCTTAGCCTCCTGAGTAGCTGGAATTACAGGCATGTGCCACAAAAACTGGCTAATTTTTGTATTTTTAGTAGAGATGGGGTTTCACCATGTTGGCCAGGCTAGTTTGAACTCCTTCTTTTTTTTTTTTTTTTTTTTTGAGACGGAGTCTTGCTCTGTGGCCCAGGCTGGAGTGCAGTGGCCAGATCTCAGCTCACTGCAAGCTCCGCCTCCCGGGTTCACGCCATTCTCCTGCCTCAGCCTCCCGAGTAGCTGAGACTACAGGCACCCACCACCTCGCCTGGCTAGTTTTTTTGTATTTTTTTAGTAGAGATGGGGTTTCACCGTGTTAGCCAGGATGGTCTCGATCTCCTGACCTCGTGATCCGCCCGCCTTGGCCTCCCAAAGTGCTGGCATTACAGACACGGGCCACTTTGCCTGGCCCTGAGACTAATTGTTACCTCTCAATCCTAATATACACATATTTCAAATTGGTTTTAGAACTCGATAAGTCCTTTGAAAGTTGGTCTGAGGAAAAATGGACTATGTTTACAAAACTTTAACATAATCCAGAGAAATGAGGAATGTCATCTTAGCATTGATGTTTATAAAAGTGTATAAAAGCAGACGAATGCCACCCCTAGTGTTCTTTCTTGGCTTCTGATAACCAGCCATCCCAACAGTCTTGTAAAAACTGAGAATAGTAGTCTGGGTATTGAACCTATCAGTGATTCATGCAGTTGGCCTACGTGGCTACCAATAATAGCATGAATAGCACAGAGGAAAATGTATAATGTCCTTCCTTAGAACAAAAGCCCAGCTACTAAGAAAAAACAAAGCCGGCCATCGTTAGGAAGCAGTGATAGTCTTGCTTGTCCTTGTGAGAACACCCAGAGTTTTTTGGTGTTCCAGCTTCACACTAGGAGACTGCCTACTTTTGACCATGAATGAGAGATTCAAGTTACATCAGAAAACAGTCTCCTGCCATTCCATCAACAGTACTGAGAAAGAATTCAAGGGAACTCTGCAGATGTGAACTAGCTGTGGTCACTGAGTTGCTGCGACCCTCAGAGTGTTGAGACTGCATTGATCATGCCAACAGAAGAAGCAGCAACACATAGTGGAGTGGAAGGAGAATGGAATTTAGTCCAACAGACTCGGTGTTAGAGCCCAGGCCAAACATCCATCAGCTAATTGCATGAGCTTCTTGCCTCTCTGAGCTTCAGTTCACTACCTACAGAATGCAGATAAAAGACCCACCTCATGGTGTTAAAGGGGATAATGTATATAGAACTTCCAGCATAGTGTCTGGCTTATAATGAGTACCCAATAAATGTAAGTTATTTTCCATCTATGACCCCTTTCCTCTTATTTTTCTGGGAAAATCTTTATCTTTTACAAACACTGAGTTTAGATAAAGTTTCTGCAATAAGATAATTTCTTTAAATCTCTCAACTCTGGTAAAAGGCTGTAGTTACCTTCTAATTATTCCTTGGAAATAGATGCCTTGCCCAAACCAGGAAAAATTGTTGAAAAAGGGAAACACTCTCAAACAGCTTAGCAAACGTGTTATGTCAACATTGCACGTGACAAATGGATTGTCATTTAACATGTAGGAATCAGTATTAAAATTCAGGAAAATGGTATTAGAGTTCATGGGGTTAAAATTGGTTAATTTATGAGGTGTGGGTATGGATAATTAGCTTGGACATTAAGGTATATAGCTTTCCATACCCTCCCAAACATCATTTTTCTTGCCAATGTGTAAATGGAACCCTAGTCTCTATTTGAGAAGATGACACAATAATAGAAATGTGGAAAAGGAAAATCAAACTGGAAAAGAAGCTGTGTCAAAAAAAATCAATAATTTTGCTACTGAGAAATTGCTACCATCCTTATCCAAGAAGGGGTGGAAAGGTCAGACCTAGCTAACTTGTGTGATAAATGAGTTTATAAAGTAGGCTGTATCAGGAGACTAATTTAATTGGCTTCTTTAAGTGTGATAATATTCCACATTTCCTACAGATTTTTTCCTTTATTAAAATCTTAAAGCTGAGTGTAAGGCACATCTTGTCTACCTTAATGATATAAACAGTGCCAACTGCTGCCAGGGCATAAAAGAATTCATTATTATTATTACCAACATGTGACCAAAATATTGAAAACAAAACAAGTTTTTTTTTTTTTTTTTCTTGACAGTTTAGACAATTCCAAGTCATACAAGGACAAAGAAAATACATATTTGTCCTACCACCCCTCTGGGATATTTGGGCCCTCACTAAATAACCACTTTTGTTGCTCCCAAATTAAATAACCAAGCTCAGATTTAAATTAAGGAGTTTGTTTATACACTTAGGTGTGCATTCTTGGCTTTCAAACTCAGTTTCCCTTATCTATACTAGTGGAATGTTACCAGTTTAGGTCATAATCCTCTGGCTGTCACTTTCTACATGAAGAGAAAGACATTTGTGAGACAATAGAAATTTTAAACTTAATTTTACACAAGTTCCCTGCCTCTTTTTTTCTGAATAGCTGGTAGATAGAACAGCTCTAGATCAGGAACACGGTAAAAACAAACAAACAAAACGTATAAAACAAAGAACCAGACAACATTTGCCTCTTAGACTGTTAAGAAAAGGGATAAAAGCCAACACAAGGTTAAATCCTCACACAGTTTCATGGAGAACTGCGGTGGTGCACCAAATAAATGAGTCTGAGCTTGGAACCTGTGGATCTAATTTGGCCTGTAAGAAAAACATTGAGAAACAAGGGGGAAAGATCCGATGCAGCATTAGATCATGTTTTCTGGTGGTAATTGATAGGGATGGTAATAGATGTTATACAAAACAGCCATCCAAAAAAATAAATAAATAAGATTTTAAGATCCAATGTGATTAGGAAATTCTGCATTAAATAGGGTGAAACTGGTTTTTCTCTCCAATTTTTGTTGTTTTAAATTTCAATAATCCTCCAAGCCTCTCATGAGGCACGTTGAAATCTTCAAAAGAGTAACAATAATGGTAGAATTCTTCTTGTTCAAGGAAAAAAACAAAGCTAAGTTTACACATTAAAATAGGTATCCTGGTGACACTGTCCTAAGATTTCTAGATTTTCTGTAAGGAGTATGAATTAGATTTTTCATTAGGGAATAACAAAAAACCCTCTCCTTTTCTCACCCTTACACATAATCCAATAGTATGTCCTGTGAGCTCTCCCTGCAGAGTCCATTCTGAATCTAACTCCTGCTTACTGGCTCCCAAGACCTTATCTCTAGATGCAACGTCCCCCCCATAAATGGTCACTTGGCCAGCCTTCCTGCTTCCTTCCTGTCCATCTGATTGATCCTTCCCAGAGCAGCCAGCTGGAGGAATCTTCCTGACGTGTAAATCACAGATATCTGCCCTGCCTGCAGTCCTCTGCAGGCCTTTCCTGCACCAGGACGTGCCCGTGCTCCTGGGAGCCCTCCAGGACCCTGCAGCGTACTCGCAGCCGCCCCACCCCTTGCTGCAGATCTGAACCAGTTGTGATCACTGAGTTGCTGCGACCCTCAGAGTGTTGAGACTGCATCGATCATGCCAACAGAAGCAGCAATGCATAGTGGAGAGGAAGGAGAATGGAATTCAGTCCAACAGACTCGGTGTTAGAGCTGTGCTGGGCACCAGAGCCTCTCAGGTCTCCGCACAAACCGAGCTCATTCCACTCTGGGGGCCTTTGCTCTTGCTGTGCCTTCGGCTAAGAATACTTTTGGCCAGGATCCCCACGGACTGCCTCAGTTTCACTGTTCAGATCTCAACGTACTTGCCACCTACCCAGACGGCTGCTCCTTGACCACCCATTTAACTAAAGCAGCCCCCGTCCATTTAATCTTCATGAACGCATATTGCCGCCGAAAATGATCATAATTAGCTCTCAGCCTACCGATCACCTTTCTTTACTAGAATATGATCTCCTTGATAATGAGGATTCTTACTCAGCTGTGTCCACAGTGCTTCGAATAAAACAAAGTCGGTGCTTAAAAGATATTTGAAAAGGGATTGGAGAAAGGGACATTTATTTATTTAATTTTTAAAACTTCTTTATAAAATGTAATGTAAATTGACAATTCATAATGGTATATATTTGTGGGATACAAAGTGATGTTATGATTTGTGAACTAATGTGAAATAATTAAATCAAACTAATAAACATATTCATCACTTTAAATACCATGTTTTGGGGTGGGAACATTTGAAATTATTTACTATAGTCACCATGCTGTGAAATAGATCTCAAAAAAATAAAACTATTATTCAGTTTATTTCTCCTACCTGAGACTTTGTATCCTTTGACTATCATCTCCCCATTCTCCCAACACCCCCAGCTTCTGTAGCCACCATACTACTCTGCTTCTATGAATTCAATTGCTGTTGATTCCACAAATAAGTGGGAACATGCATGCAGCATTTGTCTTTCTGTGTTTGGCTTATTTCATTTAGCATAATATTCTCTAATTCCACCCATGTTGTCACAAATGACCACATTTCCTTCTTTTTTAAGGCTGCATAGTATTCCATAGTGCATATATGCATTTTCTTTATCCATTCATCTGTTCACGGACACTTAGGTGAATTCTGTAACTTGGCCATTATGGATAGTGCCGCAATGAACATGAAAGTGCAGATTTCTCTTTGACAAACAAATTTCAAATATTTTGGGTAAATACCCGGAAGTTGGATTGCTAGATCATATGGTAATTCTATTTTTAGTTTTTTTGAAGAACCACCATACGCTTTTCCAACGGTTACACTAACTTACATTTTCACCAAGAAAGGGATATCTATTGAGTACCTCATATAACACAGTGCTAAAAGTCTGATCTTCCACATAGATTGTCAGCTACATGTCATCCTCATTTTACAGAAAGGGGAACTAAGATTAGGAGAGATTAAGTAACTTATTGAGGGTGTCACAACTAGTTCCTTCCTGTATGTTATACCAATAATAAGCTGGGAAAATATCTACTTCAAAAGTTTTACTTCATAATTTCCAAAACCTTAGCAGTACAAATCTCCAACCCCTAATAACAAAGCCTGCAGTTTCTCTTTTTCTAGTTATTGCAAAATATATTGACATTTTATTTATCAGACACTTACTGTTCTAAATAAGTGATTTTTTCAGATAACTAAAGCTTACCTGTTAAATGTCAAAACTTTTTTATTTACATCATGTTCAGTAAGATGTTTCTAAAATGTACTCTGTATTTCTCAGTCTTCTTAAACAGTTTATTTAACAGAATTTACTGTTTTCTGAATAATACATGGTAATTTTTAGAAACATCAGTTATTATTCTGAACAAAAAGAATTTCCTATTCATCATAACAGAATTGGCCACATAATGTGCAGGGCCTAAAGCAAAATGAAAATGTGCAGCAGCCTCTTGTTGCAAACTTATTAAGAATTTCAACATGACAACAGCAGAGAATTAAAACAGGCACAGGGTCCTTTGTGATTGCACAGGCCACATACTATGCAGTTGACCCTGTATCATGTCCACATAGTGTCTTGCACGTAATAGGAATTCATAAGCATTTACTAAATAATATCTTTAAGACCTAGTGAGTGCTGTAGGGCTCATTTCTTTAAATGAATTCAAATATGGTAAAAATAAAAACAACATTAATTGAATTATGTGTCAGGCTTTACGTGTGTTTTCCCATCAGATCCTCAGAAAAGCTTGTGAGTTTCATTTAGGATATGATGGCTGCATATAACAAACTCACTTGGAGTGGCTTAATCAAACATAGGTTTTATTTTTATATACTTGATAAGGGTCTAGTATCCATAACATCATTTAACCAAGGGGAAAAGTTCTGAGAAATGCTTTGTTAGAAGATTTCATCATTGTACAAAGATCACACAGTGTATAACACAAAGCTAGATGGTACAGGTTACTACACACCAAGGTTATATGGTATAATACTATACAACGGTAACACAGCTTTGAGTATTTGTGAATCTAAATTATCTAAACATAGACAAGGTATAGTGAAAGTATACTATTATTTTAACATAATCCTAGAGGACCTCCACAGTATACGCAGGTATCACCATTAACTGGAACATTATGTGGTTATGCGGCATGGGACATCACTGTATATACTAGAGTGGAAAACAGATGTTTAAATAGAAACTTATTTACAATGTTCATAGCAGTTCTGTTTACAATAGCTGAAAGATAAAAACAACCCAAATGTCCATCAACAGATGAACAGATTAAAAAAAAGTTATATATCCAAACAATGAAATATTATTCAGCTATAAAAAGAAATGACGTACTGATATGTGCTACATGAGTGAGTCTTGAAAACATACTGAGTGAAATAAGCCAGAGACACAAGGCCACATATTACATGATTTCAGTTACATGAAATGTCCAGAAAAGGCAAATCTAAAGAGACAGAAAGTAGATTAGTGGTTTCCGGGGGTCCGGGAAGATTGGGAAATGGGGAGTGACAGCTTAATAGGTTTCTGTTTGAGATGATGAAAAAGTTCCAGAACTAGATAATGGTACTGATTGTGCAATGTTGTAAATGTTGTGCAATGTTGTAAATGTACTTAATGACACTGAATGGTATACTTACAATAAATTTGTTATATATATTTTACCACAATTTCAAAAAAGGAATGAAGTACTGACATATCATACAGTACTTCACGGATGTAAACATACAACATTAATGAAACTTGAAAATATTATGCTAAATGAAAGAAAGCTGGTCACAAAAGGCCACATATTGCACAGTTCTATTTATATGGAATGTCCAGAATAGGAAAATCCATGGAGACAGAAAGTAGATGCGTGGTTGCCTAGGGTTGAGGGAAGAAGAGACTGGGGAGTGACTGCTAAGGAGTTTGAGCTTTTTGGGGGGTGATATAAATGTTCTGGAATTACATGGTTGAGATCTTTGCACGACCATATATGTGTGTGTGTTTGTGTGTGTGTGTGTAAAACCACTGAATTGTACACCTTAAACAGTTGAATTTTAACCTGGGTATGGTGGCTCGCTTCTGTAATCCAGCACTTTGGGAGGCTGAGGCAGGTGGATCACCTGAGGTCAGGAGTTCGAGACCAGCCTGGCCAATATGGTGAAACCTCGTCTCTACTGAAAATACAAAAAAAAAAAAAAAATTAGCCAGGCATGGTGGCATGTGCCTGTAGTCCCAGCTGCTCGGAAGGCTGAGACAGGAGAATTGCTTGAACCCAGGAGGCAGTGGTTGCCGTGAGCCAAGATCACGCCTCTGCACTCCAGCCTGGGTTACAGAGCAAGACCCCATCTCAAAAAAAAAAAAAAAAAAAAAGTTGAATTTTAGGTATGTGAACTATAATTCAGGAAAAGCTGTTATACAAAAGAGTAAAAGGTCCAAATATCATGCATGACATTTTGAAAAGTTTCGGAGTTTGGAGACCTTTTTTGCTCAATTTCTGGGTGCTACAAATATACCAGTTGATTGATATAACTGCATGAGGGACCTTCAGATAAATGAGCTATTTCTGAATAAAAGCAAGAAATTCAGACAGAAGGGGCCAGGGGAGAGGCGAACAGTTCCTTTTGTTGCAGTCTTTGTCTCTGCTTCTCTAATTTCTATAATGCCCTTAGAACTCCCTGTTGACCTTTCTAAGTCCTAGAATTCAATTTGAGAAACATTGGCCAAAGACATTTGGTAGAGCCAAGATAACTGTATCAGTGCCTCATATTTAATCTAAAGGACTATAACAGGTTATCTGAAAATATTGGAAAGGGTCTAGAGTTGTTTGACACTCTTGTTAGAAACCTAGTGATGAAGAGAGACATGTTGGAGAAATCTAATTGCCTAAAGGTGTTAAATGCTTTTGTAGATAAATATCTTGGTTCTGTACTTTAAAAATAAGGTAACCTGCAAAGTCATTCACGAGATTCATATTGAGGAACTTCAACAAACTGAAGTGATATTACTAGAGACCTATAGCTTATGAGGAAAGAGAAAAGCTCAAAGAAGTGACTCACTCTGGGGAAAAAACTCAGAAAGATCACCACTTACAATGAGCATAAGCTTCTATGCCAAAACCAAGCTCAGGGGAGAAGACCATGCCATCCATCAAGAAGAGAGGCGTTGTCCAGAACAGAGTTTTCTTCAAGAGACTTACTTATGCTACCTCAGAAGGAGTGGGTTGCTTCCGATGCAGGGCAATCCTAATTTTTGCAAATTACAATTAAGGCCATTTGAAATTATGTCATATAAAATAATTAACAAAGCATTCGTGGACAAAATGTAAAGAATGTAAGCAAAACAAAAGAATGCAAACTCTGAAACTACATCTAAATATATTTAAAAATCTTAATTTCAAAGCTTGTATGTAAGGGATTTGTAATTGGGTTTATGCTATTGCTATAGTGGTGCCATTTTCAGCTGATAAATAGAAATACTTGTCTTTTTTATTTTGGTCATGATTAGGCTGAAATTAACGAAGCTTTGAATTACACAATCTCTTTTGAAGTTCCTCCTTCATGAAATGCTACTGCTCTGTACCTCCAAGAAGAGACTGAGGATGGGAATTCCTAATTCCATGTATCTCAATAGAATAATGAGAGTGGAAGCTCCACAAAGGGCTTCTTCTCCAATGCAGTCAGGACTGGGAGTTGGTTTGTTAATGAAAGATAATGGTTAAAGAGGTGAATCATAAGAAAAAAACATAGATAGACATGTAAATATTTGTTTTAAATTAAAGTAAGTGTGTTCAGCTTTTGATATAAGGCCCAAGTTTTTTATTATACTTGAATGCCAGTGAGTTGATTGGAGTTCTGCTTCATCTTTCTTGCATGAAGTGCACCCATTATACAGCCTCTACTGTTTCCAATCATAACTGATTTAAAGGGAAGCAAAAACTTAAAGATACTATTGGACAAACTGAATGCAGAATCCTTCCAGAATTTTATAATAGCTTTTTTATTTTAATCATTGCCCAGCAACTTACTTTTATTGAATCTTGTCAAAATTTTCAACCAGGGTTTCAAAAGGACAGCCTTGATTTTTGCATTCATATTACATATATCTATATAATACTTAATTTAATTTACTTATGAATAATGATAAGTTTAGCTGGTATGCAACAGTCTGGGGAACAAATATTCTTGAGTCTGGATAAGTATAGAACTCAACTATGGTAGCAGAAATACACAGGGGGTCTAGAGCGTGGCCTTGTAGCTATGGTGCTCAGAGTATCAATCACTATGTTTCCCTGCAATATGTGGCATACTCACTCTAAGCAATGTGTCAGGGCCAGTTGGAACTGCTCTGCAACACCAGATCTGCACTGCCTCCCTTCCTCTTCCTCACTGTTGAACATTCAGTTGCAAGCCCTCCTTCCTCAAACAACTGAGCTACTTACTGGTGGTGGCCAGTCCAGACCTGCCCTGCTCAGTGCCTCCTAGGCTTCATGGCCCACTGGCTGTGTGATAGCATGTGCCCACAGACTGGTCTTCATCACAGTGTTGTGGTGTGACTGTTCACTTTACCATGCCCAGGGATGATTCTGTAATCTGTGACTGGTTTGGCAACATGGTTCTGTAACATAAGAAACCATTCCTGAACCCTGAATGCTAGATCCAGATGACAGTGCTAGCCCAGAGCAGTTTTTGCCACCATATAAAGTAATTTTGTTGGAGTCTCAGGATGACATAGTAGGAGGTACAAAATACAGCAAAAGTCCCCTTTGGATGCTCCCTCAGCATAGCCAACTTCACATCCTAGAGAACTGACCTTCATCATCTCCCTAATGCTTTACATGGGGAAATCTAGGGAAGCCCTCAGAGGCATATTCATTGCATCCTGACAAATTTGGTATCATCTCATATCTTTGTTGGCACCCATATCATTTAAATTGGAAGACTAAAGTCAAATTCCATGGTGTTATCTACCAGAGTATATGGCCTCACCCATCCTAAAACCTGATGTTTGCTGTAGTCAGTTCCATAGAACACCAGCCTCCTTTCCCTTCCTTTTTAGCTATACCGAATTTTTTGGGGGTGGTGGGAGGTGTATAGTTTTTGAAAGATTTCATGTAAAAACTAAGGGAAATGGGAATTCAAAGTTCAAGTTGGGCTGGAAAATTCTTGAGAACCCCTAATATTAAGAATGGAATAAAAATTAAAAATGATGCATACATAGTAGAAAGGGGGCTAAAAATAAATAGAAGTTACACATTTCAGAATTTTAGAGGAGGAATAACAGACTTTCAGAAAATAAAGGCACTTGGAAAATCTGTGTGAAATAGTTAAACTGAAAGACCAGGGGCTGCTGGGCAGGAAGTAACTGAGTCAATGGGTCCAGAAGGCCTCATGCTACAGCACCATAACAGAAAGAGAACTGCTTCCAGGTCACATGTTAGGGTTTGTACTCATTTTAGGGTGCCAGATCCTCTTTCCACGTTTTCCCTTTGCCTTTTTTATCAAACCCTCTTCAAATGAAAGCAAGGTTTCTACATTGTCCCATGACAGGTATCACTTTACATTGATTGGCTTCATGCTTGTACACACCTCTCATGTTACCAGAGAATGCACCTCCCAATTGCTTAGATATTTGTCCATCTTGGGGGAAATTTTCTTTCTTTGCATCACCTTGGTACTTATGAACTATAAACTCTGTAGCCTGGTTGTTCCTGGCAGTAGCTCCGTGAAGTTTCTTCTTTTGTTTCTGAGTGAAATTCCTCCAAAAATGTTTCCTTAAAAGATACTTGTCTCCCAGCCCACCTCCAGTTGGACTCGATTTCTTGGACCTCATTTGGTGTCTTTCAGGACTCTCATAAACCTGCATTGTCACACATACCCCAGCAATGTGTTCAAACAAAGCCATCTCCATTCTGTAGCTGGGTCTACAAACCTGCATATTCACCATTGATTGTATAAGCCACCTAGCAGCTGTCCCTTTGTCTGCATTGGTTAATTGATTAAGCACTGACTATACCAAGGCAACTCTCAGTCCCCTGTATTAGTCTGTTTTCACACTGCTCTAAAGATACTACCTGAGACTGGGTAATTTATTAACAAAAGAGGTTTAATTGGCTTACAGTTCTACATGGCTGGAGATGCCTCAGGAAAATTATAATCATGATGGATGGTGAAGGGGAAGCAAGGCACATCTCACATGGTGGCAGGAGAGAGAGAGAGAGAGGGTGCAGGGGAACTCCCACTTTTAAGCCATCAGATCTCATGAGAACTCCCTCACCATCAAGAGAATAGCATGGGGAAACCACTCCCATGATCTAATCACCTCTCAACATGTCACTCCCTCCACACGCAGGAATTACAATTTGAGATGAGATTTGGGTAGGGACACAGAGCCAAACCATGTAATTCTGCCCCTGGCCTCTCCAAAATCTCATGTCCTTTTCACATTTCAAAACCAGTCATTCCTTCCCAACAGTCCCTCAAAGTCTTAACTCATTCCAGCATTAACCCAAAAGTCCAAGTCCAAAGTTTCATCTGAGACAAGGCAAGTCCTTTCTGCCTGTGAACCTGTAAAATCAAAAGCAAGTTAGTTACTTCCTAGATACAACAGGAGTACAGGCATTTGGGAAATTTTCCTGTTCCAAATGGGAGTAATTGGCCAAAACAAAAGGGCCACAGGCTCCATGCAAGTCTGAAACCCAATGGGTCAATCATTAAATTTTAAAACTCCAAAATAATCTCCTTTGACTCCATGTCTCACATTTAGGGCACACTGATGCAAGAGCTGGGTTTCCAAGGCCTGGGGCAGCTCTGCCCCTGTGGTTCTGTAGGGTATAGCCCCCACGGCTGCTTTTACCAGCTGACATTGAGTGCCTGTGACAATTCCAGGTGCACAGTGCAAGGTGTTAGTGGATCTACCACTCTAGGGTCTGGAGGACGCTGGCCATCTTCTCACAGTTCCACTAGGCAGTGCTCCAGTGGGGCACTGTGTGGGGGCTCCAATCCCACATTTCCCTTATGCACTGCCCTAGCAGAAGTTCTCCATGAGGTCTCCACCCTGCAGCAGACTTCTTCCTGGACGTCCAGGTGTTTCCATACATCCTCTGAAATCTAGGCAGAGGCTCCCAAAGCTCAATTCTTGTCTTCTGCACACCTGCAGGCGCAGCCATGTGGAAGCCACGAATGCTTGGGGCTAGACCTGCAGACCTGTGATGGGAGGGTCTGCTGCAAAGATCTCTGAAATGCTCTGGAGACATTTTTCCCATTGTCTTGGCTATTAATATCCAGCTCCTTGTTTGCTCCTTATGCAAATTTCTGCAGCTGGCTTAGAATTCCTCCACAGAAAAATGGGTTTTTCTTTTCTACCACATGGTCAGGCTTCAAAGTTTTCAAACCTTGATGCTCTGCTTCCTGTTTAAACGTAAGTTCCAATTTCAAACCATCTCTTTGTGAACACATATGACTGAATACTTACAGAATCTGCCAGGTCACGTCTTGAATGCTTTGTGGCCTAGAAATTTCTTCCACCAGATACCCTAAATCATCTTTCTCAAGTTCAAAATTCCACAGATTTCTAGTGCAGTGGCAAAATGCCACCAATCTCTTTGTCAAAGCATAGCAAGAGTGACCTTTGCTCCAGTTCCCAATAACTTCTTCATCTCCATCTGAGACCACCTCAGCCTGGACTTCATTGTCCATATCACCACCAGCATTTTGGTCAAAACTATTCAACTAGTCTCTAGGAAGTTCCAAACTTTCCAACATCTTCCTGTCTTCCTCTAAGCCCTCCAAACTGTTCCAACCTCTGCTCATTACCCAGTTCCAAAGCTGATTCCACATTTTCAGGTTATCTTTATAGCAGTGCCCCACTCTGCCAGTACCAATTCTCTGTATCAGTCCATTTTCATACTGTTATAAAGAAACTACCTGGGGCCAGACAATTTATAAACCAAGGAGGTTTAATTGACTCCTAGTTCTGCATGGCTGGAGAGGCCTCAGGAAACTTACAATCATGGCAGAAGGTGAAGGGGAAGCAAGGCACGTCTTACATGGCAGTAGGAGAGAGGTGCAGGGGAAACTGCCACTTTTAAACCATCAGACCTCGTGAGAACTCCCTCACTATCATGAGAACAGCAAGGGGAAACTGCCCCCATGATCCAGTCACCTCCCATCAGGTCCTTCCTCGACATATGGGAATTACAATTTGAGGTGAGATTTGGGTGGGGACACAGAGCCAAACCGTATCACCCCAGACCCCAGCTTCCAGGAATCTAGTCACCCATATATTGTTGCTATGTGTGGCTTTACTGGTAATTTGTGCAAAAAGGTCAAATCACACAATGTCAGCACCTCACTGGAGACATCCATATAGACACCTCTTCTCTATCCTCAGGAGATTGCAGAAACCCCTCCTCTGACAGCTACCCCTCCCCCAGGCTTTTTCCAACTCCGCCTGCTTAGTATGCAGAAGAGCTTTCTTCTCTACCTTGAAACTAAGCCCTAAGGCTTCCTTACTCGCTGGCTTAGCAAAACATCTTCTCAACAAAGGCTGGGCCTCTCCCTACATGGAAATTCTCTCCTAGCAGAGATACAAAATTGAAAGTTTTCTTTATGCAGCTCCAGTTGTACTTCTGATTTCCGTGGGTCAGCCAACTTCTGCTTTGCCCACAGCTCCAATTCTTAACTGGCTCCCTCCATCAGGTTCTACTGGGCCCTGGGCTGCAATCACGCCTCTTCTTTGTGGACTTCTAATTTTTGGCAGCCTTCTGTCTCTCCCTTTCTAGGCACCTTAACCTTGACCGTCACATACTGCTACCTTAATACATTCTCTGATAAGATTTACCAGCAGTAAAAACTGTCACTCAAACAAGACCACAAAGCAACTCTCCTGGGGTATCATTCTTGGTACAAAAGAAATAGGGATTTCATTTATTTTGCAGCCATTAGCTTTTCTCCTCCACCATCATCCAGGTTATCTCTAATGGTCTCCACAGCTCTCTCCTAGGGTGGTCTGGTACGGTCCTGGATTTCATCCCCATTATCTTGCTTAAATTCTTTAATTATCTCAGATTCAATAGCGAACCCTTGACCATTATACGTCCTTTAGGGGGACCCATAATGGGATTGTTCTTAAACTTTAGGCTGCACAAGAATGTCCTGGAGAGGCTGTTTAAAAGGCAGCCCCTTACCTACAGTTCTGATTCAGTAGATCTATGGTGTGACCGAGGAATCTGCCTTTCCCGCTACTACACCCAAGTGATTCTGAAGCCAGAAATAGGAGCCTCATATTCTTTCCCAAAGTGGGCCATTCATACTGCTGCAACCCAAGAGATTTTAATAGTTATGCGTTTGTTTTAATTTAAATTTTAAAAAACCCTATAGACTAGCAAAAGCTTGATTTCATAGATATTGCTTAGAAGGCTAAGCAAACATGGTGAGTTAAGAGCATGTGGGCTACCTGTCTTCAAACCGTGGCTCTGCCATGGGTAGACTACTTAACTGCTCTATGCCTCTGTTTCTGTATCAGTAATATGGGACCTATAGCACCTAACACACAGAATTCAAGAGTAAATGAGATAATGTACTTAGAACCGTGCCTGGGACAGAGTAAATACTCAAAAAGTTTAGACATTATTATCCCCTGTGTATTACCATATTTAAAGCATTCCTTTATTTTTTGATGTTTTCTATTCTTGAGAATGTTTGTGATTCCTGAAGGACGTGATTCTAGAGGAAGAAAATCCACACGTAATAAAGTAGGAGTAGCAACAATTGTGCATATGTTTACGACTTCCCATGGCTTGTTTATGTCTACATTTCTCCTTAAGACTGACTTTTTTGTCATTGTTGTTCAAAATGTCTTCCCCTTCTAGACTACTAAAGTCTGGCTCAAACAAACATGACCATTCTCACACACCAAAAGCAAGAGGCTCTACAGCCTTCCTATACCATTCTCATTGCTCTGATCCTGAGACTACAGGGCATAACCTCTGCAGGTGGGGAGCAGTCTCTTCACTATCATTTGTTGTCTTCAGCTTCTCTTTTTCTCTACCACCAAAAGAAAAGTATGCCCTTAGGTTGAAAAAGAAGAGAATCACTAAACACAAATTTGTCAAGCTCTAAGACAGTAGCTCTCAAGTATTCTTCTTAAGAACTGAGCTTGTCACAGTCAACCCTCCAGGCAGAAAGTTAGCCTTCCACCATTCCCTCCTACCTCTTGCCTGTCTGAATTTTCTCATCTTGTGATCTGGAGTTTACCTTGGTAGTTTTCCTGACTATTAGGACTCCCTTTCTTATATTTGGATCCTGCCAACAAGAGTGCTTGTGAGGTGAGAAAATGCTACGTTTCCATGGTGGCAATGCACCACTGTGCACACCTTGTTACTCTGTTGGTGGGTGGCAGGGCTGACCCTTTGCTCCTGGGCACTGGAATCTCCACCGAGAAGCTTCCAGTTGAGCCAGCTGCTTCTGGCCTGTGTAGTCAGGTACCTTCTCCTGAATGAGTCCTCATTGGTTGAGTGGTGACGTGTCTCACAGGAATGCCATCAACCTGTCTTTTCTTATGTCGGCTTTTTGGTCGGTTTATTTTTCCCAATCTTCTCAACGATGTATAGATACATCGCATAGGGAACTCCGGTGACTAGCTTGCTATTCCGTGCAGTTAGTGGGGATTCCGGCAAGCACCCCTGAGGCCCTGAGAGAAGTCCAGCGTTTTACTATATCTTCTGCTGTTAGCAAGTTTTCTTAAAATCTGCATATAATCTACTTAAAGATGTCAAGGCTGTTTCTGCTTTATTCTGCAAGAGGCAATTTTTGGTTTTGCAAGTTCTAGTATGGGTGGGTGGTGGCTATGGGAGAGACTGCACATCACAAAGCAAACCTATTTCTGGATAATAGCAGAGGAAAATTTTGCAGATTCTGTACTGGCTGGTCTAACATTGCACAGCTCTGTGTAACTGCAAATTAAGAAAAGCAGTACTAAAGCTACAGATATGCCTTTATTTCCCTCAGCTTTTATTTTGAAAGATTACAAAGCCACAGAAAATTTCCAAGAATAGTAAGATGAACCTCCATATAACCCTTATCTAGATTTCCCAATTAGTAAACATTTTGTTACATTTGCTTTCTCTCTCTGTACATATATATAGGTGTGTGTATTTGTGTGTGTGTGTGTCTGTGTGTGTGTGTATATATATGCTTTTATACACATACACATTATTTTGTTGACACTTTTCTCCTAATAATAAAGACATTCTCTTACATAACCATAAGACTGGAAATTTAACATTGATATGATACCATTACATATTACAGGCCATATTCAAATTTCTTCAATTGTCTCTTCAACCTCCACCTCTAGGGTTCAAGCAATTCTCCTACTCAGCCTCCTGAGTAGCTGTAATTACAGGTGCCCAACACCATGCCTGGCTAATTTTTGTATTTTTGGTAGAGAGGAGTTTCTCGATGTTGGCCAGGCTGGTCTCAACTCCTGACCTCAGGTGATCTGCCTACCTCGGCCTCCCAAAGTGCTGGGATTACAGGCGTGAGCCACCGTGTTTGGCCTCTTCAGTCTCTTTTAACATCAGCTCTCAGTCTTTCTCTCTAGTTTGCAATATTGATATACATATTTTGTTACTGATGTTTTGTTTTGCAAAGTGTTTCTCAATTTGATTGGTTTGACTGTTTTCTCATACTTAGATTTAGGTTACACTTGGTTTTTTTCAGGAGGGGCAGATGGCATTATGTGCATCAAATTAGGGACCTCTCAACGTGAGTTTGTACCTCATTGGTGGCGCTAAGTATGTCTCTTGGTGAAGGCAGTAGTCAACAGATTTCTCCATTGTTAAACCTACATTTTCCCTTAGTAATAAATAAAAATCTATGGGGTAAAATTGTTTGAACATTTCATTTTTCAGTGTTCTTTCATCCAATGATTTTAGCATCCATTAATCATTTTTGATGAAATAAGTAATTATTATGGTGGTTGTGAAATAATAATTTCCTGTTTCTATTATTCCTTCTACATTTATTAGTTGTAGACTCTGTCCTAAAAGCCTGAACATTGGATAATTGTACTCAAAAGCAAAATGGACAGAGAGGGCTAAAGCTAAACACTCTGCAAGCATTGTTTCACTAATTCTTATAAAAGCCTACAAAGTAAATACTATCTACATTTTATTGGGATATTTTAAACTTCTGTGATTAATACGAAAATGCTGATATATAGATATTACACCACAAATAGACATTCAGGATAGAACACTCAAGAATATTCACAGAGAAAAGGAAGCTCCCGACAGGGCCAGAATTAACCTTTCCTTTGTGTATATCTGATAAAAATATTTCTGCTTTTAGGTATGTGTATGTCCGTGTGAATTTAACCAGTCCTTTAGTGATGTTAATCCAGAAGCACACAGCATATACTGGGTAGTTAAATACACACTAACTGCTTAGCTAACGGTAGACCAAAGTTCTCAACTGACTTCAACTTAACCAACTTGCCAGATTCACAGATGCTCTCCGTTCCCTCTGTGAACCGAATTTTCTGATATGCACAGCATGCTGAGCACTTGAGGGCAGTAACTACTCTCCAATGTATCCAAGGACTTCTGCTCCCACTTCTGCTGTTATTTACTAACCAAGAGTCTGTTGTGTTTGTTCCCAGGCCTGTTTGGGTTAATTAGACTTGTGATTGTAGTATTTTGATTAATTAAATTAAGCATATTTTAATTAAATATTATGAAAATTATGAAACTAGACGAGCAGAAAAGAGTATAGTTGTTACTCTGCAACAGAGTTGAATGCTCTGGAAAGTCTCAATTGTAAAAAATGACTATTACAATAAGTGTCAGTAAGAAAAGTTTAAAAGACTGGAACAGGAATCATAAAAACCCCAACATGGTCTAGATTCAGAATGTCTCAGAAATGTCTGATTAACTTTAGATAAATTGTAACTGGAGAGAGATGTGTTATGGATGTGATTTATGCAAAAAACACTTCAAAATACAGATTTATAGTAGACTCGAGGGGAGGTCTTGACTCTCCATTTAAATATTGTCAAATGAATTTGCATTTGCCATGTTATTATAGTTTTTAGAATTTGGGACTTTAACCACATATTTTGATTAATTGGCTCATTACTGGTTTTGGTCTTATCAAATATGAGCTTCTACTGTAAAGATTTCATTCTACAATCATTCCTAATTAAGGTTTCTGTATCTTTAAAAAGTCTCAAGTTAAAGAATTGTTTTAGATTCTGTAAAAAATAAATAAATCTGTATTTGGACTAGGAAGATCCAACTGACCACTGTCCACTGCAGCCAAGCTTCTGGTGCTCTGAACAGACAAATGGATCGTAACAGTCGCCCACCAGTAAGATGACACCTAAACAAGGTTTATATGTGCTGAACATCCCCTAGGAACAGCAGAAAACATTCTAGGACTTTATATGCTACTTTTTTTTTTAAGACGGAGTCTCGCTCTGTCGCCCAGGCTGGAGTGCAGTGGCCGGATCTCAGCTCACTGCAAGCCCCGCCTCCCGGGTTCATGCCATTCTCCTGCCTCAGCCTCCCGAGTAGCTGGGACTACAGGCGGCCGCCACCTCGCCCAGCTAGTTTTTTGTATTTTTTTAGTAGAGACGGGGTTTCACCGTGTTAGCCAGGATGGTCTCGATCTCCTGACCTCGTGATCCGCCCGTCTCGGCCTCCCAAAGTGCTGGGATTACAGACTTGAGCCACCGCGCCCAGCTATATGCTACTTTTATATCATATGTTATATCGTGCATATTGTTTATAGGTTAAAGTTTCTGTTGAATTTCTGTATTTCAGGAATGGCTATCATTTCTTTTGAATCTCCCTAAATACCTAATACTGTTCCCTGCTTTTCCTAAATCAGACCTTTAAAAAATTAGCTGAGAAGACAACATATAATAGTTCAGTACTGCAGAGAGAGAGAGTCCATGGCCTGTCTAGTGGGTGTACATCTGTAGCCCTTTCCTCTTCTGACAGGAGCTCCAGCTTTTATTTGGCTTCTGACTGGAATTGCTACTTTACCACCGATCTAGAGCAGAGCAAACTGCCGCTGTTCATCTCATAGGCACTAAATAAATATTTGTGGGTGACTTTTTTTTCTTCACTTCGGAAAAATATTAAGGAGCTCAGATGACATCTAATATCCAGGACACAAAGACCACACTCAGCAGCTAGACTGCCTGTGTGTGTGCAAGGCGGGCCCAAGGGGGAAAGCAGGAGGTAGACCCAAATGACCCCTACTGTGCTCTGTCCTCTAAGTAAATCTGTAGTACAGAACCAATCTCTCCTCCCTGGGGCTGGACAACCAGCCTCGCCCTTTCAGCTGGCAAATGCAACTGAGTACAAAAGCATGGGCATCAGAGCATGAATAGAGCAGTGTCATGTCACATCATGTCACATCGACTTCGGTGGAGTCCCACTGCCGACTGAATCTAGTCCTGACTCCTCAGGCTGACATCTGAGTCCAGAGACTCCATGCCTGCAGTCCACCTTCCTGGCTCTGTCTCACAACTCTCATACGGATACATCACGTTCCAGCAAAATGGGAGCTTCTCTTCTCAGATAAGCCCTTGTTTTTACTGGAATTGCCTCCCCAACCCCACTCAAAACAACCTCATTTTTGCCTATTAAAATCTGATATCACTTTTCCTTGAAGCCTTCTTTGACTTCTTTAAGGCATGGTAATCTTTCCCTCCTTTGAACCCCACTGAGCACATTCTGACCCTTTGTGCCCACTTTTTGCCAACCTCCTTACCCTCTTTGGGGGCAAGTACTAAGTTTTGCTCAATTTGAATTTCCTCCAGTACCTTGCCTAGTCAGCACCTTGCACATAGAAGGTGTTTAACCTTTAAATAAATGTTTGATAGCTGTTAGTTGAATTATATAAGTTCTTGACTCTAGAACCAAGTAGTGTAATGCTGAAAGACTTTAGGAAATATTTGTAGGAACTAAAAGGTACATAGATTTGGAATGAAAATGTCCTACTCTAACCATGAAATTCTCTGAGCCGAAACATAATTCAAATAGACTATTTGACTTCCAGAGATGCTTCTTATGTATGCTATAAATAGGGTTAGTGTTATTCCAAGGCAATTTTTATTTATTGGACACAAGGAAACATATTCTTTCTTTTTCTTGACATTTTACAATTTCTGTCTTTAACATTTTTGACTCACATTGTTAACCTAATTTATTACTAAAATATCAATAGTCTTCAAAAATTATTTAAGATTGTGTCTACATTTTTGGCAGTTAGCGGTCAAATACACAATCCTAAAGATTGATACTTCAAATAAATATAGGGAACTACTCCTTATATGTAAGGCTTTTCTATAATTTATTATTGATACATTCTATAATGATGTATGTATCTCCTCCTTGCTTTTCTGCCACAGAGTTGGGTGGCAGGCAGCTGAACAAGCACTAAAGAACTTTCCCTATTAACTTTATTCTGCTGTTCAGGATGGATTGTGACACTGACAGCATTGTGGATCACTCAGCATCCTCCCCTCCCCCTTATTTTTTCTAGTACTTTGTTCTCTTAAGGCTGAGGGCATTTCAAGGTGGGTTCAGTGCATTAAATATGTGTGTGGTCTGACTACAGTACCAGGATGGTATACACTAATGATCTCATTCCAGATTCTGGCTTCATTTTTATCTCTTGTGTGTGCAGTACACTTAGCTAGGTCATGATCAGCAGACACATTCCCAATTGCACTCATCTTGCTAATTTCCAGGTGTGCCATCCAAGCCAGTGCATCTCTTATGTTTGGAGGCAATTTCCCTTAAATGTGGTCATCAAGTAAGATTTTGAGCATCTAAAAATGAAACAAATGGCTTAAAACTACAATGACACAAATACATTTTTTTGGCTTCAGAATAATAACTGGGCTTTACTGCTTAAATGAAAACCTGCTGGTCTATGGTGATAGGAGAAAACATAGTTACCTCTCTCCAAAATTTTGGCCCAACAATGACCTATGAAAGAAAATCTTGTTCTAGCCTGTCATACTCAAATACTTTTAAACAAATGACTGGAGGTTCTCAATGATATATAAAAGGTGATTAGTATTTCTTTGGCTCAGTGCCCGTTCATATAAACACAGGAATTCAAGTCTTTAATCCGTCTCTTTTGTCACCTTGGGGTTTGCAGGGCTCTCATAATACACCGAGGACTTTATGTTTGCAATTCCTTCGGTCTAAAATGTTCTTCCCAGAGATGTGTACGTGGCTTGCCCTTTCATCTCCTTCAGGTCTTTGCCCAAATGTTCCCTTCCTTCTCAGTGGGAAGTTACATAGGAGCAAAGCTCGTTTCTGTCTTCCCTCCCTGCTTCATTTTCTCCATAGCACTTACGACCACCTGAATGATTATATATTTTTGTTTATAAACTGTCTCCCTCCACCACTTGAAGCTGCGTGAAGGCAAAAGTTTTTGCCAGTTTTATTCAATGCTGTGTGCCTAGCCCCTAGAAGATGCCTGGCTCGTAGTAGGTACTCAATAAATATTTGCTAGACGAAAACGGTGAATTTAGTTTCTTCCCCCGTTTATTTTCTCCAGCCATCTTTCCAAAACATAAATCTGATAATGTTACTCTCATGCTTATAAACATTCAATAGGTCCCCATTACCTACAGAATACAATTAAAATGCCTCAGGTTGGCATACAGAATCCCAACCCAGAATCCCAAAGACCAGAATGCTAAGGTCTTTCCTCTCAGCATTCATCTCCCGTGACCTACAACCCAGACACAGGGAACCTTTGACATTGACCAAAACTGTCCTGCTCCTTCTGTCTCTATGCTTCTGTGTACACTGCTCTTTTCACCCACAGTGTCTTCTCTACCATTCTATCTGAGCAACTCATGATCAGCCATCAGCACCCGGGTGAAACTTGAGCTCCTCTGAAAACCTTTGCTCCTCCATCCCAGGCAGAGTCAACTTGTCCCCTCTCTGGGCTCCTACTTTTATTATATTGTATTAAACCACAATACCAATCTAATAGCATGGATGACACAGGGATACAGTTATTTATGCATCTTTCTTCTACTACAAATCTGTGATATTTTGCATAGTAGTTAAGACACAGTCGGTGCATATTCCCTCTTCCTTCATTTATTCTCAGCCATGCCTCAAAACTGAGTCTGCTCCAGTTATGACATAGAAACTCTTCAAGAACTGGAAACATCTGAAAATAATCTTTGAACCCTGGTAGGTTCTCTAGAGATTGACTGCAAGATTTTTGAACGGAATTTTGAATGAATAATGGATGGATGGATGGATGGATGCATGGATGCATCCACCAGAGGCCAAAGTTCTAGGTACTTTCTTATGTCACCTCCCTTTTTGGAAATACCACTTTTATGCATAACTGCTTCATTAGCATTCTTTCTTCCATGTACAATTGTTCCCTCCTGTGCCCAATTAGATGATTCCACATGATTTGGGGGACGTAAATGATTAACTGAAGACACAAGTGATTAACTCTGGGGAGCTAAATGTTACATGTAAAAAATGAAAAAAAGAAAGGTTCATTTGAGGCCAGACTGAAAACCTGGACAAAAAAAGTTAAAGATGCTGTGTACAAAGAAGCAGCTTGCAATTTTTTAACTTCTAAATTTATTATTCCGTCTTCAGGGAATAAACAATGAGCAAAGAAAGTTAGAGTTGAATGCATTAGAAATTGTTTCATACTTGATTCTGAAAATGGATTAAAAGGACCTGACATAGAGTGAAGTGATTTTATCAAGGTAGAGGACACTGTGGAAGAAAGGTCATTGAATGTAGCTGAATACACAGGGACTGCCATAAATCACGTTAGCAATCAACACACCCAGTGTTCTATGCCTACCAGCAGTGGCCCGTGTTAGAAGGGAAGGTGTAAATCCCTCATCCAGCACCAAGTTTTGCAATCCTATGCGGTAAAAAAGTTCCCTTCTAAGCCCATGCAGGGATCAGAATATGACCATAGTGAATAGCTCCCATTTTATTCTAGTTATTACATACATGGGATGGGAAAAGCAACAGCAGCCACAGTGCAGGATCAAGTGATAGCAGCCTTCTAGATGTTTCAGTGGTTTCCACATATGAGACATGGAGCCCGTGGCCCTTGAATGTCCTTCTCTCTAAGTATCTCATCTCCTACCACTCGACTCACTCAAGCAGACTCCTAATCCAATACTTGGAACACAGAAACTACTCCCTTCTCACCTACCATTCCCCAGCTCCCGCTGAACCCATCCTCTTCATGACTTGCAGGATCTCACCTTGAAAACACAATAAGATGTTTATGGCAAAGAATGCCAGTTTTCTTCACTACCTTGCCTTTTTCCTCATAATAATAGAGGGCCCAAGTTTTATCGGGGCACAAAACTTTCTCAGATCAGAGGCTACATTTTCTTGCCTCCCTTGCAGTAAGATGTGGCTTTGTGATGAAGTTCTGACCAGTAAGATGGGAGCAGAAATGGCATATAAAATTTCTAGGTTGTTTCTATAAAAGGAAAGAGTATGCCATTTTGCTGACCAGAATGTGGGCATAGTGACATTGTCCTGAACCATGTGGATGAGAGCAAAGCAGCAAGATAAAAGCAGTTTGGGCTGCTGCTGACTTCTCAGAGCACAGATGCCCACGAGCTCAGCCTGCAATATGAGAGAGAAACGACTTTGATTGTGTTTAAGCCACGGTTATTTTGGATCTCTGACACAGCCGCTAAACCTATAGCCTAACTTAGACAGTCCTTCCCAAGGTGACCTGCCCACCAAACATCTTTTTCCATCCTTGTTTTACAACTTCTTCCGCAGTCTCCACCCTTCATACTCAGCTTTCTGTGCACATGGAACTTCTTACCTTTTCCCAAGCAAGGCACTCTCTTTTATGTCCCTGCCTGTACATGCTATTCCTTCTGGATCAATATCTCAATGTGTCAAGCCCTCATTCAACTTTCAAGACCCATCTTAAATACAGGACTGTTGGTCTTTTTACAATTGCAGATAATTGTAATTACCTGCTTTACCAGTCAATGCAGTGTATTCTCTCCTTGACTCTCTAAATTCACTCTCCACCCTTCTCTCTCCATCTTGCTCTGTAACCTGAGGGGCTGATGTCTAACAGACCTTAGAGCCCAAACCAGAGTCCTTTGCCCTCTGGCTTCCAGGTGGATGTGGCCAATGGAAGTCGGGAGATGGGGGAAGGTGGGGAGAAAAAGATGTTAAGGTATTTATTTTCCCACGTTCTTCTCAGCCAGGCCACAATTTGGTAGGTTCTGGATTTCTGGAACCTGGATAAGGCCACAGTTCCTCTCCGGCAGCCCTGGCCCATGGCTGTAGGTCTCACCAGGCTGGTGCAGTACCAGCTTCTTGTTATTGCTGGTCTCTGGATGTTTCATCACATCTGTGGTTTTCTTAATCTTAGCGATTCATTTATAAATGTTTCCACAATTAAATACTCTTCAAATTACCTTTTTGAGTGTTATCTATTTCCTCCTGGGAGCCCAACCCATACTACACCTCATTAGACTGTCACTAGACTATGACAACCTTGAGGGCAAAGACCAGGACTAAGATGTTCTCCATCCCACTGTCAAGTTCAGCACCTAGCTTATAGTTTTTGCGTAATAACTCTTTGTAGAGTAAAAACTATTTCTGTCCATTCAAGATTCTTACATAATGTCCCAAAGAAGAGGACTGTTGACTTGTGGCATGAAGTTTAATTTATATAAATCTACATTATGTCTTTTTTTTTTTTTTTTTTTTTCCTTTTTATGGAGAACGGGGTCTCGCTATATTACCCAGGCAGGTCTCAAACTCCTGGGCTCAAGCTATCCTCCCACCTCTGCCTCCCTGAGAGCCGGGATTACAGGCGTGAGCCAACGCGCCCGGCCTAAATCTACATTGAAATTCTCACTTTAATTTCAAATGAATGTAAAATTCTTTTCTCTTCTTTTCCTCTTTTCCTTATTATTTTATTTTATTTTTTTGAGACAGGGTCTCATTCAGCCATTGCCCAGGCTGGAGTGCAGGGGCACAATCACAGCTCACTGAAGCTTCGACCTCCCAGGCTCAGGTAATCCTCCCACCTTAGCCTCCCGAGTAGCTGGAACTACAGGGATGTGGCACTACACACGGCTAATTTTTTGTAACTTTTGTAGAGACAGTGTTTTGCCATGTTGCCCAGGCTGGTCTCAAACTCCTGAGCTCAAGTGATCTGCCCACCTTGGCCTCCCAAAGTGCTGGAATTACAGATGTGAGCCATCACACTCAGCCTTTCTCTTTTCTTACTTACATACTCATGTATAAGCTAAATTTCACTCCAAATATTCACTCCATTCATTTCTTCCAGCTTGCTTCGTTTGCTTATCTGATATCTTATATTAATATCTTCTAGTTAGCTATATTTTCATTTAACTTTTTGACCAAAAATATTTAGCCGAGAGCCAGGAACTGAGATCTGTGGAGTACTACTGAAGACTCTCTTCTGGCTGACATTAATGTATGAATCAACACTCTTTCAGTACTTTTGTTCCATTGCTTTGATATTATTGTGAATGGATTGTTTCCTTAATTTAATTTTTGAATTGTTCATTGCTAGTTCATAGAAATATGACTAATTTCTTATATCGATCTTATATCCTGCAACCTTGCTGAACACGTGTTAGTTTTCATCGGTGTGTGTCTGTCTGTCTGTGCATGTGTATTCCTTAGAATTTTTTATATTCAAGATCATGTCATCTGCTAATAGAGATAGTCTCTTCCTCTACAATCTGAATGGCTTGTATCATCTCTGGATTTACCAAGTAACTGGCATTGCCTCCAAAATGGTCAGAATGAAAGAGTTGGAAAATGGTTTGCTAAAAAAAAAAATAGTTGTTTGCTTGATGTTTTGTTGGAGGGTAAAGTAGCTATATGCCTCATAAGGCTTTCACAAATATTACTTTCATTCACTTATAGTTTTACTAGAGAAAGCAGGGGACACCTAAGGATGTAACTCTCAGTAAATCTACAACGATTTTTTTTTTTTTTTCAAATGGAGTCTTGCTCTGTCACCCAGGCTGGAGTGCAGTGGCGCCATCTCGGCTCACTGCAGCCTCCACCCCCTGGGTTCAAGCAATTCTCCTCCCTCAGTCTCCCTAGTAACTGGGATTACAGGCGCGCGCTACCATGTCCAGCTAATTTTTGTATTTTTAGTAGAGACGGGGTTTCGCCATGTTGGCCAGGCTGGTCTCAGACTCCTGACTCAGGTGATCGGCCCACCTTCGCCTCCTAAAGTGTGGGGATTATAGGCGTGAGCCACCACGCCCAGCCAGACCAATGACTTCTTAAATGGAATTTTAAAAAACCGGACAGAAGGCAGGGCGTGGTGGCTCACGCCTGTAATCCCAGCACTTTGGGAAGCCAAGGTGGGTATCATTTGAGGTCAGGAGATCGAAACCAGCCTGGCCAACATGGTGAAACCCCATCTCCACTAAAAATACAAAAATTAGCTGGTTGTTGTGGCAGGCACCTGTAATCCCAGCTACTGGGGAGCCTGAGGCAGGAGAATCGCTTGAATCTGCAAGGCAGAGGTTGCAGTGACCCGAGATGGCACCCCTGCACTCCAGCCTGGGCAACAGAGTGAGACTCGTCTCAAATAAATAAATTAATTAATTAATAAATACCTGGCCAGATAATAAAGATTCCATTATGCAGGGTATAGTAGAACAGCAAATTTTACAGTGTGGATCCAAATTCCACTACTTCGTAGCTATGTAACCTTAAGCAAAATAAGAGAAACAATACCTGTCTTCCATGACTGCTATGAGAATAAAATAAAAATAATTGATATAAAGGGCCTAGAACCCCAGTGCATACCTAAGGTTAGCCTCCTACCTTCCACCTTTATTTACAAGAATAAATTATTCTTATTTAATTTGCATTCTCATATTCATACTATGTGAACCACCAATGAGAAAAGATGCTTCATTTATCTTAAGGTGATTCTTAACCCCCATCTTTAAATTAAAAATAAGCCCTAAGAATAGATCATTCTCTAAGAAGGGAAATAAACTAGGATTGTGTGAGTCATTAAGAGATCACATAATTTAAAGGGAGAAAAGTGCTATAGAGAGGATTCTAGACTTACAACACGAAACCTGAATAAATCCTAAAGCTGCATGTGGTTTACCTTTGAACCGAGCTGTATTTAAAGAAGCATAGTCCTGATGCCAAAATGAATTTGTTTAAATCTGTTATTAATCTCAATCTTCCAAAGGAGAACTAATTCTCAGTTTATGGAACCATGTCTCCAGATCAGCTTCGCTTTCCTTTCCAATTCTCTCCCATCCCACAGCTATTCTAAAATCTTCCAGTCACCAAATCCTAAAACACCACTCCATGAGAGCCCACAAAATGGCCTGTCCATTTTCCTTCTATTATGATCATCCTAACTTCCTTGGCTATAGCCTTCTCCTTTATTCCTTCCTATCTACTGAGTCTTCTTTCTTCATATGCACTCTCTCAATTCTGCAGCTCAAAAGATCCCGAAATCAAGGTAGCAGAGTATTCAACCTTACAATGAGGAAGAAGAGAACACTTACACATTAACAAATTTTATCCTGATACGGCCACATGAAGATCTCTTATGCCTTCTTCCACCCTTCTTGCCTTGTCCTATATCTCCTTAAATTAAAAGTTATCTGAAAAAGTCACAGTTGAGTCCCATTTTTAAATTTTATTTATTCATTCATTCCAAAATATTTATTGAGTACTTTTACACATTGATAATTCAAGCCCTTGGAAGGAAATTTCATAAGACTTATAATTACAATCTAAGCTCTTCTATTTTCTCTATTCTTTCCTTCCAGCTTATTCTAAGGGGCAGCTGAAGGCACCAATAGTAGATAATTAGTTAACTGATTGGCAAGAGGAATTTGCTCCCTTCCTGTGCCTCAGTAGAATTCTTCAACAGGATGTGCACAACTAATTGGAACTAGAACAAGCTGAAAATTTTGCAATTATCTCTGTTATCTGCTGCAGATTATAAACACATTAAGAGTTATCTCTGGCTTAACTTGCTTTTAATTTCCCATTAAAGTTGCCATCCACCCTCTTTATTTAAGTACTATGTTGGTGTGATGGCTAATTTTATATGTCAACTTGACTGAGCCATCAGGTGCCCAGATATTTCATCAAACATTATTCTAGGTGTGTCTGTGAGGGTATTTTTGGATGAGGTTGATATTTGACTCCGTAAACTCAGTAAAGCAGATTGTTTTTCCTAATATGAGTAGCCTTCATTCAATCAGTCGAAGGCCTGAACCAAATAAAAAGGCTCACCCTCCTGTGAATAAGAGGGAATCCCACATGCCTGTCTGCTGAGGTGGGACATTAATCCTTTCCTGCTTTGGGGCTTGAACTGAAAAATGGGCTTTTCTTAACTCTCAAGCCTGACGGCCTTCAGACTAAGACTTACGCCTTCAGCTTTCCTGGTTCTCAGGCATTCATACTTGAACTGGAAGCACACCATCAGCTCTCATGGCATGGGTCTCTAGCTTGTCGACTGCAGATCTTGGGACTTCTTTTTTTTTTTTTTTTTTTTTCCTTTTTTTTTTTTTTGAGATGGAATCTCGCTCTGTCATCAGGGCTGGAGTGCAGTAGTGCCATCTTGGCTCACTGCAACCTCCAGCTCCCTGGTTCAAGTGATTCTCCTGCCTTAGCCTCCCGAGTAGCTGGGATTACAGGATTACAGGCACGTGCCACCATGCCAGGCTAATTTTTGTATTTTTAGTAGAGACAGGGTTTCACCATGTTGGCCAGGATGGTCTCAATCTCCTGACCTCATGATCCACCTGCCTTGGCCTCCCAAAGTGCTGGGATTACAGGCATGAGCCACTGCGCCTGACAATCTTGGGACTTCTTAACCTCCATAATCAATGAACCCATTTCTCATAATAAATTACATATATATAAATATATAAGTATTATATTATATAAATATTAAATATATAATGTATCTCCTATTGGTTCTATTTCTGTGGAGAACCCTGACTAACACAGTTGGTTACTACAGGTCTTGTTTGTTCTGGGACAGCAGGAGCTTTAAAAGGAAGTGTTAAAGACAACAATTAGTTCTCTGTCCCTGGAATAAATGGCACCAATAAGTTACATATTTCATAGCTTCAGGCTAATAGAGACTGTAGAATGTTAAGACTAGATCGGTTCTCAATTTTTGTTGCATATTATAATAAGCTGGGATGTTTTTTAAAATCTGGATGCCCAGGGATTACTTCAGACCAATAACGTCACAATTTCTGTGAAAGATTCAAACATCAATTTTTTTTTGAGGTTCCCCAGGTGATTCTAATGTCTAAACAAGGTTTAGATGGCGATGATCTGCTGGTGTCTTGAAAAAGTGATAGAGTTCATTCCAGCCTAAAGTTGAAAGAAGAAAAGCAGGTAGTAGAAAGTAGTAAAGTTGATAAAGAAGAATAACTCCTCGTGTCTCTTGCTTTAGAAGTTGATAGAGCTATCCATTATCCATCTTGAAGTTTTGAAAACTCCCAGTTTACCATAGTGGCCTGATTTAAATGTAAGTAGAAAAGGCACTTTAAAGTAATGTTTTTGATGACCTTTTAACTTAGTCATCATGGTTTTTCCATGACTCTGACCTCTTTCATGGGTAATAAGGAGTTGAAGCACACAATTAACATCTTCCAGAACGCTGCACAGGTAAAAAACAGAAGCCAGGCATGGTGGCTCATGCCTATAATCCCAAGAGTTTGGGAGGCCAAGGTGGGTGGATCACTTGAGCCCAGGAGTTCAAGACGAGCCTGGACAACATAGTGAGACCCTGCCTCTACAAAAAATACAAAATGTTAGCTGGGCGTGGTGGTGGCACCTGTGGTTCCAGCAACTCAAGGGATTGAGGTGGGAGGATCGCTTGAACCCAGAAGGTCAAGGCTGCAGTGAACTGAGGTCACGCCACTGAACTCCAGCCTGGGTGACAGAGTGAGACTCTGTCTCAAAAAACAAACAAACACCCAAAAAACAAAAAAACACAGGAGCCACCAAGAAGGATCAGTCATCAAGTGCCCCATGGCATAAAAAAAGAGTAAAGTTTACCCCAAGGAGTGACGAAATACTTTGGAGAATTTTCATTCAATGTTTAAAATACACTGACCAACCACTTCCTACTATGGCAACAGGCTCCCAGGCTTGAGAGATTTGTAAGCTGAGACAAGGAGCTAAAGAGAAAGAGAGAGAGGGGGAAAGAGAAGGAGGATGGGAAGATATTGAGAAAGAAGAGATTGGGGGGAGAGAGAGAGACAAGTAGAGAGACAGACAGTTACAGCTCTTGAGGGGCCATTAAGACTCAATTCTTTTGCCATAGACCTCTCTCTCCATTCACTCAGCTCCTGTAAATGACTTTTGTGATTTACAGGACAGAGGAGGGGCTATTCATTTCCTGTGTATTATCTCATTACTTACTAATATCTGAAACCAGACCGAGAGATGGCATAAGCTAAATAGGAGGAGGACAGGGGAAAAGTTGTAATTGTATGAACTTATTCTTTTGAATATATGTCTTGTCTGTTTGTTTTGTCAATGGGCTCATTTCATCCATTTTGTGTAACAAAAATATTACTGTAATTTGTTAAAATTGTGAGGGAGTAAAATGCAAAGTTTTTTATTTTAACAGCTGAGAGAGGTCATCCTTAGGACTGATGACTCTAACATTTATTAGGAATCCAAAGTCTGAACTAACACACGTCATCATCTTCCTAGACTGTTCCTCAGCTAGTGTTCTGTCTGAAACTAACATTCCATCTCAGAAGCTATTCAGCGGAATCATGAGATACTGTGTCTCTAGCTAGATCCAGCAGGGGCTGAAGAGATGGCATTTATAAAAACGCAATTTATCACAACTTACATCTAATTTTAATAGAAGAGAGGGCAATATAATGTCAGCTATCAGTGAAATATAACATGAATGGGGGCAAATTACAACAGCCCTTACTGGAATTAGCAGGTATGAGTTGGTTCTTAACTTTTTCTGCTTGTATTATCAAAGCTCAGTCTAGGTTAGAAAGCCAATTTTTAAACGGTTTCAGAGAAAATGCTGATGGGTTGACAAAAGCTGTATACTTTGTAATTAATCACAGAACTCATACTTGGATGGATAAGAACTTGTTGGCCAAAACATGAAAATAACCATTTCAAAGGATCAGTACTTCTCCGGAAAGAAAGCCACCACCATGTCATAGAGTAATTGTGCTTCAGAGGAGGTATGAGGCAACTGGCTTTTACTCAGATACATTT
Organism: Piliocolobus tephrosceles; assembly: GCF_002776525.5. Taxonomy (NCBI): domain Eukaryota; kingdom Metazoa; phylum Chordata; class Mammalia; order Primates; family Cercopithecidae; genus Piliocolobus; species Piliocolobus tephrosceles. The sequence continues at coordinate 78,573,909 of NC_045437.1, read as the reverse complement.
TGCTCTCATATATAATACTGTATTTGCTGCCCTACTAAGTTTTCTTTATAAGAACCTTACAATTAAGCCTATAGCTTTTAAAATCTCTCTTCTAAAGAGTAAGGACAATATTTCTTTTTTATAGGGTCTAGCTTATTACCTATATTTTCACACATACAAAATATCTCAGAAGGACACCATTAGGCAGTTATCCAATAGTTTTCCTTCACCCTTCTTTATCTTAATTACTAAAACCCTGATTTTGTTTGGTTACAGTGTGCCTAGCCCCTGGAAATAAATCATGATGTTTAAGACCCTCATGGTACAGCCATAATCCCTCTTGCTAGATATTTGTTTTCTCAGCTTCCCATGCAGTTAGTGGTGACCAGATGACTCAGTTTTGGCCAATCAGTTTAGAGCAACTCTCAAGGGTCTTTCTGGGTAATATTTTGGTTTCTGACAAAAGGAATAGGTACATATTTAAGGAGTTTTTTTGTAGGGTGCCCCTTTCATTCCTCTTCTGTCTGAGACATTGATGTCTGGGCTTGGAGCTGAAACACATATATTGTATTGTTACCCATGAGGCGACAAGCATGACAGATGAAGATAATGACAAAGATGTTGACCTAGAGCCCTGATATTGTTAAGCTACTTAACAAGCCCTAGAATGGCCTACACTCTTGTTAAATAAATAATACATATCTCTTAGAATTAAACCAATGTTGATGCGGTCTTTGGATATTTGCAACCCAAAACATCTCAACCAATACAATTCCTTTCCTTTCAGGACAAAAGTTTTTATTACCATGTCACGTCCCTTGAGATGATTCTTCTTCAGCTTGCGTTTGTAGCATATTTATCCAGTTTTATGTAAATTTTAAATAGTTGGTAACCTCCTCATGAAAAGAAATAGAAATGTCTTTCTGTGAAATCTAATCATTATTACTTAAAAGTGTTAACTAGCCCCATGGCCATTACCAAGAATACTCAGCACTGCAGTCATTTGCAATTAGGGATTCTGACAAGTGCTCTGTGGAAAGGTTCATACTATGAATACAATATTGTTTCCATGTGGATGAATGGACGTCGTTGTAAGTTTGGTCTAAGAAAGTAATTTTTTATTGAACCTTAAATTCTGCAGAGTGCTTTCACACATATGAGTTCGATTGCTTCTCACAACAACCTCACGAGGCAGATATTATTTTTAGCTCTGCTTTACAGATAAGGACACCAACACTGGGGAAAACTAAGTGATTGCTCTTACTAATTCAATTAATGACTAGAAGAACTTGGATTTAGATCAAAGCCTGTTCTTTCCACAACACCATGCCATGAAGAACAGTAACTTAGAGAACTGTGAGGCTCTTGTTTTCCATCTTCAGCCCCAAAATCCCCAGATCTTATGATGCATTTTTTAGTATATTACATTGAACTTTACAGAACTTAAAATATATGATATATTTGCCATGTCCATAATAAATTGTTAGCCTAAAAAGCAAAAACAATGTAAGTTATGGTAGAATTGGCTTAAAACAAATTTTGCAAAGCCCTAAAAAGGCACCAGAGTGATATATAAAGGTGCACCTTCTCCTGGGACTTCCATAGTCATTTTTCTTATTATCTATTATTACTTGAGTCATAGTAGAATTAATACGTAAACTAACCCAGTAAAGAGACTTTATCTTAGCTATTTTTGTATAGCACAGTGCCTGCCACATAGTAGGCACAGTATAAATACTTATTAAATGAACAAATGAGTTACTGATCTAATCACTCATAAACACAGAAACACTCTAATCTTTCTTCTCTCAAGCACAGATAGTTTATTGTCTCAAAAAGTTGCTTTGGAAACCAAGGCTGTCAGCAATTTCAAGGAAGAAACATTATAAGTAGAAGCAAGGTGAGGTTTCTTCACACTTTCTCCTTCTTGAACTGGAGGAAATATCCCCAAATGAGAGGAAAGCAATTAGTTTTTTCAGTAGTAATAGTAGTTTCCAGAAATAGCTTATCCATCTTCCATTGGGAACTGTCTCCTTTCTAATCACTTTTCTTCCCTTGCTGGATTAGTTTAGAGACATTATTGCCAGTTTAGTGCACATCTTTGGCATTTAATAGTGCAACCACATCACCACAGGTAGTGAAGGGAAACAACTGGATTGAGGAAAGCTATATGCCTATTAAAGTGCCAAAAGAGTGAAATTATAGCTCAGATAATCTTAACTTTCTGTGAAAGTTTGAAAAAGGTGTGTGTGTGTGTGTGTGTTTTTAAAGAGCAATCCATGTTCCTGGTATTTTTGAAATATGCTTGCATTTTCATTAAACTTAACTTCTCTTACACAGGAAAGAGGTCCATAACTGAAATCCAAAATGTTTGTGAATTAGCATTGTGCAAACTAGGTTTATCCCAAAGGAGAAAGCAACGTCTTCAAAAAAATGTACATGCTTGGATTTTATTTTAGCAGTTTATTCAAATTTATTTGGTGATCAAAACCTTTTTAGAATTTAAGGAAGATACATCATCAATAAAAAATCTTAGTCACTAAATAGTCTGAATTAACTTCACAAACATCAGCTAACTAGAAAATCAGAATGTTCATGGGGGCTAAAGTATAGGACATTCCATGACCCAAAGAAGACATGGATAGCTACTATCATCATAATGCTTGAAAGGGGAATCTTGCTATTTACAGTGACGTGCAAGAAAACTTAGGGAAATGTATGCTGTTATTAACCTGATATTCATCAACATTTGTGTTCCTGGGGTAAAAGATTCTTGAGAAGGAATAGAGCTGTGAAAATCAATGTTCCTGCTACATAGGAGTATGAATCTGATAGTCTTCTAGCCATTTATACACAATACATCATGCTCTCACCAAGTGAGTGCTGGGTGAGTTTATAGAAATCTAAACTTGCTTGGTTTTTATTTCATCTCATGGCCTCTACCGTATTTTATTTCTTTTTATTTTGAAATCACTAAGTAGCCTGCTGGCAAAGTCAAGAAGACTGCTGATTATGAAGATAGCAAAGAGAGAGTTTTATTCAATTTTCTTTGCTGCATCTTAATCTGTGAAAACCATTTATGATGCATTTACTTAAAGAACCAATTTAAACAAAAATATATGAAGTGCAAATAATTTAGAACTTCATACTAATATTGAGTAATGACTATAGGGAAAAAACTTCCAATCAACATTTGGATGAGTTAGACATGGTTACCAATTTTTTAAAATGCATATATTTTAACACTAGGAAACTTTTCTGTAATTCAAATCTTTAAATGAAACCACAATATATAAAACACTCAAAAGCAGTGTGGTTCTAGTTGAAGAAAGTGAGAAACAATCAACTATCTTCCCCAAAGTGGCCTGAAGGCACCTCCAGAGACTTCTAACACTCCCAGAAAGACAGTTCGAAAATCACTGGGAAAAGTACCTTGACCTTGAAACCAGGCTCTGGATGTGGCTCCATCAGAGCTGTGTCACTTTGGAAAAGTGATTTTTGCCCCTGTGGGTCTCAATTTCCTCACTTATAGAATGAATGAATGATCTCTGACACAGATCATTCACCTCTTAGAACTAATATTTTACTCTGATTTCCAGATATAACCATTCACATTAAGAGCTTGCAAAGAAGTCTTCGTTTTTGGGGGTTTTTTTTGAGAGAGAGTCTTGCTCTGTCACCAGGCTGGAGTGCAGTGGCACAATCTCAGCTCACTGCAACCTCTGCCTCCCGGGTTCAAGCAATTCTCCTGCCTCAGCCTCCCAAGTAGCTGGGACTACAGACACACAGCACCACACCCAGCTAATTTTTGCATTTTTAGCAGAGACAGCGTTTCACCATGCTGGCCAGGATAGTCTCCATCTCTCGATCTCGTGATCTGCCCACCTCAGCCTCCCAAAGTGCTGGGATTACAGGCATGAGACACCACGCCCAGCTGGAAAGCAGTCCTTGTAAAACATGTAAACAGTAAAACATGAAGAAAGATGCCCATGATTTACATTAGCACTAAATGTATGTTGATTTGAAAAATGATGTATTTATTTATTCTTGAAAATTTCCAATACCTCAGGGTCACATTTCATGATCTATAATCATTATATTCCATCTTCACCTTAAATCATAACACATCTCTACACATCAGAGGAAATATTTGTTACCTCGTATGTCTGCAGCCCTTGATAGTTTAAGGCCTTTAAGATTATGTATGTAGCATCTTCGATCTCACATTAGCAAACTGGCAAATTATCGCATTTCACCTGGAAAAGTTGCTATTATTATTCTGTATGAGTAAGGTATATGATTTGGTCAGTGGTATGTACTTGGTCAGGTTACAATATAGTAAAATACATATTTTCATTCTCAAAAGTGTACACTTACCTTGCAGAATTTTTCACAAGTTGATTTTTTTGTGTGTCCCTGCACAGCTGTTCTATATTATGCAACTATGTTATGCAGTATTTGGCATATAAATAAATGTTCAAGTATACCTGGTATAATTAGAAATGCTGTGGGCGTTGAGGAAATTGTAAGGGCAATACTGAAGTGATTGCCCATGCTGGGCAAGAGATAAATACAGTCAGAAGAAACTCGTGGACTAGATAGGAGGTAAGGGAATTGTCCAGGGATGTTATCTCCCAGTGTTATTCAAGAACAACGAGAAAGATAGAAGGGGTGTCAAAGGGGAGACCAAAAGCCCAGATAACAGAGGCAAAGGAGAGCTGAGCTGTGAATTCCAGGGATAGATATGCAGGTGTATTGTTGAAGAAGAATGAAGGAAGGGATTTGAGGAGTCAAGAGAAGGCGAGACCAGGGACCTCACAGAGCATCAGGGAGGACCTAATATGTCTAAGGCAGAACTTCAGAATCCACACTTGCAGACTTTGAGTCAGGCACATACACCATATCACCTAAAATGTTCAAGCACAGACTAAATGGCCACCAATCAGATGGGATTCCTACATCAAGTGGGAGGCTGGCATCATTTCTATATCTCCTAGTTATTTCCAAAATTCTATTATTTTCTCCAGGTAAAAATAATTAATTTGATCTTGCACAAGGCATAAGCGCTTATAATTAGGAGTCAACACAATTCTGAATATATAGCAGTTAACTATGGATATGAATGAACCTTTAAAATGATAAAAAAAATTTTAAGATCCTGAAGCCCTGTGTCTCCATTACACAGAAGAGATAACTGAGGCCCAGGAAAAGCACATGATTTGCTTAAGGTCATGAGAAAAGTTTGATGATTCTGGACTCTGGATTAATCTCTTCTTACCACTACACTGTGTTGCCTTTAAGCCATTTAATTTTTGTGCTGATCTGTGAATTGGAGATAATAGATGCCATTAGCTGGCTAGATCTGTGTGAACAAAGAGAACTGCAGATTTGAGACAACTGTGAAGATAATTCTGTTTCGTAAGATTCTAAAAATGTTTTAATGAAAATACCCAGACAATTGAAACCCGACCATTTTATTTTAAGGTTTTTAAAAATATAATTACCTTATTCTCCATTTTATTTTACTAAGTGATCAATAAACGAAGATGTTGGTCTCTTCTCTATGAGGTTCCCATAATAAATAATTCAGTTGGTAAATGTACAAAAAAAGAAAAATGTTCAAACTCTATATCACCAATAATGAAACAACCTTCTCATGCTATGCACTGAGATGAAAATAATACAACTTTTGCAGTATTGGCAAAAATGCCTAACCTGAATCCAACCATAAAGCAACACTCAGATATATATTGTCTAACATTCTACAAAATGACAGATCTGGATTGTTTAAAAACATCGATGTCATGAAAGATTTTTTTCTTTAAAGGGAAGGGACTGTTTTAGACAAAAGGAGACTAAAGAAGCATAACAGCTAAATGCAATATTTGATAACATCCAAGAGGGAAAAACCAGCTAAAAGATCAGATTTAGGACAGTGGGGGACATCTGAATATAGACTGTATATTAGATCATTTTATTGTATTAATGCTAAATTTTTGGAGTGTGACGATATTGCAGCTGTGTAGGAGAAAGTCCTTATTCTTAGAAGACACATGCTTAAGGATGAAGGGGTGAAGTGATGATGTCTGCAACTTATTTTCAGCTTGTTCAGCCAAAAAAAGCAAGCAGGGGGTATGTGTCCATGTGGGGAAAGGGAGAGGGAGAAGAGAAAGAGACAGCATATATGGCAAAATGTTAATAATTGGTGACTCTAAGTGAAAGGTATGATGAGTGTTCATTGTGCTTGAAAACTTGCAAAAGGAAAAGGAAAAAATAAATGGAAGGTCTGTGGGTTGTTGTCCTCCATACAAAATATGTAGAGGAAATAAATAAAATGGAAACCTTTACACTCTGTCCAGTAAATTATTAATTTACCTTTGGGCAAATATTAATTAACAAGGCTATTATGAAGCACTTATAACAGTTGAATAAAATGCTAAATAAATGACAGATCCAGTTGTATATGTTTCCTAGGAGAGTTTCTTTCCAGTTATTTAGGAGTTCAACTTTAGTAATCACATCATATACATCATTTAGTAATGATATATATTAGATAATCTAACTTCTAGAATGACAGAATACCAAAGTTCCTAGTCACAACTAATCAGAGGCAACTAATATGGCCTTTTCTGTCCTTTTAAAAAAATCCCGCCATACCCAACTAGGTCTGCATTTAGTGGTAGCACATTTCTTGGCTTCCTTAAATGTTAGCCCCTAAGACCCCAACTAGAAAAAGAGTAATCTAGTATCTAGCATGCCAACTGTGTGTGTGTGTGTGTGTGTGTGTGTTTCCTAAACAAAGAAAGGGTTTCTAATACATCTGGTGTGTAGCAGGGGTTGGGAGTTTGCTAGGAAGTTTTCCTAAAGAATGTAATACCTGAGTTAGCTGAAGGTGGAGAGTGTAAAAGACTTTGCAAAATGTGGAAGCAGAATGAACAAAAGCAGCTGGTGGCTAATCAGTTTACCCAAAATATAAAGTAAGATTTGCTGTTCCCAGAATGTGAATTTTTTTCCTTCTTCATCCCAATCTTATAATTCCTGTTCTTTTGCCTTTGTTAATTGACAAAAATCTGATGACTCTTTTCCTCATATCTGAGTCAAATATTTATTTATAGATAACTAAGTAACTAAAAATTTGACAAGAATGATCACAATTGACTTATAGTAGACAGATCAAGACTCGTTCTTTGGAGCTGGGACTGAGACTAATGCCAGCTTTCCCTCAAGCATATAACTTTACAAGTCATGAGGATATTTGAGCAGAGAAGGCAAGGAGAATGTTAGTTGGGTAGATGGCCATCAGCATCTGCTACAAGGAGAGAAATCAACTCACTGAATATTTTGGAAGATCAACAATGTTTAAGAGTGAAGATCAGAAGACAAAAATGACACACACGAACTTGGCTTGCATGGCTGAAATTGTGATACTGAAAACTGAAATAGAGAACATAGCAGAGAAAGTAGACTTGGGAGTTATGTTTCTATTAAGATAGTAAGTCATGTTTTTATTATGTTGAATTTGAGATACCTTTGGAACATCAAAGTGTAAACATACAGCAAATATTTGAAATTCCAAGTAGAGCATGGGATTGGATACATATAGATCTGAGTGTCATCAGTATATGAGAAAAAAATAAAACTGTGGAGTAGTTAGATTGCCCAAAGAGAATATGTAGTATGAGAAGAGCAGTGGACAGGAGGGAAACCTTTAAGGGAGACAGAGAAAGAGTGACCAGGAAGAGGCTGGGAGAGAGCAGTGTCTTGGAACCTAGGAACAAGATAGAGAGCTCTAAGAAGTAAAGTGACTGACATTGCCCAATGTAAAAGAGAGGTCCCATTAGTTTCAGTCTAAAAATGCCATCAGATCTACCAGTATGAAATCACTGGTGACCTACATGTGGGGGAAGGTGAAAGCAGTAAACAGAGAAAAGAATGGAAGGTAAGGAAGTGAAGAGAATGATGTAAGCTAATGCTGAGTAGTTTGGGTAAAAAGGAAAATGAACACATTTCAGACTAAAAGTAAAGGACCAGTAGAAAGAGAACAGTTGAAGATAGAAGAGAGAGAGAGATGAATTATGAGATAAAATCTGGAAGGAACCGAGGAATGTGAGATGGGTGCAAAGGAACAGGGGTAAGCCTTGAATAAGGGGGGGGGGGGGCACTCATTCTGTGAGCCAAGAACAGAAACGTACTGACGAAGCAGGCATCAATGATAGCAATGGCAATACCCCTCCATTTTATCAGTGACTATGAGGCAAGTATATTAGTCAAAAAAGGAAGTGTATTATTTCACATAACTGAAAAGGGGTATATTGTCATGAGGTGTAGCTGGAGCCAGAGATTCAAATGATGGCATAAAAGAATCTGTCCTTTTTCTTGGCTCTGTTTTCTTCTGTTGATTTTATTTTATTTCCAGGCCAGTTACAACTCCATTCTTTTATACTACTTAGCAGCAATGATCTCAAGAGGAAAGAGTGTTTCCTTTTTTTTTTTTCGAGATGGAGTTTCACTCTTGTCGCCCAGGCTGGAGTGCAGTGGCACGATCTCTGCTCACTGCAACCTCCGCCTCCCAGGTTCAAGTGATTCTCCTGCCTCAGCCTCCTGAGTAGCTGGGATTACAGGCGCCCGCCACCACGCCCAGCTAATTTTTGTATTTTTAGTAGAGACAGGGTTTTGTCGTATTAGCCAGGCTGCTCTCGAACTCCTGACCTCAGGTGATCCGCCTGCCTAGGCCTCCCAAAGTGCTGGGATTACAGGCATGAGCCACCGCACCTGGCAAAGAGTGTCTCCTTTGCAGTCATACTTTCAAGGTCCTAGGAAAAATTTTCATTAGCTCACACTGGGTCAAATGCCTATCTCTGAAACAGTCACTATGGCCAAGAGGATATGATCGTTCACCCAAACCGCAGGCATGAGAATGGTGCATGAGTGGTTTTATTACCAGAATAAAAGGGGAATGGATGCAGAACAATACACAAGAGATGTCTGATGCCAAGATTATCTGCTGACACCAAGGGTATTGGGAGCTGAGTAGAAAATATGTGAAGAGCAGAGATTTGGAATCATCCTCAAAAATATCTGGGAGCTTAACTTTGCCAAGTAACAATATCGACAGGCAGAACCATTTAGGATCCAGCTGAGGTCTACTAAGAGCACAGCCAAGATTCCGTCTAACTGTGATTAGCTACTCATGGGTAAATAACAATATTGCCACGTATAATATGTAACAATGCTAGACCTTGTTCTTAGAGAGCGCATGCACTGACTCATTGAATCCTCCTAACAACTCCATGAGGGTGATGAGAAGATCAAATTGTGCAGGAGCAGAGAAAGTTGATCAAAGCATTGAGGTTTCACTGATGGATGCAGTGGAAGTAGAGGGCTATGATGGGATCAAGACTTGGTGAAAGTAACGACAGAAGTGGGGCTGGAAGGAGGTCAGCGGACAGGAGAAGGAAAATGTTGAGGCTCTAAGGATCTCTGCTGGGTTGACTGAGGTTGGGGTGAGAGAAAGTCAGACCTAGAAGGACAGGAGGCTGTTGTCAGAGGATAGAACATTAGAGTTTGAGAATCTAGGGGGATTTCAGATTCATTTCTGCCCAACTTTTATTCCCCTCTCTAATATTCGAAAATACAACTTCTAAGTCATCCAGACCAGAGTCTCTCATTAAGTTTCAGCTTTACATGAGTAATATTGAGGAAGAAATTCTCTGAGGCTTCTATTTCTTCCACTATAATCTAGAGATTGTAAAATACCTACTTCAGGTGTGAAAATCAAATGAATTGATAAATATAAAGCACCTACATGATGCTATTTATAGTATATAGTAGAAGCTCAATATACTATACATATTATCAGTCTTACATTATTACTATATCAACATCATTATCATTAGCCTGTACATAGTTGAGAGACGCTTTAAAGACAGCATGAGGGCAAGGCTCGGTGTCTCATTCATCATATATCCTTATGATTTAGCTCAGAGCCTGGCACATCAGAGATACTTACTGAATGGATATGCAACCCAAGCATCCGCTGCTTTCCATTTCACGAGTCTCCCACCTCTAGTGTATCTGGGGAAAACTTTTTTTTTCTCATATCTGCTTCTGGTTCAGTTCACACCAAAGGCTGCTTCTGTGTCTGACTTCACTGAACTAATATTATTTGAGGCCCACTTTGCATCAGACCCTTTGCCATGAAGTGGGATATAATGGTGCAAAAGTGGATGAGGTCTTTGTCCTCATTAAAACTATAGGGGTGGCCAGGGCCCAGTGGCTCATGCCTGCAATCCCAGCACTTTGGGAGGCTGTGGCGGGTGGATCACTAGGTTAGGAGATAGAGATCATCCTGGCCAAGATGGCGAAACCCCGTCTCTACTAAAATACAAAAAATGAGCTGGGCGTGGTGGCACACGCCTGTATTCCCAGATGCTCAGGAGTCTGAGGCAGGGGAATCGCTTGAACCCCGGAGGCAGAGGTTGCAGTGAGCCGAGATTGCGCCACTGCTCTCCAGCCTGGTGACAGACTGAGACTCCATATCAAAATCAAAACAAAACAAAAACTAAAGGGGAAGCAGACATTTATGAGATAGTCTTACAAATAAATGTAAAACTCTAACTGTGATGCTTGCCATTAAGGAGAGGCTACCGAAAGGATATTACCTAATCAGGGAGGGTAGGGGAGGTTTCCCTGTATAAATGATGATTAAGCTGAGGATGAGAAAAAATTAATTTGACATAAAGGGAATGGAGAGCTCCCTAGACAAAGGGAACAGTATATGCAAAGTGTCTCTAAGAAGAAACACATCAAGCATAAGACAAGTGTGGTTGGAAGAGAAAGATACAGAGACCCTGTTGTGTTAGATAACGCCAGAAAGAAAGGTGGTGGCCACAGCATACGGGGCCCACAATCTTCATGCATTCTACCATTGGTCACCACTGGAACTATGATACCAGCTTTCTTGACAAGGTGTTGGTCTTAGCCAAAGAGAAATGATGGAAAGACCTTACTTCACTTTACTTTCCTCTTAATTCCCTATATACATTAGCTCGAGACTGCCATGATGAGCAGAATTTTTACATAAAGGTAGGGAATAATGGAGGGGAAAATATAGCATAGTTTGGAACAAGGAAGAACTGAAAATTATTCAGTTTTCAGACATTATTGGTTTTAAAATGTTCCAAGTCCATCTTTAACTCCAAACTTAGGGTGCTAAACCAAGGCCATCTACACCGGGTTTCTATCCCCAGCAACACCGTTGCAGCATTGTTCCTTCTGGTGTTTGTTTTCTTTAGCCTAACCCAGATCATATTGTTAAGTATGACTTCTACCACTACAGATGACAGCAGAAAGTATGTAAGTGCATGAAGGCAGGCTCGTTTCTTCGAGATCATTTATTCTATCACAGTGAATGACCAAGAACTTCTAGGTCAGTCCACTGAAAACCAGTGAGATAACTTTGTATAATCAAACTCCTATTAACCCATTTATGCCAGAGGCTATAAGATTTGAATGTTTCCAATCAGATCTTGGCGATGACCTTGAGCAGCAGGATATAAATAACTCCCACATGCTTAGTGTTCCAATAATGGAACACTAGGCATAAATGGGCTAATAAAAATAAAAAACCTACACCACTTAAAACTTTTCATTCATTTAACTAGCATTTATGTAACACTGAAAATTGTGCCATAGATTGTGCCAGTTTGTGACACACAGAAAGATGAGTCAATCAAAGTTCTTGGCCGGAAAGAACTCAAAAGACGAATCATTTCAATTCAGTGCTTTGTAACAGTGCTGTAACCCAGTGTGACTGTGTTTTGTGGGAGCACAGAGGACAGTAATTTTCTCTGGGGAATGGGGATGAGGGGACCTCACACAGAACGTAACATTTGAGATGTGGCCTTGAAGAATGAATTGGAGCATTCCAGGAAGAGAGAAAAGAAGGTCTATTCCGAGCACAGGGAACAACATATGAGAGGCATGTTGGAATGTCTGTCTGCAGAGATGAACCAGGAGGCACTGACAGACTTTACGACCTTCATAAAGCAACGATGTAACCAAGTCAATTTCTTAAAACTGACTTCAAAGCTCTGGAGATGCCATGCAGCATCATCGCTATTTACCCTTTTAAAGAAATTTTCCTTAGATGTTGTATATGTTAGTCAAGAAAAATTTAGCCAGTTGTCTTGGGTATTTAGACACAATTTTAAAATTTTATCCAGATTGGCACTAGATAAACCCGGTAACAGGTTTCTAGCCTTGTGGTTTACTCAGTACCTAATCATCGTGGTCCCAAATCAGAGCACTGTATAGAGACCACAAAATGACATCTGAATACAGGGTAAGGATGAATTAGGTGGGCAAGTCCAACAAAATGCAACCACAGAGGACAGATGTGGTGGCTCATGCCTATAATCCCAGCACTTTGGGAGGCCAAGGCGGGTGGATCACCTGAGGTCAGGAGTTCGAGACCGGCCTGGCCAACATGGCGAAACCCCATCCTTACTAAAAATGCAAAAATTAGCCAGGCGTGGTGGCACATGCCTGTAGTCCCAGCTACTTGAGAAGCTAAGACAGGCGAATCACTTGAACCCAGGAGGTAGAGGTTGCAGTGAGCTGAGATTACACCACTGCACTCCAGCCTGGGCGACAGAGCAAGACTCCGTCTCAAAATAAAAGCAACCATAGAGCTGATTGGAAAGTCCAGTCAATTCCTGGTTATTTCTGTGTGGATGAGCCACCATCCGCTGTACTCCATTGCCTACTAATAACAAGACCAATCATTCACTGAGCGACTATCCTGTGTCAGGGGCTTTAACTACGTAACAATCTCTAACCCCCACATGCCTTAGTTGGAAACCTGGCTCTACCACTCATCTTGACTTTGGAAAAGTTGCCTGCCTTCTCTATGCCCAAATTTCCACATCTGTACAATGGGGATACTCTATGTGAACACTCAGAAAAAAAAATTTTTGTTTTTTGCTGTTACAATTATTACAGCACAATTTTTTTTCTGTTATAATTATTAATGGCCAGACTAAATTACTCAGTAACCCTTTGCTGCCAAGTACTACCAATATAAAATCTGCCCTACATGAAGGCAACTAGAAAGGTAAACGTCCTATGAAATGATTACAGCTTCCAAAAATAATAGAGAAATGATTTCAGACGAAGTCTTTATTTCCCTTTATGATTTGGGACCATAGAAGGATGACATTATTCTTAAGCTGTGTGGTTGTAGCTCTCAAAATTCAGCATATATAAAAATCACTTAGGAAACCAGTTGAAACTGCAGATTCTTGAACACACTCCCTCCCCACCCAAGATGCTGGTTCAGGAGGTCTGAGATGACTACTGAGTTTTATTGTCATTTCTTACTTAAAGAGAAAGGGAAACAAATCTGGAGGTTTTTTCCCCCTGTTAATTATGTGAGCCATCAGCTCAAATCCCCCACTATTAACCTGAAGCCCATTTGGATTTCTGCAAATCCAAAGTTTCATTCTCTCTCATGTTCTCTTGGCTCCAACCCAATGCCCAGGTTCCCCCAGGTCCAGAATTCTCTGAAACTAACTATTTTGCCTTCCTCTAGAAGTAGGGAAGTAGGACTGACTTTCCAACATTTAACCTTTGAGAAATAGCCGCAGTGGTTTGGCACATCAAAAGCACGAGTATGCTATAGCAACAGGAGGGGGGATTTCTCCTAGCCTTCAATTTTTCTTTTTCTTATAAAATTAGGGTAAGCACTAAAAAGCAGAAAGGAAATAAAAGGCTGAGAAAATCCTGTTCTTCCTCTTACTCTCTTAAAGACACTTTCTGAGATAAATCCCTGGGCAAGGAAGTGCTAACATTTTACAGAAATTATAAAGCATCGAGACTCACAGGGAAAACCCTGTTCTTATCCCAACACTCATTTTCAAAGGGCACTCCAGAGCCCAGGCAAAGCTAGCCTGGAAAATACTGAATTGATGACTTTGCCACGCCAATGTTTCTCCCCAGTGGGGTATGTGCCAGGCGTCTCCTCTGTGCCTCCCTGTGCTGGGTCCTCACGTGCTGCATACTCCCTGGACTTGGTCCCACCTCCACCAGCTTCCTAGGCAGGAGGAAATGCAGAATCTGCTCTACCCCAGGTTGCCGCTGACAACTGAAAACTGAGTCCAGGGAGACAGCGTCCTGGGCAGCCTGTTTTTGCTCTTTCCCAATCTGTTCAATGCAGTTTCCTGCCGACAGGAGTGTTCTCTTTTGCCAGCTTTAAATCACTGAGTGCCCTGGGCATAGGCCCGGCCTCTGGAGCTGTGCCCAGTGCTAGGCCCACTGCTTGGCTCACTGCCCAGGAGTTGTCAAGTGTCTGGAGAGGGTGTCTGTCCCTTCAGCTGCCTGTCCTCCAATCTTCTCCTTGGAACAGTGAGATGGGACACATCCATCCTTGTCATTTTTCCAAGCCTACCCAAAATCTTCTTCATGCCCTCGTCATGGGAATGGCGCAGTATGGTTTCAAGCACGGGCTAAATGGGAAGGGTTCTGGGACTTTGAAAGGCATTTAGGGATTCCTTCTGAAGCCCTCCAGTGGTCATAAAATATTGTAAAGAGCTTCTGGGCCCCGGGCTGTGGGTTCTCCAGGAACCACAATCTGAAAACAGCCTCCGCTTACAGGCCTCTTCTAGAACTTCTTCATCCTTAAGATCCTTTGACTAAAAACAGTTTTTTGGGGGTGGGGGCGGAAATAAACCTGGCTAATTTTATCTTGAAAGAGCTTGTGAGGCTGAACCTGTTATCTGTGCTCTGCCAGAGGAGGCCTGATGGGGGCACACTACAGGATACAGACTGGAGGAGAAGAATCAGGCATGTGGCATAACAGAAGGAACCACCAGCTAGGGGGAAGGCTGGTAAGGCTGGAGAATCCTGGCAGGTCAGATTTCCCTCACCAGGCTCCTAAACACAGAGATTTCCACCATATGTAAATTTCCAAAGTAGGATGCATTCAGAAAATTGTAGGAAAGTAAACATATTATTTTGCCACTAGGTGGGTGGCCATCGCACATGTTACTGGAAATTTAAGTCAGAACATCTTGATCCCTTCCATATCTAATTCTTAGTAGTAGTTCCAAGCCAGGTTGGTATTGTTTATTAACGAAACCAAGGCTTCTTCCCGTACTCCCCACCGCCCACCATAAAAAGGCATTTATCCCTATAACATAAATCTATATATTAAAAAATTTTGCTGTTTCCAAAATCATAAGCAAGAGAACCAGGTTCTTTTCCTAATTCAGGATTTTTTATTTCCATATAAACAGAAAGAGATGTCTGATTAGGTTTTTAGAAAACAAGTTTAACTTGCAGAATAAGCCATTAGAAAAAAAATCTCAATTTTACCTTTATATACAGCACATTCAGAAAGAAAAACAATTGTGGACCAAAGAAATCATGAAACGCTAAAATGTAATTGCCATGATGACTGACTATAGCCACAGTCAAAAGATATTCTCAACTTTTAAACCCACAGTTTAGTTAACTTTTTTCATGTCTACTTATTATAATAACAAGTCATAGAATAAATGGTCATTTAGAGCATTATTTATCTAATTCCCACATTTGCAATGAGCTGGAGATACTTTCCACATTCCACTTTTAAAAAGTCACTAAAAATTCTTTGGGTCACAGGAGTAAAATTAAACATCCTGCCATGGATAATGGTAAATGAAATTGCAATCTGTGGTCCTGGGTGTAAAGATTAGCTTCACTCCAAAGCATTCCCAAATAGAATAACTTCAAATGATAAACTTTTCTTTAATATTCCTTATGGACAAAGAAATTCTATAACAACTTGAGGGAAAAAAGCCTATTCTATGTTGTATGAAAACGTTAAAGATATTTTTATCCATAAAACTACAATTATTATCAAGGGTTTACTAGCCCATTTAGGATTTTAGAATCTTTCCTGTCTCATCTTAGCATACGGTACTTTTTGGCTAAATACATAAACTCATTATAATTTCTACACAGAATTTTTTACAGCAGCAGCAGTAGCACTCCCAAACATGTAAAAACATGTTACAGGTTATAAAACAGCAACAGATTTCAAGTGCAGTCAAAGTAATCTCAGATTAAAACTGGCAGCAAGTCCTAATAAGCACATTCACCCAAAAAATAGCATTAGAGATTGGACTGGTTATTAAAAACAAAGAAGGAAAATAGAAATAGAGCATGAATATAGCATAATACAAATACACACACACACACACAGAGAGCGAGCGAGAGAGAATATAGTATGCATAGGTACTAAAATACATATATATTTTAGTAGACAGAAAACCCCTAACAGCCCTATAGGAAGCAGGTATCTCTGTCTCTCACAGAACTGCTTTCATTTTGACCCAAATTTGCTGGCTTACTTGAAATGATTTTACCTTTCTCATTACAAATTCATTTAAAGTAAAACTGTAGAATCTTGAAATTTAGAGCATCAAAAATTATCTTAAGGGAATGAATTCTGCCATTATTTAATTTCATATACTATTTCTTTTCTTTTGTCATTTATTTGGTGTTAAATTTTGCAAATTTAGTCTAATGCCAACCAGTGATCTGCCTGGGAAACTTGCCTTAGCAGGCAGATGTCCAGATCAAAAAATAGCCTAGCCTATCTTTATGGAAGAAATATACACAAACATTCACACATCATACAAAACAAGGTTGAAATGGGTGGGGCCACTTGATTGACATCCATTTGTCACTTTCATTGGAAAATTTCATGGGCAGCTTCCAATATGCTTAGACAAATTTAGATGAATGAAAGCGCTGACTAATGATGCTATTATCTATATACCAAATATAGAAGAAGGCCTGAAAACTCTGAGTCGCTCATGTGAACTACTAAAACGAGGGAGGAGGAAAACTTAGAAAAATGTTAAGATATATGTTAAGATAGCAAATTAATGAAAAGAAATAGCACTCAGATATGTAAAGTGATAAAACCCTTAGTTCGGGGGAAGATCTTAGTGTATTCAACAGGGCCACGTCTTATGAATTGCAAAAATTGTATTATCTACCATCTTTTTAGCAATAAAATTATTTAAACCATCAATAACTAAAGGTTGTTATTTTAGGAGAATGAAGTCAATACATTTGTTTTCCTGAGGCAGGCAGGGGCAGTATTGTGCTATTCCTGAACTTCATTAATATTCATTAATTTTTAAAGCAGTTTGGTTAGCTTTGGCTATTATCTATGCAGATATTTTGCCTTTAAATAAAAATAATGACAAGAACTTCATTATTTAAAAATGTAATTAGCATGAAATTCAAAACCTACGTTTTCATTAG
Source organism: Piliocolobus tephrosceles (assembly GCF_002776525.5). Classification (NCBI taxonomy): domain Eukaryota; kingdom Metazoa; phylum Chordata; class Mammalia; order Primates; family Cercopithecidae; genus Piliocolobus; species Piliocolobus tephrosceles. The sequence goes on along the minus strand of NC_045437.1, from coordinate 78,556,614 downwards.
TGGACATTATTCACTGGAAAGTATATATTTTTCAGAAAGATCTGTTTTAATTGAATTTCTAGGATAAAATTCTAAAAATCATGCTGACTAAAATAACCTAAATGCAACCGAAATTAGACTGAAAATACTTTACAAATTTTTCAGATTAATCTCCACTTTAAAGAATACCATAGTTGACCCAATTAGTTCTGCAAATGAATTCAGTTGTTTGACATTCTTCAGCATTTCACGGTAGACTATTTTCACCCGTCCAGCACCTTAGATCTCTGAAGATCCCCATGCACATTTAGTGATATTTACCTTATGAAGTAACTAAATCCAGATGAGCACAGAGCTCACATCACTGTAAAAAGAAATTGTTTCCTCATGCTTCCCACTCCCATTCCGGAACTAGAAACTGAAAACTCTGAAAATTATCCTTGTGCAAGTAGGAAATTTCAGACAGAAATGCAAAATAGGTTTATTTGTAAATAAGCCCAACCATAGGAACCATACAATACCTTGTTCTGCAAAAGTCCTCCAGTCTTTGTAAATCAGGCTTTTTACACTATGACAGATTAACAACCAGGGCAAATAATTCATGGACATGGAGTTGGAAATAGAATTCTCCACATGTCCTTCATTCACCTGTCCACACTGAGGTCCAATATGTGGAGTAGTACTTTGTGGACTATAAGAAAATAAGTAAATAGAAATACCACCCGAAGAACAGGAGTCTGAATAAATAATTAAGGGAAATTTTTGAGACATGGCCAAGGGGAAAATTTTACTGTAGTGAATAGCAAAACTTGCAAAAAACACATTTCTCTCCTCCCTGCCACCACCCCCACCACCCCCCACCACCGTGTGTGCGTGTGTGTGTGCGCGCGTGCACAGACGCGCGCGCTTTTAAGGACTGCCTGCTCTATTGCTGTATTTGAATCTCTTTGATTTCTGTTTGTCCAAAGTACCTTCCAGTTTCAAGAAACGCCCCGGTTACATTTTCTTCAGATTTGTTTTTTGTTTAAGGTAAGCTGGCCCCTTGGGACTAGTACAATTTTCCAGTTTAGGGCAGTTTGAAAAAGAGGGGAAAGCATCTTGCTTCTTGTTATTGAAGATACATGACGGTAGACCTAATTTTTCTAAAAACATAGTCACTAACAGATGACCAACAAGAAGAGAAGATTCAGCTCCTGGCTTCCTAAATGGATGAAACCTGCCTCCCCACTCCCACAATATCATAGTGGGATAATGAGTAATATTAATCTCTTCAGAGATATTTACTCACTCCGACTTATTTTTGAAGAGTAAAGAAGAGTGTTGCTGCACCCACAAGTGGACAGATACTGAACTCTCTCAGCCGCCCCATCTGCCTTGACATCACGTGGGGCATTACCGCAACCCCCTTTCTGTTCTCCCCTGTTTCAGTGCAGTACAAGTGGCTTTCCAAAGCAGATACAAAGTTATTCTCAGTGTCTGAAGTTCCAGCTCCTTCACAAAAGCCTGTGGCCCCCAAGTAGCACCACTTCATGAATGCCTGTGTCTCAACTCTGCAAGGCCGACCTTGTCCTCTCCAGCATCTGAGCGGGATTGACCCTGTCCGGGTAAAACCATGGAATGGAAAGGGTTAATCAGAGTCCCCAGGCGCTGGGGGAGCACCTGGAGCATCTCAGCAGGCGAGCAACTGGAAACCACAAACATCAAACTGTGTTGCTGCAACTTGAACTAAATGCCGAGACCTGGCTGAGGGAGTCAGTTAAGCTTAGACCAAATGGTCTTAATCAAGGTATCAGAACAGACCTCTCAAAGACAGAAATGATGGTATATCCCAGCCCTCCAATCCTATGGATTTTTTTTCATGTTGCAATTTAAGTCTCAGAATACATTTTATGACCCCAATGCCCTTTATTCCGAAAGATGCCGTGAGATGTCTGCAGAAATGTCCTGCAGGACTGTGGAGAGCACAGTGGGCGTCCCGGCCCTCCCAGCTTTGCCTCGCCATCACTTCCAAATAACCTTTGTTGCGGGGTCGGGGGACCCAAAGCCACCTTCGCCCCTGTCCGTACACCCTCCAAACAAGCGGCAGCCAAGAGGCTGCAGGACCTACTCGCCGGCCCCTAGCCCCAGCCCCCTCCTCGCCCCCAGCTCTAGCTGCCCGCCTGCCGCCTTCGCTGCCCCTTCCTCACTCCCTACCCGGGGGGCCGTCCCCCTTATCGCCACCCGCCCACCCCCGCCCCCAACCAACCCCACAGGCACTCTCAGACCCCACCAGCACATTCCTAACAGCTCCAGCTTTCCAGGAAAGAAAGAAAGAAAAAAAAAAAGACCATAACATCACGGGCAGGTTTATTTGGGTTTGTTTGTTTGCTTGTTGGCTCGATTAAATACTCGTGGAAGGTGAACGTACCCCACACAGGAGAAGTTTGATGTTGACAAACTTCTGGTGGCAGCGAGACTGTGTCAGCACAACTTCCGGGATAATGAGAGCTGCTTTGCAGGGAGCGCGGCAGCCGCGGCGGGAGGCGGCCGCAGGACGGAACAGCAAATGCTATTCAGCCCGAGCAGTTTCAAGCCGCCCGAGCTGGGGAATTACTGTAGTCGAGCTACGGCTCCTACCACCGGCGCTGGATCTGGGCGCGCGTTAGGGGGGGAAGCTGCAGGCACAGGGCGCCGAGAGGGGAGCTTTCAAGTTACTTTGCTCCATCCCTGCACCCGGCAGAGGCTTGCAGGCTGCGTGGTAACTGCAAACATCTTGTTCCCTGCTTCTTTGGGCGGCCGCCCTGGAACCAACCAACTTTTCTCTCCCCCAAAACTCCCTCTTTGTTTCAAATAGGACTCTCCAAAATTTATTCTTGGGAAGACTGACAGCCGGGGTCAAGAAACAGCTGTTGAAGTTAATGTTTCTTCCTCCCACTTCGTCTGATGGTTGTGCCCTGCCAAGACAAAGTGAGAGGCACTGCCTGGTGGCTTCTTTAAACAGACATGCATTTAGCCAAAAAGGATTGGGGTGGGGGTATATTTTCTTGCTTAACATACAATCTGATCAGAAATGCAACAGCATGTGCCTTTCAACTTGTGCTGATTACTTGCTGAAAAGATGCTGTAGCTTTTAGTTTTGAACACTTTGAGCATTGGGGGCGGGGATGGCGGGAGAGTTAGTGGTTGACACTTTCCATGTTTTGGTAAAGGGGCTAAAATTTTAAACCCTCCTCCCTCTGATCCACCTCTGGCCCTCTAAGAAAGGTAGAATGGCCTGGGGGAGGGAGAAAAGAGTTGCATTCGTTTGCAAGGTTTAAAGTCACATTTTAAAATTCAAATCATTATGCAGAACAAGGGCTTGCCTAGAGCTAGGCAAACTGTTTTTATTTGGAGATGACCTAGGCCAAACCTTGGAGAGTGCTGGAGCTCCTGGTGGCTTTCTCCACACCAGGCCTGTGTGGTCTGTCCTTTCTCAGTCCAACTCCTTTTCCCTTACTCAGAGGGCATATTCTAGGGGGAAGCTGCCCTGTTCTTTTGTGCTGCCTTCTCCGGGGTGAAGGCTGATTTTAACACCGCCCTTCCTTCCCTTAGCATTTTAGAGCCCCTGTGAACTGCTGAGAGGCCCCTTGGGGTTGTCCTCCGGAGTTTCCCTTCTCCTAACTAGCATCTCCCAGGCATCTAGCCTTCTGTCGTGGGGGTGGGTGGATGGGAACTCTCTTCCTTCCACATCAGAGAGCTTAACCAGTCTTCTAACCCACCTATTCTCCTTTGGGAGTGCTGGACTCATTTGGCCTCTCTCAGATGAAATTATATGAAGACATAAAAGGCCTTCCCTCTCCACCACCAGGTTATCCTGTCACCACATCGCAATGCAGTGCCATCACAAAGTGATATTGCATCAGGCCCAAGGATATTTTAGGAAGCTCTCAAGCTGGGTCCAACAAGCCTTCCATGCAGGCATCGGGACCACACTGCCAAATTCAAGGCTGCAGAGCTGCTGGGCAGGTGTCAGTGATGCCCTCTCTAGTCTCAGCTATTCTCTTCTCTATTCTCTACAACACCTCCCCCACCTCCATGCCTTCCACCAGGCAGGTCCACTTTGAGACTCCCCCAATACTCTCTTTGCCCAGTTGCCAGAGGCCACTACTTTTGCTTTTCCTCCTGTTTTCTTTGCAAAGTGTTCCAGCACACCTTCTGATGTATTTCCTGTTTTTCTGCCTATCATGGTCACTCACTGAAACCTTAATTAATATTTGCACATATTAGCCGTAAATCAACTAAATTACACTTCGAGCTGCAATGGCTGCAGCACACACAGTCTCCAATTTGGGTGTCTGCACGTCGCAGGCCTCCCCAACTTGTTGGACTTGGGTGAACTTTTCTCATTCCCTCAGACTCTGGATCTCCCAGCTTAGTTGGCACAAGGGCAGCGGCCAAGAATCCAGGCACCACCCTTAGCAAGTGCCCCTTCTCTGAGTCCTGCTAATGCAATCCAGCGGCCAATTGACTTCAATTCCTTCCGCTTTATTGTTCTCCATCCTCAGAGAGGCCAGCCTCAGCATCTAGTGGGGCTGTGAGGCAGACCTCCTCTGATCCTGGCGTTATAATTCCCCACTGCTGGCTCCTGCAGTTTTATGACAGCCTCCTTTTTTTTCTAGGATTGACAGACATAAACCTCCAGTGTGGAGGCCTGCAACAGCACCCTTAAAGGCTTCTTTGTGTAGAAATGTAACCTTAGGGCAAAGTCAGCCCAGCTCCAGGAAGGGCACAGTATCCTGCTACAGGGAAGTACTGTGCTGGGACAGACCTGGAGATTTCTTCTAATGACCGGGGACCTGGGAACCTCCCAGGGACAATGCCTTCTTCCTCTAGGGAGAATATAGGCTTGTCGAATTTTACTGGGAGTGGGAATGGGGGTGGGGGACATCGAAGAGAAGGGGATGCTGGAAGAGACCTGCAATGACTGTTCAGGGAACTCTACATGCAATTGGAAGAAACAGATGTCCTTTTTTTCAGGGAGCAGGTCTCTAAATGCGACCACTTGTGAAGCCTCCATGAGTGGAAGCACTGTCCAAGTCAGAGGGAGTTAGCACCATTTGCTTCTTTTGGAGCTGATGCTGCAGTTTTCATTTCCAAGCAGAATGCCTTTGGATCATTTAGAGGATCTGATCTCTGTAGGCAGGTGTTGGGTTAGACACATTACTCCAAAAGCAAGGGTGAAAAGGTGCAGAATCTTAATTTACCATGCAGGATTATAGTCAGATTTAAATCAGGTAGAATCATTAAGGGATTTAGAGCCAGAGTCTTTTTCCAAAGAGAAAAAGGACTGAATAATTCTCTTTTGTTGAGGTATAGTGAGGTCAGGAGTGTAGCATCTTACATTTGGGTTTTTTTCCTCCAGCTTTAAAATGTTCGCTTACACTTTCAGTCAGTCAATTAGAACAGTAATAGAGTATCAAATGTATATGATTAGGCATTAACTTCCATATAGACTGGTGCAAAAACGAAGAGATGAAGGTGTGTACTCATCATTACAAAGGGCGCCCTACAGGAACTGGGACTGCACCTTGGTTAAAGGACAAGTGAGATGCAGCTAGTCAGAAAAGATGAATTTGGAATCAGAGAGAGGTAAGAAACACATGAATACAATTTCTGTGGAATCTAGTTGAGATGTGGGTGTTTAGTCCTACTGCTCCAGGACCCGGAGTTATTAGTATAGAGAGGTTAACACAATGCTTTTAGTCAAAGTTTTTGAAATATATATTCTCGCAGAGTCAAGAACATGGACAATGCAGGAAGTGGAAAGGAGGAGATATCTTCAGATGATATTTGAGATTACAGAATGTGGACAGAAATAAAAATACATACGCAATTATTTTTCCCCTTCCCTTTTCCTCCTAAATCTAGGCAGGAGTTTAACTTTGGATTGAAAGGTTCCTCTAGCTTCTCCTCTAGTTACCCCATCCACACTCCAGTTCTGGTTTTGAGCAGAGCTGCAATTGTCCTTTGTACGGAATTGCATGAAATCCTGTGCTGGTTTTCTAATGTGGGAAAATGTCTACTAGGGAGGCTAAGACCACCAAACTAGTTTCATTATAACCCAAGGTACACGTAAATCCAGCCCTTCAGTGGTGGGCAACTGGCCCAGCAAACTCTTCCTCTATAGTACTCATTAAAATGTTATTTACATTTTACAATATGGTCCCAAGCCATAAGTTGAGATTTTATCTTGGCAAATAGAAAAGAATGCTCTTGTGACACCTGGGCCTGCAAAGTTTTAACTTGTACGATGGACCCACTGGTGATTTGCAAAACAAGATCATAGCATTTGAGAATGAGACATTCATCCCATTTTGGTTCAGAGGAAGTGAGGAAAAGGGAGGAATAAATGAAAAACATATGATGACATATTTAACTTATCAGCCAAATACATACTAACTTTAACTACCTCTTAAAAGTGGATTTAACGTGTGCCAAAAGTACGAAATGAACAACTCTGAAGAAAGCACATTTTATACTTTGGTCCTGAACCTACGGCGAAGGTAGAAAGTCTTCATAACTACACCCATTCTCTTTGCCTTAGAACTCTCATTCCCATGACCAGATTCATTCCAGATCAACAATGGTACCACTAATCCCAGTCACTTTTCAGTAAGCCAAACTGTCTGAATTCTTACCTCAATAAGTCAAATTAAATTAACATTTTAATGATATGTTTCTGGCATTGTTCATGCTTCATAAAGTAACTTGCTTTATTTGACTCAGGGCAACAAGGCTAAACAAGTAGTTTTTAAAAATGGATCTTTGCCAGGTCTGGAAATTCAGTTTCCTTGAGTTCTTCTGAGACAGCAAAGATTCTTCAGGGTCTATAAGCCCAACTATACAATGCTACCACATTTCCAAGACTACCAGTAAGAATTACAGATAGCACCAGTTATGAGAACAAGTCTTGAAACATCCTCATGAAGTCTAAATGAAAATCAGAGGCCATTTCTCAAATGGCAATAGGCCAAACATCTAAGGCCTCTGCAGATGCTTGACATCTTGCCATGTGTCATCACAATCAAATCCTGGGTAGGGTATTCTCGTCTGAGTTTCACTGACTACCAGTAAGGGGCATGTGCAGAATAATAAATGATTCAATGATTAGTGCTCCAGTTAGAACCTAATGTGCCTAATAACATTCCAGGGAAGAGGGGATGGGAAATATATATCAAAGATGGCTTCAGCTCTTCGCCTGTTAACAGCCTAGTGATATCTGGTTGGGGAGCCACCTTAATTCAGTGGTTTGTATGATTCTGGCATTATTGTGATTGCTATATGGAACTCTCAGCTGAAAACAATTGAGTCCTTTCTCATCTGCAGAATGGTGAACAATGAGGTCAACTACAGAGGATTTTTTAAAAGAAAAATTTAGGGAAAAGCAACGGCTTCCCTGACCCGAGACAGCTTTTGCTGCCAAACAGCAATCTCAGACCCTAGCAGTAACAAAGTACGTTTGGTTTACGAAAGATGCCTGCCTCCCAAAAGATCATAGTAATATAAAATATTCTTTTTTTCCCCCTAACCAACAGGTAAAGCCAGAAGTTTTCTTGCCATCCATTTTCCAAGAAGACATGTGCCAGGCTATAGAGAAATGTCTCTGTACACAGAGACCCTCCAAATTTCTAAGTATATCAAGAGGCCATCAACATCATGCACCTAATTGTACTCTAAATATTAATCTAATCATGTAATTATCTAAATATAATCATGCAAATTAATAAATGCCATCCCTTTTCAACACAAGCACTAACAGTTGACTTTCTTTACAGGGCCATTTTTCACAAAGAAACAAAGTTATTATCTCTTCACAGGATTTATTATAGACATGACAATTAGAGAAAGCTGTAAGACCTTGCATGAGATGTGGATACCAGGTGGAGGGCTGGGCCCACTCACTAATCAAGTGATTTGTTCTCAGACAATAATGTTTAGGATTCTGATGCTTGCCTCAGCAGAACCGCAAATTATTATTTTTCAGAGACCTTTGACATTGTCCATAAATCAGTGCAATGTTCAATGCTAAGTTCTCACATTCTCAGAGATAAAGAGAGCAAAGAAGGGGGAAAAGAATTTATAGCTCATTGTCTTAGTTCCTTTTGTGCTGCTATAACAGAATACCACAGATTGGGTAATTTTTATAAACAATAGAAGATTATTTGCCTCAAGGAACTGCATCTGGTGAAGGCCTTCTTGTTGCATAATTCTTGGTAGAAGGCATCACATTGGCAAGAGAGAGTAAGAGATCAAACTCACTGCCTCAAGCCCTTTTATAATCAGCATTAATCCATTTATGAGGGTTCCACCCTCATGACCTAAAGACCTCCCATTAGGCCCATCTCCCAACACTACTGCATTGGGGGTTAAGTTTCCAACACATGCATTTTGGGGGACACATTTAAACTGTAGTACTGATTATTCACAAGTTACTTTCCATTATTTTAGGATGTTGAGAATACTTTTTAAAAACTTTTCAAGGCAATGTCTTCCAGAAATTTTCCATGAAAGAGGAGTAGTTTGCATTTCAGTACCATCCCAACAGTGGATATAAGGGCCAGTTTCTTTTCACTCAACAACAAGAACAAAGGCAGAAAGTGTTACTCTGTTAATGTGTTTCAGTTCTGCCCTAAAGGGATTATTTCCAGGAGTGGAAAGGAAGACCACGTCTACAGAAATCTTGGCAACCTCTTATCCAGAAAGACTATAGAGATTTCACGGATAGTGATGTTGTTTGGCAGGAGGTATTACCTTCCTCCAAATTCCATTTATGCAGCCGGTTTCCTCTTTTCTTCTGGGGTAAACTACACAGTAGATATATACATTGATTAGTACCATGCTGAACATCTCTTCCTTGCACAAGAACCATCTGGTCATCCTTTAATCTCAGAACCTTGCAGTTACACAGTACATTTGGATAAAGGAGTGGGTCTGAAAAATTAAGAATGCAGGCTCTAGAGTCAGAGGTACTGGGTTTAAATCCTGATTCTGCCCTTAGCAGCAGAATGTACCTGAGTCAATCTTAGGTTCTTTGTTTATAAAATGAAGCCGCGATAATAATAATACGTAACCTAGTATTCACCATCACATTTCATGAGTATCCACGTCAAAAGCCCCCGATACTCTCATCAAATCTGAATGGAGCTCTAATTGGCCTTTGAACCAACCTGTGGGCTTCCCCTCCCATGATAAATAAAGAATTACATTTTTCTCTGAAGGTAAATGTCTTGCACTCAGTCCTGACTCTCATCTAATGCTTAAACCCATAGAATACTAGGCAGCAGCAAAGACTGAGCGTCAGCTATTCAGTTTCTCCACTATCACACAGCTGCGCCATCTTGGTCACTGAAGGCTGGATGCGTTTTCCTATCTCAAGTGAAGATTTTCCCGAATTCTTAACTAAATTGTTAGCTTTTTGAGAGAAGCTAGAAGTCTTATAGATTCTTATATTCCTCTGAGCACTAAGTGCAGCATAGTACCTTGAAAATAACAGATTCTCAACAAATGTTTGTGATTTGGTTATTTTGAAAATGAGCTCTGGGGTATTTATAACACAATAGGTTGCAATTGAAAAAACCTTTTACATCCCTTCAAGATAGCCTAATAAAAACTCTAGAGGTACCCTGTTTGGACACTAATCAAACGACAGCCCATTTTGCTTTTTCCTTCCTGTCTCCCTCCCTCTCACCCTCCTTTTCTTCTTTCCTCTCCTTGTCTTCCTCAACCTCCTCTTCCTTCTTCTTCTTCAACTTTGGTTCTATCTCAGCTACACTAGCTTAAATATATGTATGTTATGGATATTGGTCTGACTCTGTCACCCAGACTGGAGTACGGTGGTGTGATCACAGCAGCTCACTGTAATCTTGAACTTGTGGGCTCAAGTAATTCTCTCACTTCAGCCTCCTGAGTAACTCAGTCTACCAGCATGTGCCACCACACCCAGCTAACTCTTTAAAAAATTCTTTTGTAGAGACAATGTCTTCCTATGTTGCTTCAAGCGATCTTCGTGCCTCAGCTTCCCAAAGCATTGGGTTTACAGGCGTGAGCCATCATACCTGGTCCACTAGTTAAGAATATTTTAAATTAGGTTTTATCATATTAAAAAATGTAGTAAATGTTCACTAAAATATAAGGCTGCTAAAATGGACTTCTCCCCACTGCCCAGACATTCATCAGAAGTAACTGCTAGGCCGGGCGCGGTGGCTCAAGCCTGTAATCCCAGCACTTTGGGAGGCCGAGACGGGCGGATCACGAGGTCAGGAGATCGAGACCATCCTGACGAACACAGTGAAACCCCGTCTCTACTAAAAAAAAATACAAAAAAACTAGCTGGGCGAGGTGGCGGGCGCCTGTAATCCCAGCCACTTGGGAGGCTGAGGCAGGAGAATGGCATGAACCCAGGAGGCGGAGCTTGCAGTGAGCTGAGATCCGGCCACTGCACTCCAGCCTGGGCGACAGAGCACGACTCCCTCTCAAAAAAAAAAAAAAAAAGAAGTAACTGCTAATAGTTGAAAGTATCTTTCAGGTTGTTTTATTTGCTTATATTTCTTATGCATATACTAACATTTGTTATTATTTCATAGAAACATGGTTATACTATTCATGTGGAACTTGCTTTTTATATTTAGCAATGCATTGTGAATGTTTTTCCATGTCAATACACACCTAATTCCTCTCTAGTACTGTGTAGTACGGAAGTTTCTTATTATCCAGCTATTCATTATTATCTGAATCCAAGTAGTTGCTAAGTTGTGTAGGAAAGCAGAAATTGGTCATAACAGGAAAATATCCACTAATGAACTGACCACTTACTAAATTAGCCCTCACTTAAATAGCCCTCCCAACTTAATATCAGCATCTATCCCCACTCAGCCAGTCAATTTTGCTGACTGCAGATGTTATAAACATCCCACAATATAATGTAAATAAAATGCATTTCAGTTGCAATGTAAAACTGCTACTCTTGCAAAAGATACACGATTTTATAAAGCCATTGAAAATGATTTTGGAGAACTGTTCCATAAGCAAATGAGTATCTAGTAGTGTTAGACCAGTTAACAATTAAAGATGAGAAAAACAAGAATGATAACAGGATACATTTTTCAAAAGGAGAATTACTTGAATATCGAAGAATTAAGAGAGGGTCTCAGAAAAATTGATTAAGCCCTCACACCTTTCCTCAAAGTGACCCTTGTCATTCTGCTATTTATGAAAGTCAGTGTGAAGTGAAGGGTGTCAGAATTTGCTTTCAAATAATTTTGTTAGAAAATTTATCCCCCCAAGCACCAAATCAACACTTGATTCATTCTTTGTTTACTCAAAAAATTAAATCATTGTTGCAACTACAGTATATGCTAAATTTATATATATATACACATACATATATAGTCAAAGATAGCTCATGTTTAAGTACAAATAAGATCTTTACTTTTATTTTTCGAAACAGACTCTGTAAAGCCTTTTTTTCCCCCATCTTTATTTTACAACACTACTCCCTATTTATTACTTTTGCAGCTTTCAACAGTCACAGTATGGCAAACAGAAGCAACAGACGTTGAAAATAAGGCTCCTAATAGACTAATCAGATTCTCTAGTCATCTCTCCAGGAGGCATTTAGAAGCGAGACTGGCTGCTTTGCAAGGAGTAAAAGCCCCAGGGTGTTTGGACAATTTAGGGAGAGAGAAGAGGCCTTAAGAGAGGAGACAGGCAGTGGACTTCCTCTGGCACTAATCTGGCACATAGATGTTTGGGCCTAATGTAGTTTGAAAAAATAAAAAAGATGTAACCTCATTTGTGTCCAAGCTGGTAAAGCAAGTTATACCAGTTAAATGTGTGTATATCAGGATTTATTTTTAGCGGCTACCTTCTGACTGATATTTGGGTCGTTTCCAATTTTTTGCTCCTACAAGCCACGTGGCAATGAGCAACCATGTACAAATATACCTTGGTGCACTCATATGAGTATTTCTGTAAGAAAAATTCCTGGAGATGAAACTCCTGGGTTAGGAATAATGTATATTAAAAATGTTAACAGATTATTAGCAAATTGCCCTACTATTTTATGTCACCTACAGCATCTGCCAATGCCTGTTTCTCCACACTTTTCCCAGTGAAACTGTCACTTTTTGTCAATCTGATAGCAAAAAACATGCTATATTAATTGTGTTTTCAATTTCAATATTATAAACTGTTGATCTGTATGATAAATTTGCTACTATCTGCTTAGAATTTTTAAGACTCTGGAAAATCTGCATGATGGATGTAGGGAGAGATCATCTCTTTCTGGTAATGGGTGGGAGCTAGAAATTGAGCTCCACATGCATTCTTTTGTTTAAAACTCCTTCTTTGAAATTATTGTGGTCATTGCTTACACAAGGTAAAATGTTTATAGTCAGTAGTAGAAGATGGAGATGATGATTTTTGCAAATTTCTGATTTCAGGACAGTGAGATCCTTTTTTAGACTTCAAAATATGTGAAAAGATAAGGCCAGTAGGTTCTAAAACTGTATGTCTTGATGTCATCTAAGCCCACACTCTTTCCAACAGGCTTTTGGCCACTGACTGTGTAACATTTTAATGGAAAAATTCTTATATGTATATATTGATGGACCTAAAAAAAGAAAAGAAAAATAATCCACTAGAGTATACATTTGTCACAATCTATCAAAATCTATACACTTCAGATGTGTGCATTTCACTAGGTATAAATGTTATATAAAAAAGAAACCATAGATTCCTCAAAAAAATTAAACGTAGAATTAGCATATGCTCCAGCAATTCCACTTCTGGGTATACACTCCAAATAAGTGACAGTAGGTACACAAACAGATATTTGTACACCCATGTTCACAGCAGCATTATTCCCAATAGCCAAAAAGTGGAAGAAACCTAAATCTGCTCTGAAAAAAAAAGTCTTGGAAAAAAAAGGTGGAGGCAGCCCAGGTGTCAGACAGATGAATGGTTAAACAAAATGTGATATGTATATGCAATGGAATATTATTCAGTCTTAAAAAGGAAGGAAATTCTAACATGTGACAACATGGATGACCCTTGAAGACATTATGCTAAGTGAAATAAGAAAGTCACAAAAGGACAAATATTGTATGATTCTACTTATATGAAGTAGCTAGAGTAGTCAAATTCGTAGAGACAGGGAGTAGTATGGTAGTATTCAAGGGCAGAGAGGAGGGAAGAGTGGACAATTAGTGTCTAATGGGTACAGAATTGCAGCTGGGGAAAAGGAAAAATTTTGAAGATAGATGGTGGTGATGGTTTTACTACAATATGACTGTACTTAATGCCACAGAGGTGTAAACTTAAAAATTGTTAAAAAAGGTAAATTTTCTGTTATGAATATTTTATCACAGTTAAAACTTTTAAAAATATAAATATTGAACTCTGTTGCTATGAATGCTGAGGTGTTTAGGAGTAAAACGTACTGTTGTCTGCAACTTACTCTGAGATGTATCAAAATTGATAGGTTAAAAGAAGAATAAATGAATATGTGATAACGTTAATATAGCAAATGTTCATTGTTGAATATGTGGGTGTTCACTATGCCACTCTTTCAACTTTTCTGTATGTTTGAAAATTTTTTAAATAAAATATTAAAAAATAACCTAGGTCAGAAATGACCTAGACTAAAAGAATTACTAGCAAATGACTCTTTTAAAAGCAAATTCATATTTGCTTTTGTTAATTAAGGGGTATAATTTTGCTATTGAAAGATCTTCAAGCAGAGTTAAGGAAATAGAACCTATTTTTGTTTGTTTTTAATAACTGTCAGACAGGAACATTTATTAGACGAGTATTGGACAGGTATTGATTCACAAGTGACTCCATGATATTAAAAATGAACTCAATATCACCAAACTTGATAAGTATCTCTCTCTATATATATCAAAGGCAAGGGTCATAGTTCAGCTTTTTCTTCCAGTTGTAGGATTTGAGCTTGTGCAGAGGCAAAGAATCCCAGACTACTCAAATGGAAAAGATGATGCAGATAGGTTTGGCTGAAATGACACACAACTTTAGACCATTTGAGAGGCTGGAGGTCTTCCTGATAAATATTAGCTCACTGTAGAAGTAGAGTAGATTACAAATAACAGCTCTTCATTTTCTCACAGAAACTTTTTGGAGAGCTCCACATTCCTCTTCTTTGGTTCAATAAAAAGTAAACAGAGAAAGATGGCCTCCATTTCTGGGATCTCTACATTGCAGGCGTGGTTGGGCAGTTTTTATAACTATAGAAGCATGTGGTCATCCCATCCCAGTAACACTCTTACCAGATAGGAATAAACATCCAAAGTTTCAGTGGAGCAAACTGAATGCCTAAAGGACAAGTAGATAATCCTAATGAGGGATGCGGGCCGGTCCAACTGCAGTTTATGGCCTCTTGAAGAACCCTCACCCTAAATAAAGAGGAATCCATGACTCAGTTCTAGCCAGCTGACTCAGACAGCGAGTTATGTCAGTTTTTTTAAGAGCAATATGAAACTTTTATTTTTATGTGAAATCTCCCAAATTTAAATGTGAATAACTAATTCAAATGCTTTTCAGAAACATCTTATGGGTCACAAGAAACATGTTTATTGGCATGCTGGGGTCTGCGGGTTCCCTGTGTGTGACCTCTAATATATGTGAAAAGGATGGGACAGTCTCACTCTCCAGCACCAACATCCATTAGAATCCAGATCCAGCATCCTTTAAGTTTTGGGGATTTTATTCTCATCTCCACTGTCATCAGTTTCTCTTCTGTAGCTGAGGAATATGACTTTTTCAGGCTTTTATCATTTTAAATAGAAAACAAATATTTGACCTCTGGAATGTTTGCAAAATTTCATGCGGTAAATGAGTCTTGAAAGTCTACTTTGTGTCATGAATTTGTTTGCATCCCCCAAAAAAGAGGAATTGACAAAAATATATAATTCATGGAAGCCTTAACTTATTTACAGGTAATGATCCCAAAATGTAGGTGTTTGGAACTAGCAGCGTATTTCCCATAGTATGACAGCTATCATTTGGTGAATGCAACCTCCAGACCATTCACTGTATGAGGTGATGTATGTATTTAGCTTCCTTAATTCTCAAATCATTATTCCAACATTACAGATGAGGAAACAGGCTCAGAACAGTTTCATAACTTGCCGAGCTGGTTAAGTGTTAGAGTCAAGAATTAAGCACATGTGGAGATCGGGATTCAAGGCCTATTGTTCTCACAGTGTTCTACCTGGTATTAAGGCCCTCAGGACAGGCTACAAAATTACTACTGTATCCGTAATGTACTTGCAGATCTTTCTAGTATTCTACTTCCAACAGAACCCAGCCTCGGGTATGATTATGCTGCTCTTAGTTTTTTAAACCTCCCTCACTTTTACGCAGGAAAAATATGTTTCATTACCTAAGTGATGCATGGATATATTCTTGGTAAGAAACATCCAAATGACACAGTATCCTGCAGAGCAGCAAGAAAAATTCCCTTTGGTTTTCTCCCTCACCCCGCTCCCACTCCCCTTCCTATCTCAGGCTCGACAACCATTAACAGTATGACTTGTTTCTTCCAGACTTCTTCTGTGCATCTACATACATTTATGTACATATATAAATATTCATGCAGCTATGTTTCTATGGTAAATGCATTCAGAATTCTACCTTGGGATGTCAGACACTTTTCTATTGCAGCACTGGCAACTTCCCAGCTCCAAGTCAATCTGGGAAGACTTGGGAGTTGGAGGTGGGGGTTGAAGATGGCTGTATTTGTTATCTATTGCTACATAACAAATGACCCTACAATTTTTCAGTGTAAAGTAATGGGCATTTATGATCTTGCATAGTGTCTGAGGGTCAGGAATCTGGGAGCAGCTTAGCAGGATGGTTCCAGCTCAGGTCTTAGCATTTAAGATGTCCACCAGGATTCTAGTCATTTTAGGGATTGCCTGGGGCTTGAAGATTCACTCCCAATTTGGCTCATTCAGTGGTTACTTGCTGGAAGACCTCCATTCTTCCTTGGCTGTGGGCAGGAGTCCACAGTTTCTCACCAGGAGGTCCTCTTCATTGGGCTGAGTGATCTTATGACATAGCAGCTGGCTTCCCCCAGAGGGAGCAGTCCACAACTTACCAGGAAGGAAGAAGCTGCAAAGGTCTTTAATGACCTGGTCTTGGAAGTCACAGACCCTCACTGCTGCTAAATTCCATTTTTTAGAAGCAACTCACTACTCAAGGGGAGGGGAGTCATCCCTACATTTTGAAGGGATGAGTGTTCAAGAATTTGTGGACATATTTTAAAACCACTGCAAGGGAAGAAAAATGGAGAGTGGCAGAGTGTAAGATCAAGGTGTAATGTAATAGTCTGAGTAACAGGGAGGAAAGCAGAGGCACTGAGGTCCTGAGATAACCATGTAGAGAGAGACTGAATAGTGTGACTTACAGTCCTGGCTACACATTTGAATCACCTGGGGACATTTAAAAAGTCCTCATGCCCTGGGCCCCGCTGCAGATCAATTAAATCTATAGTTCTGGGATTAAGGACAGGTATCAGTATTGATTAACAGCTCTCCAAGTGATTCTAATGTGCAGCCTGAGTTGTGAACCATGTAACAGAGGTGCTAGAATTGGGCTATGTCCGGGCTCAAGTCTCAGTTATGCCAATTAAGTAGCTGTGTGTTGTTAGGCAAGTTCATTAGTTTTTCTGTGCCTCATCTGTGCAATGGGCATATGAATAGTACTTCCTCATAGGGTTATTGTGAGGATTACCTGGGTTAATACTCCATGTAATTTGCTGGAAACTATTCTGGGCATAGTAGGTGCTGTTTCAATGTTATTATTGTGATTATTAGCAGCACACAATGGACTTTTTCCTCCCTCCTGCTCCTGCTTCCCTAGTGCCTCCACCTGGAGAGGAGTATGGCTTTCTGTGCCCCAGCTCCCTCCCTTTCCCTTGAGAAGGCACAGTGGATGCCCAGCATCCTGCTCAGTCTGCAAGCCCTACTCTGCCCTCAGGCAGGTGCCTGGAAAACTGAGAAGCTGAGCTGCTGGGCTCAGCTAATGGTGGGCTTCACTGCAGAGGATCTCCTTTATCCTGGGAGATGGACAAGAACGTAGCACCCCAGGGGGCAATGAGAGGAAGGAAAATTCCCCCTCAGCCTCACAGGAGCAGAGGGTCTGCACTCACGCCTTGCAATTTCTTCAACCTTTCCCAATCTCAATTTCTCTGAACTCTTATAATATCAATGTGGTCCTTAAATTACCTGCTGTCTTTTATATTTATCTATTTACCTTTTGTATTTTCTCTCCTTTAGACAGTTAAACAAGGGCTATGTCTTCTGGGGGAAGTGTCTGTAAAAGGAGGGAGGGGAAGATGAAGAAGGAAAAGGGGGTGTCCTGTTTGGATTACAGACACCTCTTAAGTCTTGAGAATTATATATATGTCGGGGGAAATGTGCTCTGCTTCTTATGAATGCCTTCCCCTCTCCCCTCCCTGTATCACACTACCTCTCTAAAACACCCTTTCTTCTGACCACCATTTTCATGGAAAAATAGCATGAGTGTTCTTTCTCTTGCCTTTTACAGCAGAGGTTAATAAATTGCCACTATTACAGGGTATTCCAGCTGATATTGATGAAGCAGGTACAGAAATAAGCTAATGGGTTAGTTCCTATAGAGAAATGTGTTTCCCAAGCATAAAAGCACTATTTTGTCGGAAAGTGGATGGAAATTTTTCAAGCCTACTAAGACAGATGGAAGGGAAAAAAAGAAAAAAGATAAAATAATTAAACTATAAAACAATTGTTGACGAGACTCCTATATTATTTTTTCTCTCCATTATTAAATTAATCTTGATTTGAATAGGTTTATTTCCAATTTCTTTGTTTTTTTTTTTTTTGTCCCCTCTGTTCTGTAGGTTTATGATTTGATCCTAAAAGTTAAAGATCTTTCTAATAAAATATATTAAACAAAACATACTTAAAGTCCCTGCTGTTTATTAAGTGTTCTTTTACAGTAAACATGAGTGACAAAAGAGAACATGATATTAATAGTTAAGCCTATGGCAATAAGGTGCCTAATTTCAATAGCACTTGGGTTTAAAATATAGAAAGGAACCTCATGGTTAAAAATTCTAGGTAGGTAGTACCTGAACCCACGTGTATCAGTTGTGTAAGCATCTAAATGCTGAAAAGAGAGCATCTAGATCCTGATTTCTCCTGGCTGAGTTCATTCATTACTGCCAAAGTAGGAAATCCTGGATTTTAAGCCTTATAAGCTAGGAATAAAAGTAGCCCCCAAATAAAAATTATTCTAGAGAAATACAGTCTTGATGGTTGAGGTTATAATAACTGTTACTTACATAAATAGCTGATTTTATTGGCCTAGTTAAATGATTCCCATGTGTCCTTCTGAAACTTTCTGCAGTCACTCTCATTGACTGCCATCTCAGCTATTAGAGAAGAAAAAATGATGAACTCAAGGCTTCTTCGTCAATGAGCTCAGTCTGTAAGATAATAGAGGGTTCAGTGAGCACCACTGACCTGCCCAGGAAAGCTACCAGCGTGAAAACTGAAGGAACATGGCACAGAGACACAGCAGTAAAATTCAAGAGACTAAAATAAACTCAGTGAGCCTGCCTGGTCGCTAAACACTGAATACATTTAAGTGCTATTTTGACAAGAGAGCATGGCGGCTATTTAAGAATTTCATTTTTAAAACTCTAGTACAATTTTGTTCTCCTAACAGCATCATCCTGTGTCTGTGTTTGTTCCCAGTGAGGTCATTATTAAGTGAATTGAATTATTGTTCTGTTCAAATGACCTGTGCATTCAACAATGTGTGCTGAGCTCCAGCAAGAAATGTTTTATGTATTATTGGGAGATGGCCATCTGTGGCACAAACCGGGCCTCCCAACATGCAGAAACGTTGGGAGATAGTTTATGTTCAGTTTTATCTATGATCTGAATTCCATTTATAAGCTTTTTTCATCCACTTGTCAACACTGTTCACTATAGCAACACTGAAAATGGTCAGAAATGAACAGATTTATCAGAGCAATGTGAGGTCAGACTGTATGTTTCAATTATTGTATATTGAATTTTTATCATACATTTTAAATTTTGCCCATAAAAATAGTAACAATGTAATAAAAATGGAATTGCTTTTCTTTGATCAACTTTCAGTTATTATAAGTTACAAAGAGAATAAGCTAGATTTCATGATTTTTATTAGATAATGGGTCTCACATTATATATGTATATTTTAAATATAACATTGGTTGTCCATGCCAAGAACTGTGGATTAATTTTTTTCAAGTCTGAAGAACACTGCCTTTCCCGTTCCTGCATATGTAATAGAACAGCATGGCAATATGTGAAATTAAATTTTAAAATTGTAGATTAAGCCACACCCTCCCAACCTTTTCATATCTTTTTAAAGGAAACTTTTGATAATTCTACTGGCATGTTAGACCAAATGAATGATTTTACATAAGGTAAATATACCCAGATATTTGTTGTACGGAATGAAAAGATTTTTAGGTATGTTTTTCTGTTGCTTTTATTGTTGTACTGATATCTTAATTAACAAAAAGAATCTCCTTTATAATAAAATATAAAATCTTATGCGTGGAAGAGAACTTTTACAAGAGCATTTTCTTTCTTTCCTTCCTTCCCTTCTTCCTTCCCTCCCTTCCTTCCTTCCGTCCATTCGTGCTTCCTTCCTTCATCTCTTTATTTTTAAAATAAAAACCTTCTAAGTTGTATAACACAGTGTTCACTTTGGACATATAGCTTTACAGTTTAAATACATTTATTTTTTTTTATTTTTATTTTTTTTTTGAGACGGAGTCTCGCTCTATCGCCCAGGCTGGAGTGCAGTGGCCAGATCTCAGCTCACTGCAAGCTCCGCCTCCCAGGTTCAGGCCATTCTCCTGCCTCAGCCTCCGGAGTAGCTGGGACTACAGGCGCCCGCCACCTCGCCCGGCTAATTTTTTGTATTTTTTTAGTAGAGACGGGGTTTCACCGTGTTAGCCAGGATGGTCTCGATTTCCTTACCTCGTGATCCGCCCGCCTCGGCCTCCCAAAGTGCTGGAATTACAGGCTTGAGCCACCGCGCCCGGCCTAAATACATTTAGATTTCAATTTCATTTGTAAGTGGGGATGTTTATTAGAAAAATGACTAGTATCAGCAAACAGGTAGGGAGATAAGCTTTGTTCACAAATGCATCCCTGGAGGCATATTACACTCACTCACCTTGAAAGTATCCTAATGAAAATTGTTTGGAAGAAGGGAGGCAGGATGGTGCACTTCCCGGTTCTTCTTCACCACCAACTCTTCCCGTGTGTGCGAGAATGCAGCTGATGCCCGGGAAGGTGCAGATTAATCAGGCATGCACCAGGTGATGTCAATCCGAGGAGACCAAGATTTACCTGGTGGCACCTGCGGAGCGCCCCCCCCCCTCCCCCGACATGCCCGTGCCCTGCCTATTGCCCCTTCCATTCCTAGAAAAGTCGCTCCCAGCAGATGCGCCCGGGGCGGGCTTTCTCAGCCCCTACTCTTGTCGGGACTGTATTAGAAACTCCACCACCCGCCCCCCCCCCCACCAGCTCCAGTCCCTGAAGCTAGATGACCAAAGAATAAATTTGCAGTTTTGCTTTTAGCCTTGCCTACTCGCTGGTTCTTTTGTGCCCACTCTGGTGGTCTTAGAAAAACAAATCAAAAATGATGAGCATGATGATGATGATGATGACAGAGCAATGATAACTAGCATTTAATGAGCACTTTACCTGTGCCTGGAGCTAGGCTAAGTGATCCACAGGTCTTGTCTTACTTGCTCTTCATAACAATTCTGTGAAAGCAGGTAATTTCATCTTGATATGAGGAAACTGGGGCTTCAAAAGCAAAGAAACTTGCTCAAAGTCATTTACTGGGATTCCACCCTAGGTCTGTGTGACCCATCTGTCCTTCTGGAATCATGGTGGAAAGTGTAGAACTTATGAGGACTCTCCCAAATTTCCCCTAGTCAGGTCGTAGAAGTCAAGCCAAACAGAGGCTGGTAGGCTTGCTGTGGCTGAGGGGCCTTGTGCTTCTGAGCTGCAAAGCACCCATCTGTGTGAGACTGTTTTCTCCAGGACCTGAAGTACTTGGCTCTAGCCCAGACCACTTCAGAAAGTCCTATAACTTCTCTGCACCCACCCCTTTCTCATGCATTTTAGACTTTCTGGTGAATGTTTTTATTTAGCATTTGTTTGACATGTCATACTCTGACTCTTCTTTCTGGTGTTCTGGGATACACATCTTCTGTGACACAATGGAGTGTCTGCCTCATCCTACATTCCCCAGCCTTTGCCATTGTTCTTTGGGGAAGCCCTGATAGGCCCAGAGATGGTGCCTCATCCAAAGAGGTTATCTAGCAACCGGCAATGGTCAAGAACAAAGAACTCTGCACAATGGGGACAGCAATGTAATTAGCTGACCTCCTGGGATTTGGACTAGAAAATGGGGAGAGTACTGGCCACACAGGAGTAAAGGGAGAATGCAGCAGATACACTCTCAGAAGCAGAGATGACATGGAGGAGAGGTGGTGAGCATGACCCAGACAGGACCTGGCCCTAAGGCCCATTTGTTTTTTGGTGGTTTCCACTTTTAGTCCCACCATTTTCTTTCAGGAAACCTGAAGGAGGCTCTGTTCCTTGCAGCTGTTAAGAGCCTGCCATATGGGTACATAGGAAATCCCATCACATACTTACTTTCATGGCTTCTCTTCACCCCACCCTCCCACCTGCCTTGTCCTTGATGGGTTTGATTACTAGAGGACTAGTCCATACTAGTCAGAATTCTTTCCTTTGCAAGTGACAAAAATCCAACTAAAATATTTTAAGAAAAAAAAATCAGGGGGAGGGTGAAGAACAGCATGGGGAGATGGGAGAGGAACAGAGGTTGAAAGATACTGATGAAAAAACAAAAAACAGAGCTGAAGAAATCATTGCAGAACCCAAGTAGCTCCAAGCTCTCGGTGACTAGAAGAAAAGACTTATTGCTGAAAAAGTTTGATTCCACTTGTTGTTTTGCCTTTTGTCTTTTTCATTCTCTCACACGTCCTACCTGGTGAAGGGCATGACTGACAGCCGCTGTTGAACACATTCTTAAAGCTTTGTGATCAGAAATGAATGAGAACTTTTCCCACCAATAAAACTTAGAAATTTCCTGGGGAAAACCTTTGATTGGCTGGGCTTTGGTCAAATGCCAGAGGAATATTTGCCAAGAGACTATGGTCACATACTTAACCACTGTGGCCCAGGAGAGTAATGCTATGATTCTAAGCTCACCAGAAGTGTATGATTGGAGTGGGGGAAGAGCAGTTCCCCAAGGGAACAGGAACAAGCAGACGACAACAGGTGCATGTATGACTAGAGATGTAGCTATATAACTTTGTTGTATTGTTTACAAAGAAGCAGAGGAGCAAATCAATTCTCTGTGTCTCGTTTCCAAGGGCCCTGGTGAAGAGCTATTGCACAATCCCTGCTCCCACCTCAGAGCATTGGCTCATCTCAGGATATTAGAATCGTTTACCTGAGGACCGTCACCCACCTCCACCTGACAGTCATCCTTACAACTGAGCCCAGTAATTTGAATGAATTTGAAAACCTCAGAAGAAGACCGTAGAAGTTCTCTTTTCTTTATACTACAGGATCTCAGTGCAGAATCCCTGGACCCGCTGCATCAGCATTACCTTGTTAGAAATACAAATTTGAGGGCCTTCCCCGAGATGTGCTGAATCAAAAACTATGGGATGGGGCCCAAGGATCCATGTTTTAATAAACCTTTCAGGGGATTCTGATGCAGGGTGAAGTTTGAGAATTTCTGCTTTAAGCCATTCTTTCAATAATCCCTTGCTTACATGGTTTCTACAAAACATGTCTGAATAAAGACTCTTGGCCAAGGATGCTGGCCTATCATCACATGTGTCTCAACAGGCTTCCTGCGGTTGCCGCTATCCATTCATCCACTGCCACCTGGATGCCATGTGGGTCCCCCAGGTAGACTCCAGAGAGAGTTTGAAGGGTAAGGGGAGGGTGGTTGAAACCATTCCATAGGGTCTTCACATATGGTTCATTCATGTCAATGTCCTCCTGCAATGAGTGTGATAGTGTCAATTTGATTGTACCACAGGGTACCCAGATTAAACATTATTTCTGAGTATGTCTATGAGGGGGTTTCAGATGAAGCTAGCATTTGAATCAGTGACTCAGTAAAGCAGTGTGCCTTCCCCAGTGTGCATGGACATCATGCAATCTGCTGAGGGCCTGAATAGAACAAAAAGGTGGAGGAAGGAAGAATTCACACCATGCCTTTTGCTTCCTACCAGCCTTCTTGAGTTGAGACATCAGTCTTCTCTTGCCCTTGGACCGGGATTTATCCTACCAGCTTTCCTGGGTTTCCAGATTGCAGATGGCAGACTGTGGGACTTAGCCTCCATAATTGTGCCCAGCAGTTCCTCATAATAGATCTCTTTCTCTCTATCTATACTTATACCTCTATACCTCTATCTATCTACCTACCTATCTATCTCTCCTACTCATTCTGTTTTTCTGAAGGACCCTAATACAATCAGAATGTACACTTTCATGTGCAGGCAGAAACACATGCATCTAAAGTATACTGGGGGCATGTCTTTGTGTCAGCTTCACAGTCTTCTTGTGGCCCCAGAGGCTTTAGGAATGGTGCTTAGGGGAAACTCTTCTTCCCCATGTATCCAATGGGACTTGCTTAAGAACCTTAACGACTTAAAAAGAGGAACATTGAGTCCCAAGTGCCTTCCTGCCTTGTTTTCTTTTTTCTTTTTATTTTTTTATTTTTTTATTTTTTTTTTTGAGGCGGAGTCTTGCTCTGTCGCCCGGACTGGAGTGCAGTGGCCGGATCTCAGCTCACTGCAAGCTCCGCCTCCCGGGTTTACGCCATTCTCCTGCCTCAGCCTCCCGAGTAGCTGAGACTACAGGCGCCCGCCACCTCGCCCAGCTAGTTTTTGTATTTTTAGTAGAGACGGGGTTTCACCGTGTTAGCCAGGATGGTCTCGATCTCCTGACCTCGTGATCCGCCCTTCTCGGCCTCCCAAAGTGCTGGGATTACAGGCTTGAGCCACCGTGCCCGGCCTTCTTTTTTATATTGTTACAAATCTGAGATTTTGTTTTCTTCACACTGTGAACATCATTATGGTATCTCATAAGTGCTGTGTATATAGTAGATGTGGAGAAGATAAACTCCGGTGGACCCTACAGCTCTTGCTTCAGATCCTTAGTACTGGTTTCTGGCCCATTCATTCAGAAGTAGTGATTTTCTCTGCATATCCAAAATTTCCTAACATTAAAATATTCCTTTTACTACTCAACAAAAAAAGGCTGTTTTTAGATTTCAAAACGCTTTATATTTAGAATGCAAAAATCATCCAATATACACTATATAGATTCATGTTTCAGATAAGTAAAATTATTCAAAAGCCCAAGATCAAAAATCTGCAAAACAAGTGAGTTTTAATTTTTGTCCTTAGAATCTTCTGGGCGCAAGAACCCTTGTACAATCCTCTAATCCACAACTTCACCTTTAAGCCCAAAGTATTTCTGCCAGGAAGGAGTTTTTATCCCAAAGTAAAAGGATTTGCAAGCAAAGATTCATAACAGAAGAGCCGTCTCAGCCTTATTGGTGTGATAGCAAAGTGATGATTTAATTTAATTAGACTATAATTTAATATCTCCTGTGTTTCCCTGGGAGTGCTTTGAGAACAGTGTTTGAGAGTGGCAACTAGGTCTTTGACAGAATACTTACACTAGTGGAAGACGAGGTTGCACCCACAAGTACTGGATAGGTTTTTTTTAAAATCTCAATCTCTGAAAACATTTAGCTCATGTTAAATTTTTATATATATATAAAATAACAAGACTTTTTTTCAAGGTTATTCATTTGCATTCTTATAAACAGAGTAGGACTTTCCAGAGAGTAGTTGAGTATTTATTTGCCCGACCAATGATTCAAGCTTTCTTCTCTAAAATAGAAAGAAAAAACAGCAGAGACCAGCCACTTCCTCATTTCTTGGTTATATCACTAGTCCCCAACCCAGGCCCTAAAAACTGCCTAGAAATCTGTTGTCTTGGCTTCTTCAGTAATTCAGGGAGTAAAAGACAGATAGGACTTATGCCAGATTTCACTTTGTAGTGAATTATTTAAAAATTGTTTAAAAGGATAAATATGCTGGAAATTAAATGTGACAGACTGTTAAAAATCGCCCAAGGCAATTTTTAGAAATCTTTAGATTTCTCATCTACTACCTTGGGTAAGGGAAAATGGTGATGCTGATAACAAAGAAAGGAAAGTAAGAAGGAAAATTTAACTTGCTGAGGGAGGCTGAGTTTTAGTTCCCGCGTGGTGAATTTGTGGTGTGATCCAGTGTAGTGGGCTCTGTCATATGCCATCCAAATTCCACATTCAGGACCAAGGCACTTATTCCCCCAACTATTAGGGTGTTACCTGTTGAGGTTCATAACTGAGTCCCTGTCCAGGAATTGCCCTTAGACAAAAGGAAGTGTCTTGCCCAGTGTGATTTCTCTTTCCCTAGGGGTAGATCACAACCATTGACCGGTTGATGAGGGATACCAAGTCCTAGCTCCCTTGCCTCAATCCAGGGATTCTCTGAGGGGCTATCTACCTTTCAGACTCCCAGTGGGATTGGCTGAGGCCTTGTTGCAACTGCATCACAGCTCAACATCTCCTTCTGCCCAATCCTGCTTTCCTCACCCACTAACAAGTGTTGTTTTCCCGAGCATACCCTAATCAAATCCCTGCATGCTTATCTTTATCTCAATCTGTTTCCGGAGGAGTCAAACCTGGGATACCCCGAAACTAAACAAAGATGTTAAGATGATGAGGGAGGTGAAGAGGTAAAAGGAGTTACTTCTTTTTCTATTTTAGTTTTTATTTTATTGTGGTGAGAACACTTAGTATGAGATCTACCTCCCTAATAAATTTTAAATATACAATATGTTGTTGATCATAGATACGATGTTGAACAGCAGATTTCTAAAATGTATTCATTTTATTTAACTAAATTTATTTAACTAAAATTTTATGCCTATTGGTTACCAACTGTTAATTTCCCTCTCCCCCTAGTCCCAGGTAACCATCATTTTAGTCTTAAACTTCATGAATTTGACTATTTGAGATACCTCAAAGAAATGGAATCATGCAGTACTTGTCTTTCTCACACTGGCTTATTTCACTTAGCATTGTGTCTTTAAGGTCTGTATTAGTCAGAGTTCTTCAGAGGGACAGAGCTGTATGTGTATATAGAGGGACAGTATGTATGTGTATATGAAGGAAAGTTTATTAAGGAGAACTGACTCACACGACCACAAGATGAAGTCCCACAATAGACCATCTGCAAGCTGAGAAGACAGGAAGAAGCCAGTAGTGGCTCAGTCTAAGCCCCGAAGCCTCAAAAGCAGAGAAGCTGACAGGACAGCCTGCGGTCTGTGGACGAAGGCCCGAGAGCCCCTGCCAAACCACTGGTGTAAGTCCAAGAGTCCAAAGGCCAAAGATCCTGGAATCTGATGTTCAAGAAAGCATCCAGCAGGGGAGAAAGATGAAGGCCAGAAGACTCAGCAAGCCAGCTTATTCCACCTTAATCCACCTGCTTTTTCTAGCCGCATGGGCAGCCAATTGGATGGTGCCCACCTACACTGAGTGTGGGTCTTCCTTTCCCAGTCCACTTACTCTAATGTTAATCTCCTCTGGCAACACCCTCACAGGCACACCCAGGAACAATACTTTGCATCCTTCAATCCAATCAAGCTGACACTTAATATTAACCATCGCAAGGTCCTTCCGTGTTGTCATATATTGCAGAATTTCCTTCTTTTTAAAGGTTGAATAGGATTCAACTGCATATATACATACACCACATTTTCTTTATGCGTTAATCTATCAGTGGACATCTAGGTTGTTTCTTAGCTATCGTGAATAGTGCTACAATGAACATGGAAGTGCTAATATCTCCTCAAGATCCTGATTCCAATTCTTTTGAGTATACATGCAGAAGTGGGACTATTGAATTATACGGTAGTCCTATTTTTAAGTTTTTCAGGAGCTTCCATACTATACTCCATAGTGGTCACAACATTTTGCATTCCCACCAATAGTGTGCAAGGGTTCCAATTTCACAGCATTACTTTTTTACTTTAAGTCCACCTTAATACAAAGTAAATTTATTGTAGGTTACAGGTCTTCAATCTGTAGCATCCCTTAAGGCTGATTTGATGTATTAATAGAGATAACACTAGCAAAAATCAGTTAGTCAAATATTTACTAAGCACCCATTTGGTAACTCGTTTCTGACTGAAAATCCTCATGAATAGTGAAATTTGTTTACACACTTGATCTTAGTCAAAAGGCTGAGAAGCAATGCAATTTGTTTATAACACAACCTATTGGTACTGGTCTTAGTCCATTTGTATTGCTATAAAGGAATAGCTGAGACTGCATAATTTATAAAGAAAAGAGGTTTATTTTGTTATGGTTCTGCTTACTGGAAGACTGGGCATCAGCCAAGGGCCTCAGACTGCTTCCACTTATGGCAGAAGGCACAGCAGAGCTGGTATGTGCAAAGATCAAGCGGTAAGAGAAGAAGTGGGGGATGGGGAGGTGCCAGGCTCTTTTTAACAACCAGCTCTTGTGGGAATGAATTGAATGAGAACTCATTACTGCGAAGATGGCACCAAGCCATTCAAGTGGGATCCATCCCCATAACCCAAACACACCTCCCATTCAGCCCCACCTCCAACACTGGGGATCAAATTTTGACATAAGGTTTGGGGAGACAAATATTCAAACTTTTGGAGTACTATTTAGAGGATTTTCAGTTTTGATGTTAACAAGCTCATTTTTGAAAACTTCATAGATAATAAGACCATGTGATTTCAAGGGCTTAAAAGTGAGGTACTGACCCAATGTAGACTTCATTTAATAGCTTCTCTTAAGCAGCCAGAGAGTCATATACAATCGAGTCTTTATGAAATCTATTAAAAATGTACATTTTCTTTTTTAATCACCTAATGGGACAGGTCAAAGTCCTCTGTGTAATGATTATATTCAGTGTGACCAAGACATTCAGCTGAGTTTAATAGATAATATTGTGAGAACTGTGCATGATTCATTGAGAGGTAAGAGCCTGAATGTGGTATCTCATATCCACGCCTCTTCCTCATTAACACTTATCCAGGGCAACAAGAACTGTCCTAATGTTCTACCATTACCTCCATCACTGAGAGCCCAATGCAGTTGGCCCAGCAGGAATAGAGGAGACCATACCACTGATGCCCAAAACATACAACCTACATTATGGCTTCTGCAAGTCATTTTATTTTTGCAAGCCCAGTTGCTCAGGTTTGCTTGTATCCCATTAATGTCCTGCAGGCTTGGGTCTAGGAACCCGGAAAAAGAGCTGATCATCCTAATTTTTTTTTTTTTTTTTTTGGAGAGACCGAATCTTGCTCTGTCGCCCAGGCTGGAGGGCTGGAGTGCTGGAGTGCAACTGCCCGATCTTCGCTCACTGCAACCTCCGCCTCCCGAGTTCAAGCAATTCTCCTGCCTCAGCCTCCCGAGTAGCTGGGACAACAAGCGCATGCTTTTTCTTCTGTATTTTGGTAAAGACAGGGTTTCACCATGTTGCCCAGGCTGGCCTCGAACTCCTGAGTTCAGGCAATCCGCCCGCCTCGACCTCCCAAAGTGCTAGGATTACAGGCGTGAACCACCGCACCCAGCCCCTAATTTTTTTTTTTTTTTTTTTTACATGATGAAGAAATACACAATCCCTAGACTTCCCTGTTATTTCAAGTCTAAGACCTCCAAAATCTGTGGTGTTTCCTGTATAAGGCAGCACCTCTCAACCATGACAGACCACATGTACTAAGTTGTGGAAAAATCCACCACACAGAAGATGAATTTTAGCGGTTTTTCTCTCTCTCCTCCTGTAATTTGATATTAAAATAGTGATTTAACATTTTAATGTGGCATAGTTGACAATGCAGGTTTGTGCGGTGAAAAGATAATTGCTATATTTTTTTTAAAATATATTTTAAAATGAAATTTTAAAAATATTTCATTATGGCGTTTTTAATAAGAAAAACAGTAAAATGCTTTTGCATTTTAGAATCAGCCTAAACTTTAATAATCATTCTTATTCAAATGACAGGATGTAGAACAGTTGAATGTTGTATATATACCCATGAACGATTTAGGGGAACTATGAAATTATATTAAATTTGAAGAATACAGTTCAGTGTAGGAGGGGAAAAAAACTCTAATGACTTCACAGGAGAAATATTTATTGGAATATCATGTTACCTTTGTTTGTAGCATGATGGTCTCAGTGGGATCAAATGAGATTGTTTTGATGGTAAATTTATTACATAGTTTTTAGGAGCCTGGGCCTAAGGGATCTTGTTGAAAAGGGTTTTGTGATCCCAGAAGCTGTAAGAAACTTTGGCCTCTCCCAAAGAGAGTCTCCACAGAGTGAATCAATTTCCTTGGAGAACCAAAACAGATGCTGCCTGGGGAGGGAGCAATTGTTTCAAGTTGGTGTCAGCTCACCAAGGAAGGGAGCAGACAGTACATATTTCATTTCTGTCAAAAATGCAGTATTTCCTTTAGGAACATTACTCCAAAGCATTTTCCTCCCCTCTTCTTCAAAGCTCAGGCTCCATACTGAACTACCTGAGTTGGAGTCTGGCTCTACATTTACTTACTGGCCATTTGACCGTGGTCAAGTTACTCAACCCTGCTGAGCCTGTGTCCTCATCTGCAAAATGGGAACAGTAACTTACCTCTTAAGGTTGTTGTGAAGACCAACTGAAGTAATTGAAATTAACTGAGCAATAAAAGCAATCGATATTTAGCACTTAGCTACGTACATAGTACACGGTACCTTGGCACATGATTAAACTGCCAATGATGGTAGCCATTATTATGATGGTAAATACTTTTTTTTTTAAGTTTTATTTTAGGCTCGAGGGTACACGTGAAGGTTTGTTACACAGATCAACTTGCATCACGGGAATTTGTTGTACAGATTATTTCATTACCCAGGTATTCAACCTAGTACCTAATAGCTATCTTTTCTGCTCCTCTATCTCCTCCCAGCCTCCACCCACAGGTAGACCCAAGTGTCTGTTGTTTCTTTCTTTATGTTCATAAGTTTTTATCAGTAAATAACTATTTTTAATGCCGTATTTTTGCCTTCAAGTGTATAAGAGGGATTGATGAGGCCATGACTTGTGAAATAGGGTATGTATTTTGATGCCTCAAACTCCAGCTGCACTTTGGTGATCTGCAGGTCCACGAAGAGGGCCGGCATGAGGCCAGAGGTGTGAGTTCTCTCTCGTGGCCACTGTGCACCCTGGAGATTGAGAGGAGCCAGCCTACAGCAGAGGCCCCGGGGTGGCAGAGTGCCTTCCAGACTCTTCTCTCTCATGACTCACATCTCTAGCACCAGCCCCAGGGAGCCCAGAGATTCTGGATAGGCCATAGGGCACAATGACTACGTGTCAGAGTTGCCAGAAAATAAAATGTGATTCTCCCAACTGCATTTGCAAGAATGTTCCTGGCTCCTTGCCTCTGCAGCTCTCTTCTACCACTTGAGCCCTGTCTGTAGTTTAGCCTTACCCCAGATGTGTGACCAATCTTGTCCTTATTTAGAGGGAACTGAAGAATAACTCAACCACTTTGGTGATTCCACATCAAGACCGCCTTAAGGCTTCTTGTGCTTTGATTATCTCATCTGTGCTAATAATAATATTGACTAATAATAACTAACGTTTTTAACACCTACTCTTTTCTAAGCGCTTTACATATGTTATTTAATTTGCTTCTCATAAAAATCCTGGCTGGGCGCGGTGGCTCAAGCCTGTAATTCCAGCACTTTGGGAGGCCGAGACGGGCGGATCACGACGTCAGGAGATGGAGACCATCCTGGCTAACTCGGTGAAAACCCATCTCTACTAAAAAATACAAAAACCTAGCTGGGCGAGGTGGCGGGCGCCTGTAGTCCCAGCTATTCGGGAGGCTGAGGCAGGAGAATGGCGTGAACCTGTGAGGCGGAGCTTGCAGTGAGCTGAGATCCGGCCACTGCACTCCAGCCCAGGCCACAGAGCCAGACTCCGTCTCAAAAAAAAAAAAAAAAAAAAAAGCTGGGCGTGGTGACACACACCAGTAATCCCTGCTACTCAGGAGGCTGAGGCATAAGAATCGCTTGAACCCAAGAGGTGGAGATTGCAGTGAGCCGAGATTGCGCCACTACACTCCAGCCTGGCGACAGAGCAAGACCCCATCAAAAAAAAAAAAAAAAAAAAAAAAATCCTATAAGGTAGGCTTTGTTATTATTCTCTCTCTCTCTCTCTCTTTTTTGAGACAGAGTCTTGCTCTGTCACCTAGGCTAGAGTGCAGTGGCATAATCACGATTCACTGCAGCCTTGACCTCCCAGGCTCAAGCAATCCTCCCACCTCAGCCCCCCTAGTAGCTGGGATTACAGGTGTGTGCCACCATGCCTGGCTAGGTTTTGTATTTTTTGTAGAGACGGGATTTTGCCACGTTGCCCAGGCTGATCTCGAACTCCTAGACTCAAACGATCTGCCTGCCTCAGCCTCCCAAAGTGCTGGGATTACAGGCGTTTATTCTCATTTTACATGAGGAAACTGCAGCACAGAAAGGCCGTTACTTGACCAAAGTTACATAGGCGATAAGTGATAGAACTGGGATTTGAACCCAGGCAATTCTCTATCTCAGCCCCAACTTGTTCTCCCGTTCTATCTAGATCCCGATCTCTAGATCACATATTTGACTCATTCTATCTGCCTGATTGCTTATGGTGATGCTTGGGGCCACAGGTCCTCACTGCAGAACTCCCAGGGACAGGAGCCCTGCCCCCGAGCCTTAGGCCAGGAGTCTTCCCCCTTCCTCCAATTTTGGGCCTCTCTGCCCTGGACTCCTCCTTGGGCTGCCACCAAATGCCTGTCTCTGAACATTCCAGGTGCTATCTCTCTGGTAAGTTTCCCTCCACCACCCATAGGGACTTTGGTCTCCAAGCTTCTTGCTTGCCTACACTGGATGTCCCACATCTGGGCTCCAGCCCCTCCAGGACAGCTGTGAGTACCAGGGCCTAAGCTCCATTCCTGACGATGCCACGCTGGGCCTTCTCGGCAAGGAGCATCCTGGCTGTAGAAGAGTGTCGCCCCATTGTTTTCACACCTGCTTCATTCCCCATTCCCTTTCCACAGCTGAGTCAGGAGGAAGGCCATGGATAGGGAACCAGCATCTGGGCTTTCTTGAAAGACACAGAACAGGCAGAGAACCCTCCAGAAACTCCTTTAACATGTGATCAGCATACCAGTCTGCTCAACATGTACAGACAGGTTTCTAACCATGTAGACAAAGAAAGCAAAGGTGACTGAGCCCTTCAAAGACCAGTAGAAAATATTCAAGTGTCCCCAAGACTACGCTGCATTCTTTTGAGTAGGAAAGGGAAACTTAAACTTACTGTATGAAAATGATCAACTAGGTGTTTTTCAATTTAATGCCTAAGATGTTGAAATGTCAAGTATCCCATGATACGAGGCCAACTGAAATTAACTGAGTAATAAAATACACCTACAGCAGTTGGAGAGTTAGGGGACTCCTTAGTCATGAAAATACACTTTGATGAACAGGTCAGAAAAAGTCCCGTCTAAAAGGCTGAAAGTTAAACATTTTCAGAGGTAGTAGATCTCCAACCTAGAAGGTGACAGGCCACCACCTGAGATAATTAGCCTCCAGAGCACATGTCTTAGGGTCAAGGACATCTCTGACATGAGAGGAAGGCCCAGGGCACCAGAGCCGCCTTAAAACTCAAAGAATAGTCGACAAAGCCCTTGATACAAGCTCAGACTATCCTTAAAAAGAAAAAATGTAGGCCTACTTGGTTCAGCTGGGAGAATTCAGGAAGGTGGGAGAGGGTATGCAGACAGCAGAGCTGTTAAGATCCGAGATCATAAAGGAAATATTTTCATATACTCACCCAGAAAATGTAATTCTCTGTGAAGCTAAAATCACTGTAAACAACATTTAAATTTAAACAAGCTGAGTATAGGGCTCTCAGTCTCTGTCAGTTTCTGCCTCGCCTCTGCTTCCCGTTTTACATATGGGGTGTTCTCCACTGTGTGACTCTGGATGAAGAGCAAGGTCCACTCTTCAACACTGGAGATGAACAGTTCTGATAGTCACTCTCTCTGTTCCTCATCCTTACAATGGGGATGCAGGCTGTGATGGAGGCTCCACCAATCAGACACTCTGACCCAGGACTTTGAATCAAGACAGAGGAGAGTCCACTTTTGTGGCATCAGCATCAAATCTCCAAGACCAGGTAGGCAGAGGTGCCAGGAGTGGCTTTCAGCATCCAGTGTCAGTATTGGTGGGGTCCTCATCAGACAGTTCCTACAGTGTGGTTTGGGCTTGTGGTTGGCACTGCTTCCTTTGGTGCTGCTCTATTTTTGAAGTTTAGGATTCTAGCTTTTCCAGTGATTCTGTGATCTACCAAATATTCTTTCAATACATTCATTTTCTGCTGGAAGGAGCCAGTTACTTTCCGTTGCACACATTCAAGAACCCCTGTTATCCTGGGACGTCTACTTGCAGCATTTTACAGACAAAAGTGAAATATCCTGAAAATATAAATGGCTCTAGCAAATCCAATAAAGAAAGATGCATAGTCCAATAGAAAAAATGCAAAGGATATGAACAAACAATTCACCAAAGAGGAAATACAAACGGCAAACAAGCATAGAAAAAGATCTTTGCCCTCATGTTGCCAAGATGCAGATTCATCATATATTGTCGAGAAATCATTTTTCCCATAATATACAAAGATAAAAAGAGAGTTAATGCTCAGTGGGGTGAGCTTGTGGGGAGCAAGTTGTTGCTGGGTATGTAATATGATATCACCTTTCTGGGAAATCTGATACTATGTATCAAAATGGAAAGTATTCCTTTTGGCTCAGCAATTTTGCTTGTCAGAATTTATCCTGAACAAATACTGTGACTCATGAAGCTTAGTCCCCAAATGGTGTCTTGGAATATACAGTTCATGTAACTTGAAGCAAATTCATAGTTCAAAATAATTTCAGAATAACTCAAGCACTATCCCATGGAAAGCACGATGTATTAGTTTGTTCTCACACTGCTATAAAGAACTACCTGAGACTGGGTAATTTATGAAGGAAAGAGGTTTAACAGTTCTGCAGGTTTACCGGGGAGCATGACTGAAGGCCTCAGGAAACTTATAATCATGGAAGGCCTCAGGAAACTTATAATCATGGCAGAAGGCGTGGGGGACGCAAGTGCCTTCTTCACATGGTGGCAGGAGAGAGAGAAAGAGACAAGGCGGGAGAGTGTCACACACTTTTAAACAATCAGATCTTGTGAAAACTCACTATCACAAGAACAGCCAGGCAGAAGCCCGCCCCCATGATCCAATCACTCCCACTAGGCCCCTCATCCAATTCAACAGGAGATTTGGGCGGGGATGCAAGTCCAAACCATATCAGATGGACTCACAGAATTACATACCATAGTAGGCCCCTTTTCACGCTCTCCCACAAGTCACTATCCCTGTACATGGTAGCTGTGATCCTCAAACATTCTTTGTCAAAGTATTCCTCCTTTTCTGACCCAGGCTCTCCTGCTTTGGACCAAAAATGCGTCTTCCCCAAAGGTACAGGAGGAGGAGGAGAGACCAAAACTGTTGTGGAGGTACAGAAAGGAAACACAAATTAGTAATCCTTATATTAATCCCATCTAAAAATAAGTAGAGAAGGGTTCTAAGAGATTTATCTCGGTCCTTACTACTCTTCCCCTCACTCTGTTCCAGGCACCCAGAGTCTGTGCTGTTCTTCTGGCCTTGGTATTTGAAACTGCTCTGTCCACACTGCTCTGCCTCCAGATAAAGAGGGCTTGATCTCCCATACCACTGAGGCCTTTGCTCATTTGTCACCCTTTCACTGTAGTCTTCCTGATCCCCCATTTAAAACTGCAGCACAAGCTGGGTATGGTGGCTGACACCTGTAATCCCAACACTTTGGGAGGCCAAGGTGGGAGGATTTTTTGAGCCTAAGAGTTTGAGACCAGCCTGAGCAACATAGGGAGACCCTGTCTCTACAAAAACAAACTAACAAACAAAAAAATTAGCTGGGTGTGGTGGCATGAACCTGTGGTGCCAGCTACTTGGGAAGCTGATGTGAGAGGATCCCTTGAGCCCAGGAGTTAGAGGCTGCAGTGAGCCATGGTCATACCATTGCACTTGAGCCTGGACAACAGAGTGCCACTCCGTTTCAAAAAATAAAAATAAAATTGCAACATGTAACTCGCCTGTATTTAGTATCCCCCTTCCTTGCTTCATTTTTCTGCATGACAATGATCACTAACTAATATTCTATATATTGTACTCATTCATTTATTGTCTGTGTCTGCCTTCTCCCACTAGAAGATAATCTCCATAAGGGAGGTATTTTTGTCTGTTTTCTTCACTGCTTTATCCCTAGTGCCTAAAAGAGAAGCTGACACAGCATAGATATTCCAAAACTATTTGTTAATGCAGAAGTGTCCTTGTTCATGTTTATAGTAAAGAGAACGAAACACCCTAAGTGTAGATTTGTTAAATAAATTACACCACATTTGCACAATGGTCTGCTTAGCGTGCTGTGGTAGGCAGAGTAATGACTGCCCAAAGATGTCAGGTTCTAATTTCTAGAACCTGTAAATTTTAACTTATTTGGAAATAGAGCTGTTACAGCTGTGATTAAATTAAGGAATTTGAGAAAGAAAGATTATTCTGGATTACCACGTGAGTCCTAAATGCTACCGCAAGTATCTTTATAAGAGGGGCAGAGGGAGAATTCGCATACATGCAGACGAGAAGGTAATACACAGATGGAGCAGAAAGAGGCTTGACAATTGGAATAATGTTGCTGCAAGCCAAGGAATGCCACAGCCACCAGAAGCTGGGCACCCTGGTTTCCACCTAGTGATACTGCTTTCAGACTTCTGGCCTCCAGAACTGTTCTAGAAAAACAATTTTGTTGTTTCAAGTTACAAAATTTGTGGTCATTTGTTAGAGCAGCCACAGGAAGTGAATATGCACTCCTAACTTTTAGATTACTCTTGTGGATTACCCTAGGGTGAAATGCTCTCTCTCAGTAGAGGCACTTCAATGGTCACAGATGCCTTAATTCCTTTACTTTTTTTAATTAAACTTTTTATTTTAAGATATAGATTCATACACAATGGTAACAAACAATGCAGAGAGATCCCATGTACTTTTTTTTTGAGACGGAGTTTTACTCTTATTGCCCAGGCTGGAGTGCAGTAGCGCGATCTTGGCTCACTGCAGCTTTTGCCTGCCGGGTTCAAAGATTCTCCTGCCTCAACCTCCCGAGCAGCTGGGATTACAGGCACCTGCCACCACGCCCAGCAAATTTTTGTATTTTTAGTAGAGATGGGGTTTCACCATGTTGGCCAGGCTGGTCTCAAACTCCTGACCTCAAGTGATTCACCCACCTCAGCATCCTAGAGTGCTGGGATTACAGGTGTGAGCCATCGTGCCGGGCCCCGTCTACTTTTTACCTAGGGTGCATGAGGTTACATCTTACAAGACAGGGCTCTATCATGAGGTTTTGTTATCAGTTGGTGGGGATCAAAGTCCTGGCTCCCCGCATTGCCTTTTCAACAAAAGTATGGGGGTGTCTCATTGCAGCTTCATTAGACTGGAAATGTAGGGTCCCTATTGGCCTTTGCTGGTGGGTGTGGACAGAGTCACAGTGTTTTCTTTGGTGTTTGGCTGGAGTAGAGCAGTTATTGTCTACAGTTCTCTGTGCTTGATTGCCCTTTTCTTGGTCCTTTGGCTAGAGAGCAGGCTTTCATTGAAACAGTTTTTGTCTGTGCCCATTGGTGTTTCTGGGTTGCTGGTTTCTTTAGTTCCAAGTCTGGGAAAAATGAGCAAAAAGAAAACCAGAGCACTCACCACCGTATTGTTCCTTAGGTCTTGAGGTCCCTACTCAATCCAACGTCTTCTCGCCGCCTTTCAGAGTCTTCTTAGGTTTGTTATATACATAATGTCTGGAGGTTTTGGTTGTACTTAGTGAGAGGAATAGGGAGAGTACACCTACTCTATCTTCCCGGAATTGGGAAATTACATCTTTAAGTGTGAACAAATTCTGTTTTATTTGGGGTTTTCCACTAATAGGAAGAATGAGGGAATGGAATATTTGGAAAGCTCCAAAGAGCAGAGCAAGCAACGTCTCTCTTAGGTTTCCAGTCTCAGAGTCATGCTGACCGTCTCTTAACATTTAGGTGCATACTTAGTTTCCTGGTATCATGTTATACACTGCCCATGCTTTCAGCTATTTCCTGTAAGTTCAGTTTTTCCAATTCTTTGGCAAAGACTGTATCTTACACTTTATTTTCCAGTCTGGTTACCCACACAGGAGGTGGCTAATAATTGTTGATTGAACACATAAAAGACTATCTTCCACAGACCAAGCAATATGAGATATTAGAGGGATGTGGAGGGAAACAAAATCACCATGTCCTCAAGGGCCTTAAAGTCTAGCACAGAATGAATTATCTCTGGCTTCCCCTTTACATCAAGTGCACCAACTTGATTTTGCATGACAAAAATGAAAAGTTCGCTCACTCTATGAGATGTGGAATCCAGTCCCTAAACATAGCATGTGGTGTTTTAGGCTGTTTCATAAGCTGACTAGGGCTTGAACGTGATGAAGGCTGGCAGATTCTATAGGTTCATTTGCTCACACTTTTTTAAGATTATTCTCTGGAAAAGGCAGAAATACTCTACATATCTGGATTAGGCAACTTTTACAAACTAAGCTCTTTACTGCACAGAGGCATGTAGGCTAAACTGAATGTTAGCCCCACAGAGTACTTGTGTTCATCTTCCCTGGGGAAGACCAGGGCAGAGGAACCTATATGCTAACCCCACACTTTAATCTTCTGGACGGAATTCTTTCAGGCAGTGACTGATAGCTTCACCAGGCTGTCAGCAGTGGATGGAGATGATCATAGGGCTGTGCAACCACCATCATTCCTGGAATAACACAGCAATGGCTAAGACCTTCAAGGTTTCTTTCTGAGTGCCAAAACCCCACGGACAATGACAACTTTCTCTGAGTCTTTAAGGTTGAAATGTCTCACCCTCCATAGGCTTTAACATGAATGGGTAGAGGAATGAGATTATCTTCGTGTCTAAAATACCGATAATGCTGGGATTGGGGCCATCTTGTTCTAATGTTGACTCCTCCTTGACTTTTCTATAAGTTGTTTAATCTCTTTGAGCCTTCTTTTTGGAATGTCATAAAAATTACCTCTTCACTTGAATGTTGTAAATGAAATATACGTATTAGTAGAGGTTTTTTGTTTTTGTTTTTTTTTTAATGTGAAGTACACTCAGAAGAAAAAGTACTGCCCTTGGGTTTCTAAACCATAAAGTTTAATCTTCAGTCCTCAGTGTCTGAACTCTTGGCTGATTAATTCATGTCAAATCTTCATACTTTCAATAGTTTTCTCTTTTTCATTCCCAATCCAAATCTCAAGGACAATATACAGAAATTAATTTTTGAGTTAGAATGAAGGAAATTGCATTAAATTCCTTCTGAGAATTAATGTGGAGTTAAATGTAATATTTGCTGACTCTATAATGCTTTTGCTTGCAGTTGTCCTTGCCATTTTTATTTTAATCCTTTATATCTGCTCTTATAGAAACTATTTCAATTTAGATTTTCAAGTGTTTTACAATAATATTTGGTAGGGGGGAAATTTTTCAGTGTGTACAGAAAGTTTACTGAGATTGAATGACCATTTTTGAGTCGGTTGGATTTTTCACCATTGCTCTGTGGAAGGTGAAGGATCTACCTGAGCAATAATAAGATCCTTTTTGGGATGGTTAATTCAGAGTCCTAGAAAAGCAGGATCGTTAATTTGTTTAATAGCAAAATATTTGATTTGCCAGACACTTAAGAACACATTTAAAGTTGTGATGAGTCCGAAATAATTTAGAAATATAGCATCTGACTCCCCAGTTGTGATATTGACAGCTTTTCAAATGAATTCAGTCAGTGAATTTTGACGATTTGTTTACCATCTTTTGTCCCCCCAAGGTATCACAGGAACAATTATGTGAAAGAATAAATGTGGAAGTAATGTATAAACTATAAGGGTAGCTTAATGTTATAATCTTTATAATCTTTGTAATCATTGTCCTCAGCATCACCACCACCACACTTACCAGTGTCAAGTCTTATCTTAACTATTGCAAACTCATTTTTCTTCCTCACATTGCCTCAGTCAGTTCAAAATCCTCTTCGAGTAACCTTTCTCTCCCTTCACTCCAGTCTTATTCTCCTCCTTCTTCAAACCCCTCCTCTGTCTTCCAGATGAAGCAACCTCATATCTTTCTAAAAGATTCGTTTTCTCCTCTAAGGCTTTTTCCTTGACCATCACAACAATCTCAGAAATGCCCAGTGTCAGCGATGACTGATGACAGAAACTAATCTCCCTCCCTGCTTTCAGTTGGCTCTGCCTTTCACAAATTCCATTCTCAGTGCAAATGCCCTCTATTTAAATTGAGAGTTCCATCAGAGGACTGGCTTCCCTCATCTAATTCGTTATTTGTAGCATCATTGCTATTTATGGGTGAGGCACAGTAGGCATTAACATGCCAGATTCTTGCTCTAGAAAGATGGTATGGGGGATTGACTCTCCTAACATGCCCACTGGCGTTGTCTGCTGAGTTTAAAGAGAATGGAGATGAGTCATTACACATATTCTCCTCTGTCGTCTTGCCCACAGGAATACATTTGAGAAGCAGGTATACATTTGAGAAGCAGGAATACATTTGAGAAGCTCCCCTCTGTCACTGTGGAATAATGTTTTCCTTTGGCTTCTTTTGACATCCCTTCCTGTACCCCTCAGCTCCTGATATTCCTATTAGTAAGCAACCTATTTCCAGAAAGTGGCTGGCTCAAACTTGTGACACCTGAGCGATCATCCAAACCATAGGTGTTTAAAGGTTATTTATTTGTTGACACTTATTTAAATGGATTTCAGTTCATAGAGTTTCTTTCAAGTGTTCTTGGCTAACCTTTCTTGCTATCCAAATTATAGCCACAATCTATTGCACAGTCGCTATGTACTAGTCTCTATGCTAGGTGCTTTTACATATATGTCTTTACGAAAGTCAGTAATTTATACAATCCCGATTTTATGGTTGAGAAAATTTGGCATCTGAGAGGTTAAAAAATTTGTCCTAGAAAGCAAAATTTGGTAAATGACAAGCCCAGATTCAAAGGCTTGCCTTTTTCTCACATGCTTCTCTAGAGATCCCTCCCCTCATAAAATTTGGTGCCCCATACGACAAATTATTCCCCCTTCTCCCTAATTAGTTTTCTTACTCCCTCCATCTTAGTTGTCAGGAAAAAGAAAAACAATTGCCTAACTAAATTAATTTATGCTAAGGTATTGATGACTCTTACCCTTAAAAGAATAATTTGTCAGCTCAAGTTAATCATTACTTTGTAGAAGATGTGAAAAAACAATCTTAGAGCAATACCTTTTTATTCTTCCTTACATGGCCCAACTCACCAAAAGCTCCCTTACTCCAACATACGCACAGCTCATACGTATACATACACATGCATACACACACAAATACATCCCTGAAGAATAAGAGGTTAACAATTTGAAATTTGCTTTATGCTGATCCCAGATTTCACCAATTGAGCTAAGTGGCTCAGTAACTATTGACAAACTAAGACCTGAGCCTTGGCTTATGTATGGGATTCAAGGTTAATTTTAATATAGTCTACTCAAAGAGCTACTGGTCTTTCCAATTAGCCATAGAATAAAGGACAATTTCTGTTCAATAACTCAAGTTTAGCCAGTGGAGAAAAATTATTTGAAAAGAGAACTGCTAAGAGACCTGGCAGAGGAGACACTACATCAATATAGTCTTTTCTTCTTTCAATCTCTTTCTTTTTCTGAGATTTTCTAACCCCTTCCAAAGTCTGCTACTGAAAACCTTGAATCATGCATGTTAAGGCTATATAACTATATATCTAATCACATCCTGGAGTCTCTTTAAAAAGTGTTTTATTTAAAATTATACAAGGAATGCACAATTACAGGCTCACTGTAAAAAAAATTAAAATAGATATACAGTTAAAAATAAAAATCGCTCATCACCTTCATTCCCATTTTATTTCTTCCCTCCAGATAAACTACCATTCATAGTTTGTACACAGTCATACAGCTCTCTGGACCTTTTTCTATTGTTTATATATAGTGAATTTATACATGGATTTTTTCTTGCTTTTTTTAATGTGACTGAATTTATCCTAAAAATAATCAGATTTACTTTAATAGTTCCATGTCAGTATGTATAGACAAGTGCCTTGTTCTTTTAAATAGCTGCATAATATTCTATTTTATAGATGTACAAAATCTATATAACCCATTTTTTAATTGGTATACTTTTGGGTGTTTCCAAATTTTTGCTATCACTGGTATTACTGACTAAACAGAATGTCTTATGGAATAGATTCCTAGAAGAAGAATTGCTAGTCAAAGGCCTCCTAAGTTTCCTTGAAGAATTACATTATTTTTTCGTCAGCCTCATTCAGAAAGCCTCACGGGAAGGATTAGATCAATTAAGACATAAATGCAGACGGGCATGATCTTTCCAACTCTGGGAGAGTGATGTAAAATAATGGCTTTAGAAACAGATTATATATTCTTGTGGCACACTGTACACCAATGCACTTCTAAATAAGCCACTCCCTAGAAATTCACCTTGTATAAAGTTAGAGTTGAAAGGCATCCTAGGTATAGTAGCAAAAGGCAATAATAACAATGATAATAAAGCTAGCATTTATGGAGCACCTGGTTTGTGCCAGGCATTGCCCTTTTACCTGATGATTTCATTTAATCCTCCCAAACAATGTGAACTCCTAAGCTTTAGAAAGCATGTATATTCTCAGGCAAGTTTTTTCATCTCTTTATGCCTTGGTTTCTTCCTTCTGCTGTGTAAAGAAGAGGCTTACTTTGGCACTGGCTCTTGAAAGCCACTCGTGTGCATCTCTTCCCAGCTTGTTCAGATGTTGGTAACTTAAAGATAGCCATGGTGGAGGTATTTGTATTTCAGAAATTGGCAAAGGCTACAAATTAGGGTTTCCTTGGGCCCACAAGCTAACCCTAACCCTAAACCCTAACCTTCATGGGCATGACCAGCCCTAATCCGTCCCATTTCACTTCCATGTATCCAACATCACTTCCATCCACCAATATTCAAATTCAGACTGGGTTCCTCATCTTCTGGTACATCACTTCCCCTCCCTTACCTACCCTTATCTCCTAGATATCAGCTCTTTCCCTTATCCCTCCCATGTGTCCTGGAGTGGAGGAATAGGAGAGGTGAAAATAGAAACCAGCGATTTAATGCCAATCACACTTTATTGTATATATTTCACAGCACACATCAGCAAAGAATTCTATTAATGCAGTAGAGGGTCTTATGGGGAAAGTGGGTACTGGTTTTGCATCCCACACCAAACTGCTACCCTTCATCAGAAAGAAGTAATCAGGCCGGGGGCAGGGGCTCACTCCTGTAATCCCAGCACTTTGGGAGGCCAAAGCGGGCAGATTACCTGAGGGCAGGAGTTCAAGACCAGCCTGGCCAACATGGCAAAACCCCCGTCTCTACTACTAATATGAAAATTAGCCCGGCATGGTGGCACGTGCCGGTAATCCCAGCTACTCGGGAGCTGAGGCAGGAGAATTGCTTGAACCTGGGAGGCGGAGGCTGCAGTGAGCTGAGATCACATCACTGCACTCCAACCTAGGCAACAGAGTGAGACTTCGTCTCAAATAAATAAATAAATAAATAAATAAATAAATAAATAAAAGAAAAGAAAACAAAACGAAAAGAAAGAAGTAATCAGAGTGTGAATTAAACTGGTGAGTGTCATTCTGGGGGCTCCATGTCCCATTCTGCAATATCAGTTGCATCCATGTTAGCATCTTGAACCAGTTCCTCCCAGATTAAATACTTACCCACTACACAACTGCTTGTTATGAAGATTTCATTAAATAATTTATGTACTTGTGCCTGACACTTAGTAGGTATCCAACAATGTTAGTTATTTTGTTTATTTAAACAAACAAAATAATCTGGATTGCAGGAATCTGCAGTCCAGAATAGTTTAGTGACTTGCCCAAGGTGGCACAAATGGTTACTGACAGCAGAGACAAAAACCTAGGGCTGTGACTCACAGAAAGAGGTATTTCTATGAAACCAGTGATTCTCAAAGTCTGGTCCAAAGAGTCCAGGGCAAATCTTCTCTTTTCCAACTTGATATATGTGTGACACTGGATTTCTTTTAAACAACAGAGCATAACCTATTAAATGCAGAAGCAGATATGAGAATCTTACCGTATTCTATTAAGGTAGCATTAAAAAGATTTACAGAAAAGTGATACACATCACCAATTATTTTTGTTTTGGAAAACATTTATTTTGCACATGTTATTTGTGCTAACATTTGTTCTCACTGTTATTTTAAAATAAATTCTTAGGCTGGGCGCGGTGGCTTGCGCTTGTAATCCCAGCATTTTGGGAGACTAGGGCGGGAGGATCACTTGATGTCAGGAGTTCAAGACCAGCCTAGACAACATGGCAAAACCCCTTCTCTACTAAAAATACAAAAATTAGCTGAGCTTGGCAGCAAAGGTCTGTAATCCCAGCTACCCAGGAGACTGAGGCACGAGGAGGCGGAGGTTGCAGTGAGCCAGAATCATGCCACTGCACTCCAGCCTGGCTGA
The DNA here is from genome assembly GCF_002776525.5 of Piliocolobus tephrosceles. Classification (NCBI taxonomy): domain Eukaryota; kingdom Metazoa; phylum Chordata; class Mammalia; order Primates; family Cercopithecidae; genus Piliocolobus; species Piliocolobus tephrosceles. The sequence goes on along the minus strand of NC_045437.1, from coordinate 78,512,672 downwards.
CAGAGCAAGACTGTCTTAAAATAAAATAAAATAAAATAAATTTTTAAATAAATATTTTTAAAGTGTCTCATTTTTTATTTTTAATATTATATATATTTCTCTAAAGCATAGTATCTAGAGATATAACCCATATAAACAAAAGCTATTTTGCATTTTTAATTTTTAAGAATGCAAAAGAGTCCTGAAACCAAAAAATTTGAGAACAACTGTTTGAAACCTTCCTGTCCCCTAACCCCAATATATTACAATGCTTCTGTGTGTCAGATAAGAAGGAATTACAACCATAAGCAATCTTTAAAATTTTTTAAGTTTTTTTTTTTTTTTTTTTTTTTTTTTGAGATGGAATGTTCCTCTGTTGTACCCAGGCTGGAGTGCAATGGCTCGATCTTGGCTCACTGCAACCTCTGCCTCCTGGGTTTAAGCGATTCTCCTGCCTCAGCCTCCCAAGTAGCTGGGATGACAGGCTCATGCCACTATGCCCAGCTGATTTTTTGTATTTTTAGTAGAGACAGGGTTTCACCATGTTGGTCAGGCTGGTCTCGAACTCCTGACCTCAAGTGATCTGCCTGCCTCAGCCTTCCCAAGAGCTGGGATTAAAGGTGTGAGCCACCACGCCCAGCCCTAAAAATTTAAAATGTACCACAGCATACCATTTTGACTCAGGGAATTTTGAAAGAGTGCTGGAGTTGAAAACAGTTGGGTTAATGTCGGTGTGTTGGGTCTGCTCTAGGCTCTAGCAACTGCGATGGTTAATTTTTTTAAACATAAAGTTGTTTTATATTTTTAATTTTTAAAGCTGATACCTCATAATTGTACATATTTATGGGGTACATAGTGTTATTGCAATACATATGCTCTATAGTGATCAGATCAGGGTAATCAGCATATCCATCATCTCAAATATTTATCATTTATTTGAGATGGGAACATTAAAAAGTCTCCTGCTAGCCATTTGAAACTATGTATTATTGTTAACTATAGTCATCCTACAGTGAACTTATAAGAAAAGAATATTAGAACTTATTCCTCCTATGTAGCTGTAATTTTGTGTCCTGTGACAAATCCCTTCCTATCCCTTCCCTCCCCCAACCCTTTCCATCCTCTTGTATCCAGTGTTCTACTTTTTACTTCTATGAGATAAACCTTTTTTTAGCTTCCACATATGACTGAAAACATGTGGTGTTTAACTTTCTGTTCCTGGCTTATTTCACTTAACATAATGTTCTCTACTTCCATCCATGTTGCCACAAATGACAGGATTTCATTCTTTTTTATGGCTGAATAGTATTTCATTGTGTATATATGTCACATTTCCTTTATCCATTCATCTGTTGTTGGACACTTAGGTTGATTCCATATCTTGGCTATTGTGAATAGTGTTGTAATAAACGTGAATGTGCAGATGTCTCTTCAATACACTGGTTTTCTTTCCTTTGGATAAATGGCCAGTAGAGGGATTGCTGGATCACACGGTAGTTCTATTTGTAGTTTTTGAGGAGCCTCCATACTGTCCTCCAGACTGGCTGTGCTATTTTACATTCCCATCAACACTGTATAAGAGTTCCCTATTCTCCATATCCTCACCAGCACTTTTTTTTGTTTTGGCTTTTTGATAATAGCTATTCTAATTGGGGTGAGATGAAGTCATTGTGGTTTTGATTGCATTTCCCTTATGATTAGTGATGTTGAGCATTTAAAAATATATTTGTTGGACATCTGAATGTCTTCTTTTGAGAAATGTCTGTTCAGATAATTTGCCCAGTTTTAAATCAGATTGCTCATTGTTTTGCCATCGAGATGTTTAAGTTCCTTGAATATTCTTGATATTAATCATTGGTGGGGGAATAGTTTGCAAATATTTTCTCCCACTCTGTAGGTTTTCTTTTCACTATGTTGATTCTTTTCTTTGCTGGCCTGAAGCTTTTTAGTTTTATATAATCCCATTTGTTTATTTTGGCTTTTGTTGTCTGTGCTTTTGAGGTCTTATTCAGAATATCTTCTTTCAGGCCAATGTCCTTTCCCCTGTGTTTTATTCTAGTAGTTATTATTTCTTATATTTAGGTCTTTGGTTCATTTTGAATTGATTTTTGTACAGGGTGAGAGGTGGGGATATATTTTCATTCTTCTGCATATAGATATCCAGTTTTCCCAGCACCCATTTATGGAAGAGATTGTCCTTTCCCCAGTGCATGTTCCTGGTATCTTTATTTTAAAAAATCAATTGACTGTAGATATATGGATTAGTTACTGAGTTTTTCATTCTGTTCCACTGGTCTACGTGGATTTTTATGCCAATGTCATGCTGTTTTGATTACTACAGCTTTGTAATATTTTTTGAAGTCTGGTAGTGTAATGCTTCAGCTTCATTCTTTTTGCTCAGGATTGTTTTGGCTATTCAGGATCTCTTGTGGTTCCATGTGAATTTTAGGATTTTTTTATATTTTTGTGAATAATGTCATTGGTATGGTACTTTGATGAGGATTGCATTGAATATATAGGTTATTTTGGATCATATGATCATTTTAACAACAATACATTTTTTGATCCATGAGCATGGGATTTTTTTCCATTTGATTGTATCCTCTTGAATTTCTTTCATCAGTGTTGTAGTTTTCCTTATAGAGGTCTTTCACCTCCTTGGTTACATTTATTCCTAGGGTTTTGTTTGTTTTTTGTTTGTAGCTATTGTAAGTGAGATTGCCTTCTCAATTTCTTTTTCAGCTTGTTCTATGTGTATAGAAACACTAATTTTGTATGTTGATTTTTAATCCTGCAACTTTGCTGAATTTGTTGATTAAGTGTTTTTTGGTAGAGTCTTTAGATTTCTCTCTACGTATAAGATCATATCCTCTACAAACAGGGACAATGTGACTTTCTCCTTTACCAATTTGAATGCCTTTTATTTTTTTTCTCTTGCTAGATTGCTCTGGTCAGGACTTCCAGTACTATGTTGAATAAGAGGGGTAAAAGTGGGCATCTTTATCTCGTTTCAGTTATTGGAGGAAAAGCTTTTAGATTGCCCTCATTTCGTATGATGTTAGTTGTGGGTTTGTCATACATGGTTTTTCCTGTGTTGAATTACTTTCCTTCTATACCTACTTTATTGAGAGTTTTTATTATGAAGGGATGTTGAATTTTATCAAATGCTTTTTCTGAATCTATTGATTATCATATGGTTTTTGTCCTTCATACGGTTGATGTGATGTATGATATTTATTAATTTACATATGTTGAACTGTCCTTGCATTCCTGAGATAAATCTCACTTGATCATTGCATATTATCTTTCTGATGTGTTGTTGCATTTGATTTGCTTGTGTTTTGTTGAGGATTTTTACATCTATGTTTATCACAGATATTGACCTATAGTTTTTTGTTGTGTCCTTCCTTGTCTGGTTTTGGTATCAGGTCATGTAGACCTTACAAAATGAGTTAGGGAGAATTTCTCCACTTCAGTTTTTAAAATAAGTCAGAAGAATTGTTATTAATTCTTCTTCAAAGGTTTGGTAGAATTTAGCAGTGAATCTAGGTCCTGGACTTTTCATTGTTTAGAGATTTTTTTATTACCGATTCAGTCTCATTACTTGTCATTGATCTGTTCAGGCTGTCTATTTCTTCTTAGTTCAATCTTGGTAAATTGTATGTGTCCAGATGTGTAATTGTTCATAGTGACCAATAATAATCCTTTGTATTTCTGTTGTAGCTTTTGTGATACCTCCCTTTTCACTTTTGATTTTGTTTATTTGGGTATTCACTCTTTTTTTCTTAATTAGTCTAGCTATTGGGTTGTCAATTTTCTCTTTTCAAAGGACAATTTTTAATTTCGTTGATCTTTTGTAATTTTTTAGTCTCAATTTTATTTATTTCTACTCTGATCTTTATTATTTCTTTTTTTCTACTAATTTTAGGTTTGGTTTATATTTTCTAGTTCCTTGAGGTGCATCATTAGGTTTTTTGTTAGGTTGTGTCTTTCTAGTTTTTTGACATAGGCATTTGTTGCTGTGAACTTGCCTCTTACTATGGCGTTTGCTGTGCCCTACAGGTATATTGTGTTTCTATTTTCATTTGTTTCAAAAAAATTTTTAATTTCATTCTTAATTTCTTTATTTATTGGTCATTCAGGAGCATGTTAATTTCCATGTGTGTATACAGTTTCAAGGTTAATCTTATTAATGTTTTCTAGTTTTATTTCATTGTAGTCAGCAAAGATACTCAGTATGATTTTGATTTTTTTTTTTTTTTTTTTTGAGATGGAGTCTCGCTCTGTCGCCCAGGTTGGAGTGCAGTGGCCGGATCTCAGCTCACTGCAAGCTCCGCCTCCTGGGTTCATGCCATTCTCCTGCCTCAGCCTCCTGAGTAGCTGGGACTACAGGCGCCCGCCACCTCGTCCAGCTAATTTTTTGTATTTTTTAGTAGAGACGGGGTTTCACCGTGTTCGCCAGGGTGGTCTCGATCTCCTGACCTCATGATCCGCCCGTCTCGGCCTCCCAAAGTGCTGGGATTACAGGGTTGAGCCACCGCGCCTGGCCTGATTTTGATTTTTAAAAATTTTTGAGACTTGTTCTCTGTCCTAACATATGGTCAATACTGGAGAATGTTACATTTTACTGACCAAAAGAATGTGTATTCTGCCACTATTGAGTGAAATGTTCTGTAAATGTCTGTTAGGTCCATTTGGTCTATGGTGCAGCTTAAATCCAATATTTCTTTGTTGATTTTTGGCCTAGATGATCTATCCAATGTTGAGAGTGAAGCATTGAAGTATCCAGCTGTGATTGTATTGGGTCTATCTCTCCCTTCAGATCTAATATTATTTGCTTTATATATCTGGATGCTCCAGTCTTGGGTACATGTATATGAAGAGAATAGTTATATTCTCTTGCTGAATTAATCCCCTTATTATTGTATAATTTCCTTCTTTGTTTCTATTTACCGTTTTTGACCTGAAGTCTGTTTTATCTGATGTAAGTATAGTTATTCATGCTTACTTTTGGTTTCTATTTGCATGGAATATCTTTTTCCATCCCTTCAGTTTCAGCCACAGGTGAGATGAGTTTCTTGCCAGCAGCATGTAGATGGCTCTTGCTTTTTTTTTTTTTTGAGTCCATTCAGCCAGTCTATATCTTTTAAAGGAATTTGATCTATGCTCATTTGGGGTTATTGTTGACAGGGGGAGAACATACACCTGTCATTTTATTGATTATTTTATGGTTGTTTTGTATATCCTTTGTTCCTCTCTTTCCTTCTGATTATTTTTGTGGCTGAGTAGTTTTCTGTAGTGATAAGGTTTGATTCCTTACTCTTTCTCCTTTGGTTCTATCAATGAGTTTTATAGTTTTGCATGCTTTCATGATGGTGGTTCTTGTTACCTAACCATAAGGAGTTATATGAAATGCCAGAAAAAGAATGCAAAATAATAATCTTAAGGAAACTCAGTGAGTATGTGAGAAGATTCAGTGAGGAGAGTATGTCCTCTCCTGTCAATAATAACCCTGAATAATACTGGAGAATTACTGTGTTCCTTTGGAGATGCCATGACTCCTTGCTTTTTCATGTTTGATGTTTCCCTATGCTGGTTTCTATGCATCTGGTGAAAGAGTCACCTCTTCCAGTTTTATGGAGTTGATTTTGTAGGGAAAGACTTAGGTATATAAATGGGCCTTAGGGTGTTGGTTTGGTTGGATGCATTGACTTTAGTTCTAACTGGATGCACTAGGATAGTCTCCATGTAGTTTTCTTAGCTGTAATCCATACTAGTTATGTTTTCAAGTGTCCCAGTAGCCTAGGATGAGACAGTTTGTGGTGAGGGTGGTGTGACTTTGCCAGGAGGGGAGGTGTTTGTTGGGTTATTTCTTATGTCAGAGGTGTGTGCATGCATACAGTGGGTCAGCCAACTTGGGGCTGAGGTTACGGGTTATAGAGCTGTTACTTTAGCCAGGAGCAGCTGCACGCCATTGCTCAGCCAGCATAGAGGTGTGCCTGGCAGGAGCAGCCAATGGGGCAATTTCTCAGTCTTGGGACATGGGCACACAGCTGCTCAGCTGGCTTAAGGACATGTTTGCCAGGGACGGACCATGCGGCTGTTTCTTAGGTGCAGGATGTGTTTGCATGGCTTTTTGGCTAGCCTGGAGACATGTCTGCTGGTGGTGGCCCACATGGTTGCTTCCCAAGCTCAAGATGCAGGTGCATGGCTGCTTTATTGGCCTGAGGGCATTTCTCCTGGGGGTGTCTTGTGGGGCTGCTTCTCAGGCCTGAGAAACAGGCACACAGCTGCTTGGTTGGCGGAGAGGTGTGCCCACCATAGGTGGCTCATGGGGCTGTTTCTAAGGCCTGGGATGTGGGTCCTGGGCTGCTTAGTTGGCCTGGGGATTGTGCCTTCCAGGGACAGCCCATGGAGCTGTTTCTTGGATTACCATTATGGGCACGGGGCAATGGGCAGGCCAGGGGCTTGTCTGCAGGGGATTGGGCACTGTGGGGATATTTTCCAGGCCCTGGGCAGTGACATGTAGCCACTCCATCAGCCCAAGAGCATGTCAGTTGCTTGGAGGCTTGAGGGCCTTTCCTGCTCAGGGAGAGCGTGTGCAACAGTTTGGCTAGCTCAAGGGCAGGTTTTCCCTGGGCAGGACTGCTAGATTGTTCCTCCAACTGGAAGACTGTTCCTCCAACTGGCGGTGGGAATTGGTTTCCCTGCTAAACAGGACCAGAGTGACAGCTGATCCTGGGCCTAGGCTCCATGCAGCTGGAGTTGTGGCATTCAGCTATCCGGGTGTGCTAGTGGAATGAATATGGAACCCTAGTGCTGGAGAGGAGCAGTGGCTACTGGCCTCCAGGAGTGGCTCTGGTCTCAACATGGTGCCATGCTGCACAGCCTGGCTCATAGCGGGTGGGTGAGGAGTGGGGAGTGCACACTTTATGCTTCTAATGCAGGGAAATGCAGCAGTGTGAATTCCCACCATCTCTTCAAACGGGGCTCAGGGCTTGTGAGGACAATAGGATTCTACTGCAGTAGGGACTTTAGGTATTTGTGGTGGCAATGGGGCTGGTGGAGTTTCTTGCTTACCTTTTCCTTCACAGTGGGACTCCAGGTAGATCTGATCCAGCCAGGGAAGACGGTGCTGCAGAGAGGCTGGGTGCCTCCACAATGACCTAGATTTCCAATCACCACGGGTGTATCTCCACGCCCCTGCTGCACTCCACTACTCTCCTGACACTCCAGTCAAATCTTCTCTGTTTATTCATTACCTTGGTCCCTTCTTGTGGGAGAAACAAGTGCCAGGCATCTCTATTCAGCCATCTTGCTGACCTAGACCTACTCTGTGATGGTTAATTTTATGTGTCACCTTGTCTGGGCCAGGACACCCAAATATATGATTGCACATTATTCTGGATGTTTCTGTGACAGTGTTTTTGAATACTATTTACATTTAAATTGTTGAACTTTGAGTAAAGCATATTGCCCTCCATAATGTGGGTGGTTGTCATCTAATCAGTTGGAGGCTTGAATAGAACAAAGACTGACCTCCCCGAGGCAAGAAGGAATTCTTCCAGCAGGTGGCCTTCACCTGCAACATCTGCTCTTCCCTGGATCTTCAGCTTTGTGGCCTACCCAACAGATATTGGACTTGTCAAGTTCTATAATTGAAATAGCCAGTTCCTTAAACTAAACCTCTCCCCGTCTCTCTTTTTCTCCACTCACATACACACAGACACATACACACATGCACACACACACATACGCCTTATTGGTTCTAATTATCTGGAAAACCCTAATAGTAGGGGACAGGTTAGGGCATAATGACCTGGGGGTTGAGGTCTTTCCATGCCTGTTGCATGGACAAGCTTTAGTTCTGGTGGAGGCATCTTTCTCTACCTCACTTGCTTTAGGAACTGGTCGGGGGGTCTTCAGCTAGAGAGGGCATGCCCTGTGGGCAGGCAAGATCATGGGCCCTCTTCCCCTTCTAAGCCGTTCCTCACTCACCCACTATGCCACATTGGGGAGGCTAAGCTAAGGTTCTTCAGGGAGAAAAGGGAGAAAAATGTATTTTATATATGAATATATTTTTTGCATTTATTTATTTTATATTATTGTTTACTTTATTATATATCACTATTTTTTATATAAAAAGCTCTCTTTTTATATATATGTATAACTCTCCCCACAGATACCTAGAGTTGGACTGGGTTTTGGTTAAAGTGTCAATTATTCTACATGCCATTAGAATCTTCTCAGGATAGTTGGTGGGGGTGTGTTTTAAAAGGAGCATGAGGCCAGGTACGGTAGCTCATGCCTGTAATCCCAGTACTTTGGGAAGCCGACGTGGGTGGATCACTTAAGGTCAGGAGTTCAAGACCAGCCTGGCCAACATGGCGAAACCTTGTCTCTACTAAAAATACAATAAAATTAGCTGAGCATAGTGGTGCACACCTGTAGTCCCACTTACTCGAGAGACTGAGGCATGAGAATGGCTTGAACCTGGGAGGTGGAAGTTTCAGTGAGCCGAGATCACACCGCTGTACTCCAATCTGGGCAACGGAGCAAGACTCCATCTCAATAAAAATAAATACATAAAAAATAAAAGCAGCATGAGGACAACCAAGTTCTCAATCAGAGGACTGTCACCAGGCTCTGAACTAGGGAGCAGGACAGGCAAGTAGCAGGGCTGAGGAATGGACATGTCACCATTCTCAAATTTGCTTAGGGTTGGTTGACTCTGCCTGTGCCCACACTGTTGCAATTGGGTACAGTCCTTTTTTTTTTTTCCAATCTGAATATGTTGGAACTAGTTTCTTAGGGGATTCATCAGTTGAGGTATCTTAGACCCTTGGCTGTGGGCCATAAAACACACTTGACTGAGTGTGATATGAATACCTTCCACCCCATTGATGTATTGATTTGTTTTCATTTTGCTGTCTCCATGTACCATACACATCCATCTCCCAGCTAAGTTCCCAGAGAGCAAAGGCTGGCTTGGAGAAATTCTTTTAACACAGAACATGAACAATACAAGAGCCTAAAAAGGAAAAGTATTCATATTTATCCAGTATCTAAAGTGTTGTAAGCATTTAAATATTAAACAATTATTCTCATCTTCACCACATTTAACAGATAAGAAAACTGAGTCTCAGGTAAGTTATATATGTAGTGTGGGATATTATTTTTAGAAGCATTTCCTGCTGTCTTCCCTCCTCTTGGTAAGTCTTGGGACGTTAGGGGATTATTGTTGGTTGGTTTGTCTTCCTGAAGCTTTAATACCACTGAGACTGAGGCAGACTGCCCCAAGGAAGGAGGAGGAATGTGGCCCAACAGGAAGGAGAAGGAAGTAAAAAGGGAGGAGAGGAACGGACATACCAACTCCCAAAATAGACCATTGGAAACTAAAAGATGCTGAGCAGTGTTGAATGTACAATTTTAACTTTTTCTCCGACTTCTGAGTGGGAATGGAAGCTAGGAACTAAATTATCAGTATTTTCCAAATTTCCTTGATGATTACCCATGATAAACAATGCATGTGTATGTATATATACACATACGTGTACATGCATTCTCATAAGCAGGACTATATATATATAACTTGCATATGTATATGTATGTGAGCCACTTTATCATTTTCTATTCTGTTCTATTTCTTTTTTAAAAAAATGTTTGTTGATCCTATAAATTTAATTCATGGCCTATTAATGATCACCAACTTTGGAAAAACACAGAGTTACAGGAGATTTATTTTTTGACACATCTAAGTAACTCTCTCGGGGTCCTGTAGTAGAAGCGGTGGATCTGGGATTTAACCCATGTTTGTTATGCTGTGTGTTAATGAGCCCAGAGAGAAGTCCCACCCAGCAGTCAGAGGTACCCAAGATACAACCAGTCCTTCATCTCAGACTTTTCCAGTTCATGAAAGATACACATTTCCCCCTCCTAATACTGGGATCCCCTCTGCTTTCAGCTACAAAATATTTCTTCCTAGACAAGTTATGGAACTACTAAGTTGCAGGCAGAATCTGAAGAACTTTAATCCGGAATTATCAAAGAAAATTTTTAAAAAGGACATTCTCCCCACTGGAAGGGGAACTTCCTATGTAGGTGTACCTTTGTGCGGGAGAAAAATCTAACATGCAGCAAGTTCAGGAAGTCAAGAGGTAAAAACTGTCTTCCCTCGGGGCCATCTAATTCCACACTCAGCCAGTCCCATCTCCTTTGGGATGAAGATGAAGGGGTAGCAGTGGGCCAGGAGGAAAAACACACAAAAAAGCAGAAAAGCAATTCTTCCTTTACTGACTTGCTTCCCCACCTCCCCACTCTCTGCACTGTCTTGGCAGCTTTTTCCACTCCCTACTCATTTCTTACACAGTTTTCCTCGTGTCAATTTTGCTTTGGAATGGGCTATAATATTGAAAGAAAAAAAACCAACAAAAAAAACCCTTTCTTTCCATGACTCAGGTTTGTGATTCTTCTGGAGGGAAAGAGAAAGTATGGCTGTCCAGGAATCGGACTTTCTAAGCATCTTATCTGACTAGTTGGAAAACTTTGTCTTCAACATATGTATTTCTTTCCCTTCCGAGTGCCTCTAGGCTGTGGTGGTCCCTTTAGAGAAGGTTTAGAATAAACATGGCCTGACATTTCCCTTGCACTTCCAGTTGTTCGTCTGTTCTGCTAGCTTGCTTAGACTCCTTTCATCCTTCCTGCTGGAACAGGGAAGGGGGTTGGCAGGATCACCATCTACCAGCCCTGAGTGATCTGGCCCCTACCTCTGTTACTGAACTCCAGTCACCACTGTTGCCATTTTTTGAACAAAATGAGCTCTTTCCTGCCTCAGAGCCTTTACAGAAGCTGTTCCTCTCCCTGGAAAACTCTTCCCTCACTTCTTCAAATAGTCAGTTCCTTCTCAACATTTGGGGCTCAGCTTGAATATCACATTCTAAGGAGATTTTTTTTCTCAATTATACTCTCCAAAATAGACCTTCGTTGTTATTCTCTAGAGTGGTCTTTGTTTTCTTTCATGATACCAACCACAATTCGTTAGTAGTTTGTCTTTTTTTCTGCCTCCACCATTATTATGAGGTTTTTTTTCCCTCTCTTCCTCCTACTCCAAAAAGGCATAATCATCTTATGAAGCAGATAGCGTAATCCTCCTTTTTACACATTAAGAAATCTCGTTCATCTCGTGATTAAGATACTGTTGGTAACCTTCAACACAGGGAACTCTGCCAGACTCTTCTTTCTCCCCTACTAAATTTATTCATTTAAATCATTCACTCATCTAGTTAATAGATATTTATTGAGCACCTACTTAGTAACTTTGTACATGACACTGTGCTACAATGATAAGTAAGGCAATTCTTGCCCACTTTACTCCACACTGCAGCCAGCCAGAATAGAACCATGGCTCTAAAGTGCATTTCTCTGCTAAAAACCTTCGTCAGCCTCCAAATGCCTTCTGGATGAAATCTGAGCTCTATAGTATGGAGAGCACTGCAGGCCCTCTGTAACCAACCCCTCCTTCCTCTCCAAATGCTTCTTTTGCTGCTCTTCTTCCACCCTGGGCCCTGCTGGGTAACTACAGAGCTCCTTCAGAAGACAGATAGCAACAACCAAAGTCCCCCGGGACTTGTTTTTGCTCTCTCTCTCTCTCTCTTTCACACACATGCACGTACACACACACACACACACACACACACACACACAAACATACACACACAACCTGGGACAATGACAACAGTGGCTTCTGAGTTGCTCATAGAGAATCTTAGCAGGTACATTTCTCTGCTGGTTGCTCAGATAGCTTTTAGCTACTACTTCCTGGGCTGTGGGCTTTTTATAATTTAGCTCCCAGTCCAGTAGCAGCAAGTCAGGAGTTGATCTAGCCCTATAACTTGAAAACAGGCCTATGTAAGGAAACCTCACATCGCCAGGTCACAATGTGGTTGATAGTGTCAACAATGGCATGAACTTTCTTGCTTTAAGGATGCTAAATGTTCTCAAAGTGCTAAAGAAGATGTCAAGAACTGCAAGCATAAGAGCTGTGTATCAAGAACCTCTTCCCCTGGGTGAGGCAGAACCCTTGTATTCATGCCTAATTAGAAGGGCCAGAGAGACGGAATTTAAGTCTTTGCATCTGTATTTATTTCCCACTTTCAATTCCACATCTCTTCAGGGTTGCTGCAATAGATCCTTACCAAGCTTTCACTTTTTATATTTTGTGCTACATGGGGCTTGCTTTTAATTTTTTTTTCTTACAGGAATATCATGAACAAAGGACTAAGGGAAGGATTTTCTTCAGCTTCTCTGGAAACTTGCAGCCTTCTAAATGCTTTATGCTTCAGTTTCTTCATCTATAAAATAGGGAATTAGCAAAATTAATGAACCCTTGTCTTTCATAAAATGTCTTATAGGATAGGTGCTGTGCAAGTAATATGCTATGGAATGATAATGTTTTGTAAGTGTTTATAAACATAATTTGAATTTTCCATTAATTGGAATTAATCCTGTTTATAAGAAAAGACCTTTCCAATTAAATCACTGGTGTGCGACTTCGGGTGGTTGAAGCCTTTATTTTGCTTTACTTCTAATAAAATGGGTTCCTACTTTATTTTGGGTAAATTCTTAATTTGCATCTTGCTTTGGCCAGTTTCAGTGAAGAGTCTCACCTTTTATTTAATCTCTCTAAACATTTTTTGTATTAGAGAATTTTCTTGGATATTATGCCTCTTCTCATTATTGAAAATCACTTTACAGCTGAAGGTTAATAGCAATGTTTATTCAAGGTAATGTTACAATGTGCTTAAGATTTTAAAACAAAAACAAATAACCTTTCATTAAACTGCTATTTTGGCTGGGTGCAGTGGTTCACACCTGTAATCCCATCACTTTGGGAGGCCGAGGTGGGTGGATCACCTGAGGTCAGGAGTTCAAGACCAGCCTGGCCAACATGGCGACACCATGTCTCTACTAAAAATACAAAAAAATAATTGGGCTTGGTGGCACACACCTGTAATCCCAGCTAATTGGGAGGCTGAGCGGGGAGAATTGCTTGAACCCAGGAGGCGGAGGTTGCAGTGAGCTGAGATCACAACATTGCACTCCAGCCTGGGCACCACAGAGCAAAACTCCGTCTCAAAAAACAAAACAAAACAAAACAAAAACCACTATTTTAGTGAGTCATATTTTATTTTTATCCTGGATGCTTGATGTTCCATCTCCTTATGAATGAAAATTGTATTGAACACCACGAGCCCAAAATGGTAATGAATTACAAAGCTATTTACATTTCGGCTTTCTTATAAGTAAACTATCACCTGTTTCTAACATTGAGCTATGTTTTAATGCTATTCCCCCAAGAATAAGTTTTTTAACCCTGGTATAATTCTTTCTTGTCTTGAAAAGTAAAAGATCTTTAACATTTCTAGATATGCTTTGAATCTAAACTTTAGTTTCTAATAGTGTTAGTCACTCAAGTCATATACTTGAAAACATTAACTTGGAGTATCAATTTGTCTCTTTCTAAGTGGTACCAATAAAATTAGCAGCCATAGAGTGTCAGAGTGTGTCCTGACCTGCTGTGACCTATTTACTCACTTGATGACTCTGAATTTGATGCTTTGAATTTGAACCCATTTGAATCCAGGCAATTCTTTGCAATCTAGAATCACCCAAGCCAATTTCTTTTGACTCAAGAAAGCCCTTGGACAGAAGAAAAAAAAATAAGTCTAGGTTACCCCTCCTTCATCCTAAAATTAAGAGTTCCAAATAATTTGAGACAGAGGGATGCTAGCTCTCCTCTGTGAACCTCTTTCTGTTCCCCAGATAGCATGCTAACCTGACTAAAATCCTGAAGGCAGGTTTCAAGACGGTATTTAAGGTATATAGTCTATAACGTCAATTAGGAAGTTTTTAATAAATATAACCCCCTCCCCTACCGAATCTTTGTGATTGATATAAATTTGAACTGAGTACTCCAGGATGTCTCTAAATCAAAATGGTAGTTTAGACCCACTCTAAACAAGACCATTCCCTGTGCCTCAAAGAGTCTGCTTACAAATAATCTTTATGGCAGGGATGCTGTTGAATCAGGCAGTGGTCTGGATGGTCCATCATCAGGTAAGATTTCGTAGCCCATTATTTCTTGGTACATAGTTATGGAAAAATGTGGGCCTGAGATTAACTCACGTTAAGTATTTAGCACAGTACCTGGCTCATAGACACTTAACATATATTAGTGTTTACTTTATTCCTTCTTGAGAGGATTTGGAATATGAGAAAACTAGGAGAAATATGGCAGAAACATGGACTTTAATTCAGGCAAAAGATATTTAGCTTCATTCTCCCCTTTAGAAGAGTTCCAGCATACACATCTCCTGTGCCTAAAAGGTCTCCAACATCAAAGGTCTGCCGACTGCCACCTGCTGTGCTGGACTGAATGTGGGAGGAAGAGCAACACTGCTTCTAAAACAGCCCCGGTACAAAGTGTGGGGTGATGATGATCGGAGGTCCTGTGAAAAATGTCTTAAGGATAAGTTGACAAGTGGGTTTTTGAGCAGTGATTTTTCTGCAATCTGAGAAGCACAGCAGAATTGTTGAATGAATACAGTTACATGCCCCTCACAGAGATTTCTGTGTAGCCTCTACAGTCACTCTCAAGTCACTTATAAACACCCATGGTGTCAGATATAATCCGTTCACACCCAAAACAATAGTCCATAATGTAAAATTTCCTAAGGATTTTGGAAGGGAAATGAAGGATGATTTTACAGTGTCCATGGGATACACTCCCATAAACCCTCTATTCACCAGGGCTTCTCTTCCCAAGTCTCTCTGGCCTGCACTAGACACACACCACAGACTATCTCCTCTTCTTTTCTTCCTCCCTCCCCCAGTAGTGTAATGCTCAGCCTTCCAGACCCTGTCCCTCTTCCCCAGTCCCTTCCAAGTGCTTTATGCATAGCCATTTCACCAAACTTAGCCCACTTCCCCAAACTCGCCTGCCCACATGCAGGTGCTCAGCACAAAATAATTCCCCAAAGCAACCCTTAGAAGGGAGAGGTAGGTGGATTCATGAATAACAACCCCATTTCCAATTATTTCCCGCACACATTTTCCATTCATAAAGCCTAATTTTATAGTTATTAATTTGTTAATTGACTGCATGAAATGACAAAGCTAACAGAGACAAAGCCAGATTTAGGATGAAAGCTAGGTTTAGAATGAAAGATTCCAAAGATTTCACTTCCTCCTAGCTTGCTTGGATGACAGCCTGGGATGGGCTTATCTACTGAAGATGTAACCAAGTGAGCCAGCAGCTCCTTGCTGGATTCTGCCTCCTAAGGAAGGAGGATAGATCTATGTGATCCGAAGACTTTTGATCGCTGGTGTCTTCACGTTATAGACCTTAGAAGCCTGACTTGTTTGGAAGCCTGTAGAGAGACTCCGGAAGAAACGTACTTTAAAAAATGTGTAATAACCATATGCTGATTTCCCCCTTGTCCTCTTTGAGCTTCCAAAATCACAAAACTCTTTTTTGTATAAAAGCATTAATTATCAAAGTTAAAAAAAAATAAAGGAGGCTTATTGAAGATTTACTAGGCTGGATGGAGAAGAGGTTTCCATCACACACCACATAGGAAACAACTTAATAGAGCCTTCATTGTGCATTTTTCCCCAAAGTCTTTTTCTAGCTGGGCCGTAAGCTAGAATCTTCTTTTCTTTGATTTCCTCCCCTGGGGAAGCCCTTGGCCTTGCACCTGGTTGCTCTCTCTCCTTCATTAGGCAGAGTCTTCTTCTTCTGCACAAAGCCTGGACCCCAGCAGGAAGCTTGCTCCTACCTCATAGCAGGCTTATCAGAGGCTGTTTATAGCAGAGCAAGCCTCTTCCTACAAAGGAATTCTCACACCAGCTGCCAAGAAGATAGCGTTTTCTCCATATGTTATATATCCCTTGTTATTTGAAAGATAATATTATGTTTTTGTTGAATTTAAGTGTGTCGATTCAGATTAATCTCTTCAACAGGTAATTACTAAGGGTCTTTTATGAGCCAGGCAATGGGCTAGAAGCTGGGGCTACACCAGTGAGCAAGACCTGACGTCTGCCCTCAGTGAGCTCCCTGTTGAGTGGGGAAGAAGAAAAAGAAAACAGGCATTTCATCGCCAAGTCTTCAGTGTGATATTAGGTTATATACTGGTTGATATGAAGGAGTCAGCCCACCCAGTTCTGAGGGAGGAAGGTCTGGGAAGGCTTTCCAGAGAAAGTGATATTAGCAGCAGCCTGCCAAATGACTGGTGTTGGGGGAGTGGGAGGGCCGAGGCAGCATTCCAGCAAGGAAGCAGCAGGTCCAAAGCTCAGGGGGACAGGGAGCACAGCCTGACTCAGGCGACAGTTCACAGTTCTCTGGGGTGTGGGGTGAGGAGTAGAAGAGCAGAAAACGATGAGACTGGAGAAGGAAGCATGGCCAACCATAAATGACTTATAACAAACACCACGTGGAAGTGTTCATGATTTTTTTTCTCCTAAAATCAGCGAGAGAGATTTTGAGCAGGCCAGCAGCATATTTAGATTTCATTTTTTAAGAAAAATCTCAATGGATGCAATATAAACCAAACCAAACCCAAACAAAACAAAATAAGGCATACGTGTGATAACTGCTATGTGTGAACTGTGCTCAAAGTGCTGCAAAATTCCTGAGGAGTCAGGTGCCTCCCCATGGCTGTCGAGGGCCCAGGAAGGCCTTCTAGAGCAGGTGGCCTGGGTGGTGAGGGGGGCACCTCAACAGTGCACCCCACCTTCTAAATGTGTTGGTTTGATTCCAATGCACATCCTTTCATTCTTGAGAACTTTGAAGACAGTATTACTCAAGCACCTTCTAAAACCGCAGTCCTATTTATTATTTATCTGACACTCCTGATGACTTTCTTTCTTGTCAGGTCTATGAATCTGAAGGAATTTTAGAGCCCAGATGATGACTTTCTTTAATAAATTATTATAAAATTTCCAATTTCAAGGAAAATCATCAAACTACAATAATAATGCTAAGCACCATAAACACATTTTGGTGTTATTTCCTGTATGTTCTACAAAAATTTTACCAAAAAAAGTTGAAGAATGAAGTTTGCATGATCATTAGTATAGCTCTTTTTCCAGACAAAATAGATTCTCTCTTCTAATGAGAGCATTAAAATTAAAAAAAAAAATTGAATCTAGTTAAAGGGATTTGGGCATATCAGGTATAAAGATAATTTTGATGGAAGTGAAAGTCAAATTTTTGTTTGTCAACAAAGAACTATTTAAAATAAACAATATTGAGTGATTAGTAGTATACACAAGTGTGATTTTTGCATTTTGTCATTTATTACTCAAAATAGTCCTGTAAACCACATGCCAGTAACCATCATCCCCATTTTATTAACAAAGAAGCAGAGGCCCAGAAAGGTTACATAACTTGCCTAAAGTCATGCAGTTACTAAGCACCACAGCTGGGATTGAAAACTGAATTTGTCTCCAAAGTTTATATTTCATTGCATGGCTGCTGCTCTTTTTCTTAGAGATCTTGGGGGCCTTAGCCCGTTCCTTTGGGTTAGATATAGGATTTCCGCTGTGGGTAATTGACCAGACCTACAAGTAGGAGACTAGTACAGAAAGGATAACTTGTTTAATAATCTCATAATCACCAGTGATTCAATAATTTAATATTAACATTAACCTCTATAGCCTTCCTTTCCATCAGCACATTATCATCTTTATTGAAGGATATAGGATATGGCCCTAAATTACTTATTTTTCCTAGATTTGTACAACTCTGCCCTATTGCATTGCTTTCTATTCTTGTCAATCTATGGGGCATTATTGGCTAAGTGGGACTGAGTATTTCTTCCAACGTTAATTGTTTTCAGTTGTCAGAAGGGCGTTCCTGGAGTGGAAGGAGGGTAGCACAATGGTAAAGGGCAACTCTGGCTTTGAATTCCAGCTCTGCCATTTGCTTGTTGTATAATTCTCTTGATAAGCATGTACAGCATATGCCCAGAAAAACCTCCTTTCAGAGGGTAAAAATTAAGCCCCCTACTCCGTCATCTTCTAATATGATCTTTTCTCATCAGGTAGAGGTAGGAGTTTTAATACTCATACTGCTTCCTTGATTCAAAGATCCTGCTCACATTTAGTAAGAATAAATTAGTGTTTGCTTATCATATTTAAGCTTTTGATTTAAAATATTTTACTTTCAGTGTAGCCACTATGACACTACCTTTTAAAAAATGTCGGTTTCTGAAAGAGTGGACAAATACGTGCCATGGTTTATATATATAGATAATACTATAATACAATGGACCAATAATGTCCATGTAAAATTGTCTTCCACTAGGAATGAAGAATTTGTATCAATGTTATAATCAGAGCTGTAGGGAAATAAATATCACAGGCCAGAAGACTACCAGCCAGGTAATGCCAGTGTTGGCAGAGTCATGTAGGCACAAATAGGTCTTCTGTTACTGGCTAACATGAAACTAGTTGTTTTTTGAAGGAAGCATCAGGGATGCACAAAGAGTCTAGAAGATTTCACATCAGGGCTACAGTTTCACACTTAATTCATTCAAATAATGATAAAAATGATAATGAAGAATGAAGGCCATGCTAATTACAGTTCAATAATTTTAGTTATGCCTTTGCTATATACTGGGGGATCCAGTTTCCATTACACATCTGTTGCAAATCATTCACTTGCACTAGTGTTTATTAAGCATCTACTATGTATGAAACTGTCTTAGGGACTATTTTGTTAAAGATCCTATGACCCAGTGGAAGGGCCCGTGCACTCCCACATGACAAAGAATATGGCTGCGAGGTCAAATTCCTTTACAACATAATTGAAGGAACATCCAAATGATTGTATTTCAATACAATCTTATTGTATTGGATTTCTGAAATAAGTAGGTTATTGGCTAAGGCTGGGGAATCTTTTTATAATAGTGAAGTTTTCATTATGATGGTATTTATCGTAAGGAGATCTGAACTGTAATATAATACAATTACAATCATAAATATAATTATGAGGTGTAAGTGCTAAGGGAATACAGGAGAGATTAATTAGAGACAGGTGGTTCCAGGGCTTCTCCAAGGGCTTCTGATAAGTTCAGGGGGAGATCTTGATTCTCTTCAGATTCTGCCTTCGCCCAAGGGACTCTTCTACACTGAGAGCTTATGGTAGAAAATAGGGTCTTTTCCTCCACACTCAAGTCAGAAGGATTCTTTGGCTCCAGTTTTTAGAAGTCTCATCTTATTTCTTAAAAATAACTAATATTACTAGCAAATACTCTGTTATCCATTAAATAACTTATCTTTTGAGACCTTTGATGATGGCTCCAGATTTGAAAAATAGCCTTTTAAAATGAAGTGACATGCAGAGGACTGGGGTCAAACCCCCAAACGCTGTTGAGGAGAGGTATGCTTAATAATGGGCCCCATGAGTTATGAAACATTAATGGATCCTGACACAGCTGTCACTGGGGCACCGTGGTCACTCTCATCTGGTCAGTCGTGCATGAGGTCTCACTTTCATTCGAATAGGGATGTGACCACTCTGCATCTTTTTATCTTCCCATTCACCTACACATTTCACAGCCTTGCACATTTAATATTAATGAGACTCTCCTAATATTAAGCCTCGATTGGCCAACTGCTGAGTGTATTTGTTTTGTAATAAGCTGTTTGGATGGATGTAAACATTTGGACCATGCTGACACTAAAGACAATTTTTTTTTTTTGAGACTGAGTCTTGCCGTGTCACCCAGGCTGCAATGCATTTCATACATCTTCAAACACTCCCACTCTTCGCCAACTTTTCACCCGAGTCTACTAGTCTCTGCCTCTTTTCTCAACCCTCTTTAATCCATCTTTTTTTTTTTTTTTTTTTTGAGACGGAGTCTAGCTCTGTCGCCAGGCTGGAGTGCAGTGGTACAGTGGCCTGATCTCAGCTCACTGCAACCTCCGCCTCCCAGATTCAAGTGATTCTCCTGCCTCAGCCTCCCGAGTAGCTGGGATTACAGGCACCTACGACCACACCCAGCTGATTTTTGTATTTTTAGTAGCGAAGGGGTTTCACCATGTTGGCCAGGATTGTCTCAATCTCTTGACATCGTGATCCGCCCGCCTTGGCCTCCCAAAGTGCTGGGATTACAGGAGTGAGCCACTGCGTCCAGCCTTTTTTTTTTTTTTTTTCTTTTTTCTTTTTGAAACAGGGTCTCGCCCTGTCGCCCAGGCTGGAGCACAGTGGCCTAATCTCAGTTTACTGCAGGCTCCACCTCCTGTATTCAAACGATTCTCCTGCCTCAGCCTCCGAAGTAGCTGGGATTACAGGCGTGTGCCACCACGCCCAGTTAATTTTTGTATTTTCAGTAGAGATGGGGTTTCGCCATGTTGGCCAGGCTGGTCTCAAACTCCTGACCAGGTGATCCGCCGCCTGCCTCGGCCTCCCAAAGTACTGGGATTACAGGCGTCAGCCACTGCATCTGCCCAAGACAATTTTAAAACTAACTCAGGGAAATAAATATAGCACTAGGTTTTGCTGGATACTCTTAGCACGCTAAGCTTCAGTATGCCTGTGCACGGCAAACAGCAATTGGAAGTTCCTGGATGGCCTTACGTAGAGCATCCCTGGCCTTGTGGTTATTTGAATGTATTGCCACATGTTTAATTGCCATTAATAAGAAGCAGAAACAAAACTAGTCAAAGCCCAGCTTAAACCAGAAATGAAAATTTTGTGGAGCTCTAACTCCCAAGGCCATATAATCGAGTGTATCGTGCTGACCATCAGCTGTCAGGAACACGGAGCCCCCACTTCAGCTTGGTGATGACTCACTCTGCTGTCCTAGGTGAGTCACTTAAATCCTCTGCTCCTCAGTTTCCCAACTCGTCTCTCTTCACATGTATGCAAAGGACTTGCAGAAAGAGTCTTTTTAAAAATGACTTGTTTTCGGCCAGGTGCAGTGGCTCCCACGCCTGTAACCCCAGCACTTCGGGAGGCCGATGCGGGCGGATTACAAGGTCAGAAGATTGAGACCATCCTGGTTAACATGGTGAAACCCCGTCTCTACTAAAAATACAAAAAATTAGCTGGGCGTGGTGGTGGGCTTCTGTAATCCCAGCTACTCAGGAAGCTGAGGCAGGAGATTCGTTTGAACCCAGGAAGTGGAGCTTGCAGTGAGCGGAGACTGTGCCACTGCACTCCAGCCTGGGTGACAGAGCAAGACTCCGTCTCAAAAACAAACAAAAACAAAAACAAAAAAACCTATTTTCAAGCCTCTGAGTGGGTAATTGTTTGACAGGAACAAAGAAAAGAAACTTTTTAAAAAAGCAAATTTCTAGCTCTTGTTGATTTTATATCAGTAACAAATTACACTTTGTTGCTATATAGGGTTGGAAATCAGCAGTCAAGCAAAAGCAAAGTTCCAATAATCTACATTGTTGAAGTGCCAACAAGCAAAAGTCAGCTGGTCATGCTTCTAAACAACTGGAAAGATGGGAGCAGGCTGAAGCAGTAAGGAAAACCTTAGGCAGGATGGAACAGAGCTCTGGGTTAAGAGGCGGTGGTAAGGGTGAAGTGGGATCTATGGCTTAACAAAGTGGTTAATTGTCATCACATGATTCAAATATGTTTATTTCTTAAACCTTCACTCCAGACCGCGGCGGACAGGGGGCCTCTTTGTAATTACAGATGACTATTAGCAACCAACAGGGAGAAAGGAAGAAAAATGAAGACAAGAAAAAAAATGAATGAAAAAGAAAAGCACTGTGATCCTTTGCATTATCAAAAGTGATCAACAGTCGGTTCTTTAAAGGCTGTGAGAACAACATTTCAACATTATTTTCCAGTCACTGCTACCCGCAGAAACTCCCTATAGAAGGAGGCTCATAGCAGCTACACACAGACAACAGAGAAGGAAGCTGCTTGGTACAACCGTCACCTTCAGGACAACAGGCAGCCAACAGAGCATTTCACCCCGAAGGTGTACGTGTGATTACACAAAACCCTCACTTGGTCATTTTTTTACGGGTTTTAATAATGCTGATGCAAAATAAGAGTAAAATTACAGGTGCCAGTTCCCATTGTAGAATGCTGATAAACAACTTACCATTTTGCAGTGGCTGGTCACATCTGGAGCCTTTTGGGATGCAAAAGTACTGGAAGGATTATTGCAAAACTTAAAGACACTTTTGCTGCCATTACTTTGTTTTTAACCTAAATTAGTGTGGGTTTTTTTGGGGGGGTGCTGGGGGGATGCTTTTTTAGAGAGTCTTAATGCTTATATTATAAACTTATTTAGTTAAACACTAACCAAATAACAAAATGAAAAAGGGGGTTAGGTTTAGAGTAGTTGCTTGAAAACTTTTCCAAATTGACCTCAAATAGACAGAGGCTGGTATAAAAGTATGGATTGGTGGATTATGACTTATTAATTTTGGTGCTATAAAATCTTCTATTTAAATAACCTGATTAAACTTGATTTGTCATTGTTGATACCTCTCTTACAAATGTTGAATTAGCGTGTAATGTGCACAGTGTAAGAATAATAATATTAATGGAAGTGCATTGTTCCTATTCTTTATGGAGCTATGGTTTTTCATAACCACAAAAGAACATTAACATAAGAATATAATGTATTAGGGTATAGTTAGTATTTTGACTGCTTTTTAATAAAACTCTTCTTTTAGGATATAAATATTTCTCTGTATTTTGTATCTGCTGCAAGGTAATTTGGGCTGGTACCAGGACTAGACATGGATGGGTGGAAAGAGTCTGGGTCTTCCCCTTTAGGGTTTCATGATTCTTGTATGTTTTTCATCAGGTTGCTTAAGGACTAATTCTGCTTGTATGTAGCTAGTAGAGCATGATCCCCTTGTCTTCTTTTCTTTTTGTGCTCCTCAGTTGAAAATATGCAATCTAAATCCTTAAAGTGCAAACTAGTCATAGCTACCGAAGTCCAGCTTCCAGCAGATTCTTTGCTATATCTAACATGTACGAAATCAGACATTTTAATGAACGCATGTATTTTCCTGTAGTGTTACGTGGACTGACAGGCTGTGGAGATGTCTGAAATGATTTGGCTGGACTCATTGCAGTCCTCCAGAATCATTTCCTGTGATATCATGCAGTGCATTTCTTCTAGGATTTCCTTGTCAAGAATATTCCTCTTTAAAGCAAAATAATAACTTATGGAGCTTCATAGATTTTATAGCTGAACATTGAAGTAGTGTGCCCAGTACATGAAGCATTCTAGCTTTCTTCATGCAAATGAGCAGATACACTTAACAAGTCAATCTTGAATCTATTTGGTGAAAAAAGCCACTCTGTTGACTGTGTGCTATTAGCACATGTAGATACAAGCACACACGGGCTTGGACATGTATTAGCATCGGATGTTACTTTACTGAGAAAGTGATCTGTTGACCGAAATATGCATATCTGAATGGAGGGAGGCCTTTGTGATGCTCTTTTCAATTCTAATCTGCTATGGTCTGAATGTTCGCATCTCCACAAAATTCATGTGTTGAAATCCTGACCCCCAAGGTGATTGTATTAGGAGGTAGGGCCTTTGTGGGGTGATTAAGTGAAAAGATCAGAGCTCCTATGTGTGGGATTAGTGCCCTTATAAAGGAGGCCCCAAACAGCTTATTCTCCCCTTCCACCATGTGAGGACCCAGACAGAAGGCACCATCTAAGAGGAAACGGGCCCGCACCAGGCAGCAAATCTGCCAGCACCTCGATCTTGGACTTCTCAGCCTCCAGAGCTGTGAGAAATAGATTTCTGTTGTTTATAAGCCACCTGCCCAGTCTATGATACTTTCTTATAGCAGCCCAAATGGACTAAGACAGCTATTTTAAGCCTACATAGTAGGAGACTTTCTGGCTGACTAGATCAAAAAGTCAAAAAGAGATTTCTGTTTTCTTCCAAATCATGCTTATTGATTTGGAGTAAAATTCTGTGATGGGCTGTAAAGTAATAGGACTCACATCATGAGTCAGAGGAAGGAGGAGATTAACATTTATTGAGTACCTAATATGTGCCAAGCTTTTTTCATAAATTAACTCATTTATTCCTTACAACAAACTGGAAGGGAAATATTGTTACTCTTAATGTATAGATGAGAAAACTGAAAGAGAGGTTAAATAACTTGTCCAAGTCCAGAATTCATATTGAGAAGAGCCAGAACTTTAATCTGGGTCTAACTCTAAAGTGTATGGTGTTTCCAACTATAGTGTGCTGCTTTCTGTGGATTATGAAATTTCATATAGGGGGGCTCAGAGGGAGAGAATTCCTTTGGAGGAATATATCTCATATTGTTTGAAGTAGATTTTCAAACCTACTTAGTAAATCTATGTGCTGCAAAGTGGGCCTGTTCCTCTGTTGTCTATGGTCCCATCTGTATTTTACATCTGGAAAAGCATATCTGGAAAGAGTTTCATCCTGGTAGCTACAAAGAACAGTTGGAAACTTCTGCTTTTTGTACAATAAAATCTGCAGTGGTCTTGGTAATGACCTTTTCAATTGTGGTATTATTGTTTAAGCTCTATTGGTTACGAGGAAGAGTCATTCCAAGGGAGTTTATTGTGAGGTTAAAATGGGCCATCTTCTGGCCATCCTAGGAAAAAAAAAAATGATTGTATGGCCCATGGGCTGGATTAAGGACCGGACCTAGAACTAAGGTACTTGCTTGGTCTCCCCTGCCACCCTATGGCACTTTTTCCTTTTTTCTGGACATCTGCTTCTTCTCTTATTTCTCCTCTCTGTACTTCTGCTCCATTCTCCATTGCCTTCTGCCTGCCATCAGCATGCTCATGGTTGAACATGGCTACCACAGATCTCAATTTCTTATGATCAGCATATTGCTATCTGAGGACACTCTTAAGTCTCTTTAATTTCAAGAGAAGATCTGAGTCCCCACTGCTATTGAGTGTCCTTGCTCAGGTGTCCATCCCTGGTTCACCAGTGTCACTAGGGAGGGTGGCACAAACATGACTGCTATGCCTACCACTTTAGCAAAGGTTGTAGGTAAGGGCAGTTTCTGGAGAAAGGGGCTCTGAGTAATGCAGACACTTCAAATACATCTCCAACCATAAACCAAAAATACATAAATGTGGCTTTATAGTTTTGTGAATGTTTTCATATAATCTTTGATCTGGAATAATTTATCCCCATTTTATACTTAAGGAAACTATGACCAATGGTTGGATGATTTGCCCAAGCTCATTTGGCAAAGTAAACTAGAGACCAAAGCCTAGGTTTCTACCTGATTAGTTTCCACCATATTAGGCTGCCTCTTTGTCTACGCAAATGTACACAAGTTATGGAAGAAAGTTGTTTTGTTTTGTTCTTTTTAATCTACAGTTTAATTCATAATCAGCATTCATGAATGAATTTGTTAATTTGAACCACAGTGGACTTTGGCTTCTCTTCCTAGTACCACACTTCAGTGTTGTACTTAAATATTTGTGTCGTACTCCACTGGAAGCTTGTGAATTCACTTTCTTATATTGGTATGGTACCAACTTGTAGGAATTACGGCTACTACACAAAGGAAAAGTTGAACAGTTTGTTTTGGGCTGGAGAGTAATTGAGTTCAATTTTGTACAGTAATAGAATATGCCTTTAAATTATCACGTGCAGTGTTTGGAGATGGAACATTTTGGTTAAGGGAAGTACCAGCTCCATAAAAGTGGGGATGTCCTAAAAGACATCATTAAAATGCACAGAGAAATTAACCCTTAGTCAGGTCTATACTTGAGCACATTTATGCCAATTTTTTAAAATGACTCCTGAACATCAAACCAAAAATCAAGAAAAAAAAAAAATGAAATGAAAATGCTCAGAGTTATTCTTTTTTGCCCAGAGATAATGCAATTTTCCTGTGCTAAATTCTGTTAAATTTTCCAAAACTTAAAAAAGTGGTAACATTTTAAAGATGAAAGGAATTTGTTCCTTTCCTCAAGAAAGGAACAATCTGGTATAATGGACAAATTGAAATGCATCAAAATATAAAGTGTTTCTTTATTTCATTCCTAATGGACATATCTGTTGGCAGTAGCCACCATGGCAGAAAATAGATGTCAATTTTTCATGCAGGAACATTACAAATAAATTCCTGTATGCTTGAAATGTCTGGAAAAGTCTATGGAAATGGACCTTAAATGGTTACGCAGTTAACATTCAGATATCAAATAATTTTGCAAAATAGAAACTGTTTAAATATTAAACATCAAATTTTCCTTCTTTCAAAGGACTAATAACTTAGCAATAAAAATTGTCTTTGAATCTTGCCATCACAAGGTCTCAGTCAGGCAGTGGATTTTAAATGAAAACTTGCAGGCAGTTCTTATTTAAGCAAAATTAGCAGCTGAGCAAAGAGGAATGAATTAGTAGACTGCCCCAAACTCACCTTGACCAGACAACAGTCCACCTCCCTTACAGCACAAGCCTCTCTGTGGAGCTGCCTGCAAAGTGAAACTGGGATCAATGCTGTCAGGGAAATGCTTCTGCACAGAGACAAGGCACTAATCAAGTTCTCCTGCAGCTGCTAACCTGACCCCCAACCGTTAAAGAAGAAACACACAGCCATGAGAGAGGAGCAGATGGTGGACAAGGAGTCAGAGAAAGGGAAACAATAGAGGAGGAATCCAGGGGCATGAAAATATTGGGCCACCCCAACAATAAAAATCCCTCTGTCCATAGTGATCAGGAAACGTTTTATTAAGATGTTCTCAAATAGGCTCACCCACGTGAGGCAAAGGGTAAAGTTTGCCCATACAACACCTGAGGCTGTTTCTGGGTAGGCAACTGGGGTCTTTGTACCAGTTTCCAAATGGGAGCCCTGTTACCGAACCAGAGGAAGAAGGCAGGGCCCAGTCAAAAGCAGCAGAAGGAGTCATAGCCTGTGAGGAATGGAAAGTTAGGAAACATCAACATTTTTTTTTCTGTACAGTCATGTGCCATAGATAAACGTTTTGGTCAATGACTACATATAAGAAGGTGGTCCCATAAGATCATAATAGAGGAAGCAGAAAGATGCCTATGGCCTAGTGACATCATAGCCAGTGCAGCATAACACATTACTCAAGTGTCTGTGGTGATGCTGGTGTAAACAAACCGTCTGTGCTGCCAGTCATATAAAGGTCTAGCATGTATAATTATGTACAGTACATAATACTTGGTAATGATAATAAACCACTACGTCACTGTTTTATGCATTTACTATACCATACTTTTTACTATTTTGAAGCATAATCCTTCTACTTATTAAACATAAAAAACAAAGTTAAGTGTAACACAGCTCCAGGCAGGTCCTTCAGGGGGTATTCCAGAAGAAGGCATTGTTATCATAGGAGATGACAGCTCCATGCCTGTTATTGCCCCTGAAGACCTTCCAGTGGGACAAGATGTGGAGGAGGAAGACAGTGACATTGATGATCCCGACCCTGTGTAGGCATCGGCTAATGTGTGTGTTTGTGTCTTAGTTTTCAACAAAAAAGTTTCAAAAGTTTAAAAAAAAAAAAGAAAATTTTACAAATAAAAAAGGCTTGTAGAATAAGTTTACAAAGAAAGAAATTTTTTTTGGAGACACAGTCATGCTCAGTCATCCAGGCTGGAGTGCAGTGGCATGATCTCAGTTCACTGCAACCTCCGCCTCCCAGGCTTAAGCAATTCTCAAGCCTCAGCCTCCTGAATAGCTAGGACCACAGGTGTGTGCCACCACATCCAGCTATATTTTGCATTTTCTTTTTAGTTGAGATGTGGTTTCACCGTATTGGTCAGGCTGATCTTGAACTCCTGGCCTCATGTGATCCACCCACCTTGGCTTCCCAAAGTGCTGAGATTACAGGTATAAGCTACTGTGCCTGGCCAGAAAGAAAATACTCTGTACAGCTGTACAATATGTTTGTGTTTTAAGCTGTTATTATAAAACAGTCAAAAAGTTAAAACCTTATAATGTTCATAAAATTAAAAAGTCATAGTAAACTGAGGTTAATTTATAATTGAAGAAAGAAAAAATATTTAATATATTAGCGTAGCCTAAGTGTGCAGTGTTTAAAAAGTCTACTGTAGTGAGCCAGGTGCAGTAGCTCAGGCCTGTAATCCCAGCACTTTGGGAGGCCCAGGCAGGTGGATCACCTGAGATCAAGAGTTCGAGACCAGCCTGGCCAAAATAGTGAAACCCCATCTCTACTAAAAATACAAAAAATTAGCCAGGTGTGGTGGCATGTGCCTGTAATCCCAGCTACTCGGGAGGCTGAGGCAAGAGAATTGCTTGAACCCAGGAAGCGGAGGTTGTAGTGAGCCAAGATCGCACCACCTCACTCCAGCCTGGGTGACAAAGTGAAACTCTGTCTCAAAAAAAAAAAAGTCTACCATAGTGTACTGTAGTGTACTGGGATGTCCTAGGCCTTCACATTCACTTGCCACTCACTCACGGACTCACTCAGAGCATCTTCCAGGCCTACAACCTCCATTCGTGGTAAATACCCTATACAGGAATACTATTTTTTATCTCTTATACCTTATTTTTACTGTACTCTTTCTAAGTTTAGACACGTTTAGATATACAAATACTTACCATTGTGTTGCAGTTGCCTGCAGTATTCAGTACAGTAACACGCTGTACAGGATAGTAGCCTAGGAACAATATGCTACGCCACATAGCCTAGGTGTATAGTGTGCTATACCAGGTTTGTGTAAATAAACTCTGTGATGTTCACACAATGATGAAATTGCCTAGTGACACATTTCTCAGAACATATCCCCATCATTAAGTGACACATGACTGCATATTTTAGAATCAGCTTATGAATTTCTACAATAAAGCCTCTTGGGATTTTGCCTGAAATCGCATTGAATCTGTAGATCTCACTTTGGAAAGTGATCTCACTTTGGAAAGAATTGGCATTATGACACCATTGAGTATTTCAATCCATGAACATGTTATCTCTCTATTTATTTAAATCTTTTTTCATTTCTCTCTGCAATATTGTATCCTTTTTCAGCAGAGAAGTTATGCACTTCATTTATTAAGTTACTCCTAAGTATTTACAATGTTTTTTGAATCTATTGTAAATTTTGTTTCTCAATGTTATTTGCTTTCTTAAAAATGAAAAATCCTCATTGTTTTCTTATTCTGGAAAATATAAAGATATACAGAAGAAAGTATCAGTTATAATATTACAACCTAAAGATTATTATTAATATCTTGGTGTATATCCAATACTCTTATTTATATTCATACCTACATACACATATTTTAAAATTATAAATTGTGACTCTGCCCTTTGAAAATAAAAATTAAGCCAAATCAACATCAACGTAACCTAAGAAGCACTGAATGACAATCCTAGACCTACTTTGGGCATTGTTTTAAAAATCCCTGTATATAGTCACTTTGGGGATATCAAAACACATTTTTTTCCAACAGAAACAATGTTTAAAATGGTAGATTATCAGGCCAAGCACAAACAAACAAACAAAAAAACCCGAAAAAACCCTACTTAACCCATAATGGCTTTTAGCCTTCTGTCCTGAGCCAATTATTTATTTATTTATTTATTTTTATTCATTTATTTGTTTTGAGACGGAGTCTTGTTCTTGTTGCCCAGGCTGGAGTGCAGTGGCATGATCTCAGCTCACTGCAACTTCCACCTCCCAGGTTCAAGTGATTCTCCTGCCTCAGTCTCCCGAGTAGCTGGGATTATAGGCATGTGCCACCACGACTGGCTAATTTTGTATTTTTAGTAGAGATGAGGTTTCACCATGTTGGCCAGGCTCGTCTCAAACTTCTGACCTCAGGTGATTCTCCCCACTCGACTTCCCAAAGTGCTGGGATTACAGGCATGAGCCACC
Source organism: Piliocolobus tephrosceles (assembly GCF_002776525.5). Lineage (NCBI taxonomy): Eukaryota > Metazoa > Chordata > Mammalia > Primates > Cercopithecidae > Piliocolobus > Piliocolobus tephrosceles. The sequence goes on along the minus strand of NC_045437.1, from coordinate 78,482,811 downwards.
ACACCCAGCCTGTCCTGGGCCAACTTTTAAAACCTTCTAAGGAAGCACAATCCCTATGCCTTTATTCTCTGTAAGCCTTGGATCTCTTAACACACTCTAAGGAGAGAGACCCGGGATGGAACTGGTGGAGGAGCTTGAGCAACAGCAGGAGCTGGGAGTTGGGCAGGGAGCCTTGTAGGATACTGACTCTAGGGTTCCTGTGTCTAAGCCTCGGAAGTCAGGTGGACTCTGGCAGTAGAACTGAGTAGTGCCAACATTTTGTCTGTAGTAATCATTCCCAAAGAAATTCTCCTGAGGCTGAAATTCAAGAAGTCTAATCTCAAGGTAGTCATGTTGACCAAGAAACATAGCCAGTACCTAAAAGGTAATTTCAAAATAATTGATTGAGTTATTTATTTGCCTTTCTCCAACACCATGCTGTCAGCACACAGTCCACAGCCTCCTTTTGTACCCCTCTTGACTTCATCCTGTAACTTTTCAAGAATTCTCTTCTCTAAATCCTGAAAACCTTTTTTCCTAGATATATCCCTTGTACCCTTTTCCTTCTTCTCTTCTCCTCTTTCTCCCAATTCTGCATTCCCTAGCTCTAAAGAAGCATCTGGCAATGACAAGACGCTCCCTGCGGACCCAGGGGCAAGGGCAATGCTGGGAAGGCCCCCAAAGTGCTGGGATGAGCAACCTCCACCAAACGTCCCTGAGTGGAAGCTTCCTAAGTCAGGAAGAGCCTGTGTAGCTTGAAAGACTTGTGGGAAGTTCTGAAGGCTGGGAAAAGATAAAACTTATTCATAAAAATGTATAGCTCATTCTCTTATGTAAAGATCATAGATACCTCAGAAGGAACTTTAGAGGCATGTCATTTTCAGGAATGTTTTATCCACTTTGCTTTGAGCCTCCATTACTAAACCACACAACTCATTTTCTCAGCCCTGAGCTCCAGAAGGGCCTACGTTTGGAATTCTGCAGAACTGCAGGTCAGGAGGGAGCTGTTTGGGCAGTGCAAAACAGGGAAGCTGGCGCAGTGGCTGTCTGTGCTGTGTTGATCTTTTGGTCTGATACTTGTTTTTAGTTTCACTTTCTTTTAATTATTGTCTCTCCATATCTGACCTTAACAGCACCATTCTTTTGGTTTGTTGGTTAATTTTAATGATAACAGTGTATTACCATTAGAGTGGTTTCTCAGGTCACAGTGTATTGCAGAGAGCAGATTGTTAATTAAATGGTAATGTTTTCTGAATTTGGAAGTAATTTCTAAAGTTAATAGTTATTAGTTACCTTGAAATTGTAAAACAAAATCATCAGTATATAAAATCAGTACGTAATTAGCAAGCTGTCCTCCAGGAAGCAGATCGCATCACACTCTGTCCAAAAGGAGCAGCTTTGCTGACAAGGCACTGACATAGTTAAGAGAAACCATGAATCACGCAAGGGGCCAGGAAAATGGTGCTGCCCAGCTCACATTCAGAGGCAGCATAATTTATGAAGCTCTAAGGACAGTGGGAGGTAGGCTGTCAGAAATGCTAAGTCCTCTGTGGAATTATTACATTCCCTTTGAAAGATTCGATGTCATTGAAACGAGGTAATCTGGGGAAGCTTGGAGGTTCTGTGCAATTGGGGAAATGTGCAAAGATACTTGGAAATGAAGCCAAATTTTTTTCAGCCCTTTTCCCACTGGAAATCAGGCCCAAGGTCTTATGAAAACAGACTTTCTTTTCAAACATCAGGAGGAAATACTGCAAGAAGGATGCCCATGGCACTTTGAATGTTCCGGATCCACCAATATCAGAAAGGTCAGAGCAATGTAGAAACTGCATGGACTGTGACTTTCAGATCTGTGTTTGCTTCCTCTCTAAGCACATTCTTTTCAATTATTTAAGATCAGATATTGTCCATGAGTTCAAGGGGAAAACAAAATGAAAAAATTAGCACTATATGTTGATGAGTTGTGCAAACTTATCAGTTATTATATTTATTATTACTTTTGATAAGTAATTTCTAACACTTAGCACTGAGTGATTACTGAGTGCTGAAAACAGAGTGGAGAGCTTTGCCTGGGTTATTTTACTTAATCCTGCCATAAATATAAGCACCACCTTCAGTTTAGAGATGAGGAAACTGAGGCTTAGAGAATCCAAGCAACTCGCCCAAGATCACACAATTTATCAGTGCTGGAGTGTGTAATTCCAGTCAGTTTCTTTAGCGTTTCTAAAGGTATCAAGTTTTAATCTAATAAAAAGATTAAAATGGCTAAATCTACTTGACATTTTGGAATTGAATATGATTCACCTTGAGGTAGAGCACTCTGGATTTTGGCATAGCAGACTGACTTTTTTGTCAAATCATTTTTATACAATTCCTGTCTGGTCCATAATGGCTCTGTGCATGTCCTCTCCGAATATAGATGCAGTCACTTCACTGTTAATGCCTATGGAATGTTTCCTCAGTAAGAAAGAAAGTTTATGCAACTTTGGAAAAGGGTGTCTGAATACCAGTCCAAAACCACCTCATATGACTGTCAGATTCATTTTTTTCCCCTTTCCTGTTCATATACACAGTTCATCCATTATGACTTGGATCATAAAAAGATTTCTTTTAATGAGTTATATTATCTTCTGTCACACAGTCACTTATTTCCTTGGAGGTCCATTGTATACACTATCCATTTTCCATGGGAGTGGGTAGTCCTGTTTCTGAAGTATTTATAAGAAATTTTATCATGGTTTCTATGGCAATAGAGCATGAGAACATTCCTTCAAGCCATTTAAGATAATAATTCACCAAAACAAGTGCATTTATTTTTGTTTACTATCCAGCCATTGAAAAGTCTGGGGTAACTTGGTTGGCAGTTTCAAGAAACCTTTTCCTTCTCACTTCTGTGCATCAGGCAGCTACCTGGTCAAAAAATTGATTTTAAGAAACATGAATGGCCACAGAGCAATTTTAGCAACAGTCTTTGCTGAACCTTTTGTGGTAAACATTGCCATTTCCTAGGTGCAGAGTGATTGGACTCCAGAATGAACCATCAAGCCCACAGGCAAGCTTAGTACAGAAGACAGGCCTGCTTTCCAGGACAGTAGTTAAGCTTTTCTCTTCTGAATCAAATATCAGAAATAAGCCATTCTCATTTGTGTATGATACCAGAATAAATAGAGGCCCCTCACAAGGGAAGCATTTTGATTCAGCTCAATTCAAGAGATGGTTATGGGGACGTAGTGTGGCATTGCAGAAGGACAGCAGGCTTTGGGCTCACCAGAACTGGATTCAAATCCTAGCGTTAGCTGGGGAGCTCTGAGGAAATGACTGGCCTGCTTTAAGGCTCTTTCCTCACTTGGAAATTAAAAACAATAATGCCTACACTGTCAGGGTCTTTTAAGTATTAGAAATAATACATATGTAAACTGGGACCTACTTGGTCCTCTCTTGGAGAAGAGACAGAGGCTGGAAACAGAAGTAAATTACATTCTTTACCTGGGTTTCTTAGAGCACAATAAAGGATACCCTGTTTGTAATCTATGACAAATTGATTGGGAGAAACATGAATGGCCACGCCTTTCTCCCATCCTTCTCCCCAAAGTCCTGCTCTCCTAGGGCTAATCTTTCCTTTCCTTCCCCTTCCTCGCACCTCATTAGTTCTGTCCCTCTGGCTCCAGGTCTCTTAATTCTGCATCAGAAATGCCTAGGAACCTGGAAAAAGTCTGATTCTCCTCAGAGCAGAGAAGAGGAGAAGCTGCAGAGCAAAAGCCAGAATTCTCTATAGATGGCAGAAAGGGTGTGGCCGAGGCTGCAAACACACACCCATAAAGAGGTGTGCGCTGGCATATGCACAGAAAACTCAACTCAGTGCCTGGAACCTAGCAGGTTCTCAATGAAAAGGTCCTAGATTAATAAGCGTCCACAGTGTGCCAGATACCTCATGAGTATGCAGGTTAGAGCTCAATGAGGAGGAAAATAAGATCCCTACTTCAAGGAGTTCATAGGGCAGAAGCGGTTCTTGAATTTAGGTGTCTATTTTAAGCTGCTACATCATCACTAAAACAATGAACATGCACTCAGTTATTTCCATCAAATACCCTAATAGAACATCTACATGGCATAAATGACAAATTAATATATTAGTTGCATTCCAGACAAGGAATTTCAAAATGACCAAGAAACATTTTTTAAGAAACAAAAACAAACAACAAATCAAATCAAAACAAACACAACAACCCAACAAAAGCAAATTACCTAACGTGTGCATTTATTAGTTTTATGTTTAGCAACAAATGTTACTTGTGGGCTGTATAATAACTAAAGTGTTACCATCACCACTTTTTGCCAATTATGATATCCTGACTAGAATGATAAACACGTAGACTTCATTCACTTTTTGCTTCCTTCTGCTTTTATAACTGCCACCCTATTCTAGTTTTAAATGGATTATGGGATATGAAATTAGCTACTTATTAACACTATTTTGTGGTAGATTACTTAACCTCTTTGAGCTTCAGTTTCAAATCTGCTAAATGGGATTAAATTTAATAGTAGCGGGTACCTCATGGAATTATTGGAAGGACTAAGTAAATTAATGCATCTTTAGCATCTAACAGTCTGGCACAACCGTAAATGCTCAACAGATGGTTTTTCTTATTATTGCTGCTATTTTCATTGTTTATTATTGCTTTCATATCATGTCATTATTGGATCTGGACTCTACGAGGTACGAACAGAAAGTAGTTTTATTTTTAAATTTCATTGCCTTCAAACATGCTCTGTCTTACCTCCCTTTCCTACTCCTGAATGATACCTCAGGCAGATTCTGTGTATTTTCCTGTTACTTGAGGATATTAGACAACAGTTCATTTTTAGAATTTGAAAACATCTAGTCCAACCTAAATCAAAACTTCCATTTTCCACCCACTTGAAAGTGTTTCCCCTCTCCTCAGCTCAGGCCAGGCCAGGGATCCCACAGATCCTCAGAGGCAGCAGCGCGGGATCTGCTCCTTGGCCCTCCTGGTTCTACCTTCTCTGTCACTTGCCTCTGGCTCCTTTAGGGTGGAGGATAGGATAGTGGCATGGGGCAGGATTGAGGGGCAGCATGGACAACCAGGGGAGATGATAGCTGCTGTCCTCGTACTTCTTTTTCGGTTCTCTCCTGATGGACTCTCAAATGGCCTCCATCCAGGCAACTGTCCATCTGCTGGCCTTTCCTTTCATGGAACACTTTTGTGGGTTCTTCTGAGACTCTCACCCCTCCATCTGGTCACTGTTAAGAATGTCAAACACCACACTCTTCTCCCAAGAAAGCAATACTCTCTGGTCCAGCGTGCAGTCCTGGAACCCAGCTACCTTCCAGGTTATCTGTTGAACTTATAGGAAATTCACCTGCCTTTCCCTGTCAAATTCTGGAAGATCAGGCTCTCCCATTGCTGTCCTCTCTGTCCCTGCCTACCTCTAGTCAAGAGTCAGGCATGAGCCTCTGTTCTTTAAACTCTAGGAAACATGTGATTTGAGGGGAGAGAGAAACCACAGCACTTTCCATTTTCCCAAACTCCCTTACACGTTAGAGTCTTCTCTTTAATGATTCACTAATTTCCCATATAAATAGGATGAGAGCATGATGGAATACACAGTCAAAGCCCTGGTGAGCAAGTCCCACATTGATGTGCTCAGGAACTGTCATGAGAATGAGCAGACTCCCACTGCCTATTGTCTCCAGCCCTGGTGCTTCAGCGGAAACCCTGAGACAACAGGAAAAGTCCCATCCAGCATCCTGTTACATTTTTATTATGACAACATTTACAATAGTCTCTTAATTGGTTTTCCTGCTGCCTATTTGCCACTATTTCATTCCATCCCATATGCAACCTCTAAATTAATCTTTGCCCCAAAACTCTCTGATTCTTGTCATATTTCTCTTTTCAGTCAGTCACTGTGGCTTCTACAGGTTGGCTACTATCCCAACAGCCCTTTTAATAATACAGGAAAAAGCTTAGGGTCCCCAAATTGAGTGTAATCCCAGGGGATTACACCAGAGATCACAGTAGCAGAGTTTCTGTGGTCTCAGAAGCCCATGTGACACTGGTTGTTTTCAACTGCTTATTATGTCAAACTCCTCCGGCTACAAACAAAACATAAACTCCACTAATTCAATGAGGCATTTACAGTATGATCAGAGATCCCTAAGGCACTAGAAAGTATGTCTTTAATATGTAATTCCAGCTTCATCATTTCATCAAAGTCCTCTAAAGTTTTAGGAGTGACCTACAGGCTGAATATTACCTAGATTGCTTAGAGCTGATTTCTCCAAGGGCCAAACTCTACGTCAAGAAAGTGCAAAGCACATAATCTAACCAACTAGAATTTTGGAACCCAGAGAACATCGAATTCAACTTTCCTATTTTACACATTACAGAATAGTGACTCAGAGAGACTGTGACTTGCACAAAGTCCCCAGGTCACTTGAGGCACGACTGGAGAAAATACCCAGCTCTCTTGATTCCTAGACTCAGGCTGGTTTCACTATCCCAGGTGATCACTTGCCTGTTAGTTTCATTACTTTGTAAACCACCGTCCAATTAGTCCCCATACTTCAGAAGGTCACCTGCCTGTAATGGAAAGGGAATGCTCTTTCTAAAATTGGTATTAAAGCCTTCTCTGATAGCATGTAGGGAGAAGAAGAGTACCTATTAAAAAGAATTAAAACAGACTGCAGACACAGAATTTGTTTCAGAAGATGTTGATGGATCTTTTTGGTTATGAAGGGGAAGGCCCAGGATTTGGCCTGGATAGGAAAAGCTAAGATAAACCAAGCCAAATTGCTTTAAATAATAAAGTAACAGGAATTTTCCATTTCCAGTGAGGATTGGGAGGGAGGTATTTTGGCAGGCCTGGGGCTTGGAGAAGAGAGAATAAGAGGGAAAAATTCCCTGGAGATGGGGAGAGAGGGCAGACCAAAGGGGAAAATAGCTATTAAAAAAAACTCCCAAAAATCTTAGAGTAAAAAGACATTATATTCAAATGCAAGTGCTTTTCTGTGATACTGTGATCACCCTTGGTGATGCACACATCTTCAGTAGAAGTCTGTTATATACAGCAATGGGTATTACAGGTGCCTTGAGGAATACAGGATGAGGCAATTTGCCTATGCTTGGGGCAGGGGTTGTGGGAGAGTCAAAAAATCATGGAAGATCCTGACTGCTAGGTTGCTATGGTAGGCAGCATAGTAGCTGCCCCCCACCCAAAAGATGTTCCTGATGTTCCTATCCTAATCTCATGAACCTGTGAACTTGTGAATATGTTACTTACACGGCAAAGGAGAATTAAGGTCCCTAATCAACAGACAGGGAGAGTCTCTGGGATTACTCATATGGGCTAAATATAATCACAAGTGTTCTTAAAAGTGAAGAGGAAGTCAGAAGAGGAGGTCAGAGTGATAGGATGTGTGAAATCTCCACCCACCATTGCTGCTTTTTAAGATGGAGGACTGGGGCCACGAGCCAAGGAACGTGAGTAGCCTGTAGAAGCTGGAGAAAACCCAGGAACATTCTTCCCTCAGACCTGTAGAGACTTTTCTCAGGCCTCAAGAGGCTTCTCTAGAGGCTTGAGGGAAGGATGTTCCTGCTGACACCTTGATTTTAACCCATTGAAACTCACGTTGGGCTTCTAACCCACAGAGCTGTAGAAGAATAAATTTGTATTGTTTTAGGCTAGTAAATCTCTGATAATTTTTTTTTTTTTTTCGAGATGGAGTCTCACTCTGTCGCCCAGGCTGGAGTGCAGTGGTGCGATCTCTGCTCACTGCAAGCTCCGCCTCCCGGGTTCACTCCATTCTCCTGCCTCAGCCTCCCGAGTAGCTGGGACTACAGGTGCCCGCCACCTTGCCCGGCTAGTTTTTTGTATTTTTAGTAGAGACGGGGTTTCACCGTGTTAGCCAGGATGGTCTTGATCTCCTGACCTTGTGATCCGCCCGCCTCGGCCTCCCAAAGCGCTGGGATTACAGGCGTGAGCCACCGCGCCCAGCCAATGTTTTACAGCAGAAATAGAAAGCTAAAATGAGTGCCTAAACCAGATTTGATAAAAATCTTTATATTTATATTTAACTCATATGTTTTGAAGTCCCTCAGCTTTCTGGCTTCAACCTTGTAAAGGTGCAGAGCTGGCCCCAACATTTCCAAAGTTTTCCAGAGCAGTAAGGAGCTGCCGTTCTACTTTGTGGTTGTCCCAGTCTGCTACTGTATAATCAAAGTTTTCAATTATTTCTTGAATTTATTGTATCCATTTGCTGTATGTTAGCATTTAAGTCACTACACCGGCTTGCCCAGCTTAACTTTCTGAACTTCACCTTCCACTTGTCCTCTTCATGGATCCTCTACTGCTACCAAATTGCACCATTAGCACCTCAAACACACTCTTCTGGGCATCTGCTGTCCTGCCACCTGGAAAGGTCTATCTCCCCTTCCCTGTGGTCCCAGACTGTGAATAATCAGCTTGTCCCCCCAGGCCTAGTTCAAGCATGGTCAAATTTCCAAAGTGTCCTCTAGCCTCCCCTCCTCAGAACTTCCCAGCATTTTGTTCTTAGTGCTCTGATAACCATCTGTGATCATTTACTTGCAACTTGTGTATTTGAGCACATCCCCTAATTCACTGTGTTGACCAGAAGCTCCTTTGGAGCATAATGTGTATTGCTTATCTCCACATCACCCACAGGACGGAGCACAGTGCTTTTCCGATCACAGATGCCCAATACATATTTGCTGAATGGGGTCATGAAAACATTTTTGGCTAAATAAATTATTTGAAGTGGAAGTCATTATAACTAACATTATCAATACATACTTCCTTATCTTTTCTTTTTTCTGAATGACATGGTTCATAGTTCAAAAAGGAACCACCACAATCTCCAAATAACTCCTCCATACTTTCTTCTTCTTTTTTTTTTTTTTTTTTTGAGACGGAGTCTCGCTCTGTCGCCCAGGCTGGAGTGCAGTGGCCGGATCTCAGCTCACTGCAAGCTCCGCCTCCCGGGTTTACGCCATTCTCTTGCCTCAGCCTCCTGAGTAGCTGGGACTACAGGCGCCCGCCACCTCTCCCGGCTAGTTTTTTGTATTTTTTAGTAGAGACGGGGTTTCACCGTGTTAGCCAGGATGGTCTCGATCTCCTGACCTTGTGATCCGCCCGTCTCGGCCTCCCAAGTGCTGGGATTACAGGCTTGAGCCACCGCGCCCGGCTTAACTCCTCCATACTTTCAACTATCATTTGATATTGGATAAGGTGAACACATATCTTTGCATGCCTGGAATAGGCTCAGTTTACATCTGTTGTCCTCACATGGTGATTAATAGTGCAAAAATGTCTTTGTATGGATGACAAATTGGATGGTCACCCGACTGTTGGAGGACATAGGGTACAAAAGCAGCCTCTGGTTTTTATCCTTTCCTGAGAAGAACAATTGGAAGCCAGTTACTCCTGCTAGATGTCCTCTTTGCTCCAGCTGCTTGGCATTTCTCTCCTCTGGTCTTCTCCTTCCATGGCAGCCCTCAATGCTTGGGTCCACCCCTCTGTGCCTCTGCCACATCCCTGCTTCCCAGTCTTGATTTTGTCCAGGAGTGTGTCTGTAGTGGCAGGACCAGAGGAGGGAGAAGAACGAGGAAGACAGGACAAATCCCAAGCTAGCCGCTCTCTTGTCACTCACCATTTCTGTGTCTCCAGCCTGTCCTCCTAGTCTCGTCTCAGTGTTCCAAGGCATCATTCCTCACCTTTATCATTGTGTTCCTTATCCTTCCATGTCTGGCTCTGCGTTGTATGTCCCAACAACACCCATCACTAATTCTAGTCTCTGACTGATATCAAGGGAATGATCACCAACATCCCTCTTGCCTTCAGGGTAACCCTTAATCTTACAGCGGAAAAAGTGCTCCAAATATCTTAAATCGTCATGCATTTTATTTTTCTATAACAGCAATTTCCAAAACGTGTTTTGGGCAACTGTAGTTTGGGGTGTTCGTATGTTTTACTCACTAAAAAGATTTCAAAATCGGCCGGGCGCGGTGGCTCAAGCCTGTAATCCCAGCACTTTGGGAGGCCGAGACGGGCGGATCACGAGGTCAGGAGATCGAGACCATCCTGGCTAACACGCTGAAACCCCGTCTCTACTAAAAATACAAAAAACTAGCCGGGCGTGGTGGCGGGCGCCTGTAGTCCCAGCTACTCCGGAGGCTGAGGCAGGAGAATGTCGTAAACCCGGGAGGCGGAGCTTGCAGTGAGCTGAGATCAGGCCACTGCGCTCCAGCTCGGGCGACAGAGCAAGACTCCGTCTCAAAAAAAAAAAAAAAAAAAAAAGATTTCAAAATCAAAGAAAGTTGATGAATTCTCAATGGAACCATTTTAAGCAGTTTTCTTTTCTTTAAAGAAAACTTAAAGCCTTTAATATGCAAATATACATTATGAATCTCTGAGAGGGATGTATGATATGCTGTACTTCCCAAATTTATTTGACCTTGAAACTTTTTTCCTTGAAACTTTTTTGAGGGAACATTGTTCTGTGAAGCATATTTTGTTTTGAAGTAACGTACTTTTAACTCTTGTGGATCAATCATAGGTTTTTGAGAATGGACACAGGGTTTATAGAACATAGGCATGATTGCTCTAGTGGGACAATGCATTCTAAGTTCTACAACAGCAGTTTTGGAACCTAGAAGGTTGTGAAGGGGACAATTGTATATAAGACCCTTCCAGCTAAGAACTGTGCGACTGTCCAGAGAGCAGAGGCAGACGATCCAGCGGAAAGCATCTAGGACCATGGGTCAGAAGAGCTGGTATCTAGTCTCAACTTCACAACTGTTAGCTAGGTATTCTCAAGCAAGCTTCAACCATTTTTGTCCTCAGTTTTTTCATCTACTAAATGAGACAATTCATGATGGTATTTTAATAAAAAATAAAAAATAAAATAAAAATAACTAATATCAGCTCAACATATGTCACAGGAATTTTAGGAAGATCAAAATAAATAATTATGTGAAAGAACTTTGGAAACAGTAAGGCTTTTGTTAGTAAGTACATCTAAAAGTACCATTATTATTATTATTATTATTATTATTATTATGTACAGGGTCTCACTCTGTCCCCCAGGCTGGAATGCAGTGCTGTGGTGTGATCTTGGTTCACTGCAACCTCCACCTCCCAGGTTCAAGATATTCTCCTGCCTCAGCATCCCAAGCAGCTGGGATTACATGCATGCGCTACCATGCCTGGCTAACTTTCTGTATTTTTAACAGAGACAGAATTTCACCATGTTAGCCAGGCTGGTCTCGAACTCCTGGCCTCAAGTGATCCTTCTGCCTCAGCCTCCCAAAGTGCTGGGATTACAGGTGTGAACCACTAAGCTGGGCTTCTTAATTAACTTGGTTTTCTAATAGGGATAAAGATGTAGACCCACAGATAACGTTCAAACCCTACTTTTTTTGCAAATACTTTGATCCAAATAATTTTCCCCAACATTAAGCACAATTAATAAACTCATTTCACTTTTTTTCTCCTTCTAGATCTTCAGTGAGGTGGAGGAGCAGCTCAGTGGCCAAGAGAAAGATAGGATTGACAGAGGGAAATAAAAAGAACTCTGAAATGTAATAGACTGGATAATCAGGATACAGTAGGCCATGGTCACATTTGAGCTCCAGGTGGTGTCTGATTGACTTGGAAGCAGTGCAATAGGGGCAAATTTTGCCCTCACATTTCCTGGCAACTTTGGGTTCAAAGATATTAGCTGTTACTTGACATTCCTACTGGCAAAAATGAAGGGCATGCCTCTGTTGACAAAGCATGAAATGTCATCTGTTGCCTCTGTAACGCCATAAATAAAAATAAGTCATTGATTCCATAGAAGAGCAAGAAAAAAGAGCAAGAAGAGCAGTAAATGTTAGTTACCATATTTCTCCATCATCCGTGTCATGTGATGGGGCAGAACATGTCTCCAGGCAACAGCAACATGGGGCTGTTTCTTGGCCCTCTCAGCTCCGGGACTAGAATAATCCATTAAATCATCTCACAACTTTGTGGGTATTCTTGAGTCCTATTCATCCTCTTTGGTTCCAAAACTGATTTAGAGAAGGAGGACTCTGAGTAATCTGTAAAGTATTGTTTATCTACAATTTTGGTATGCTAAGTCTGAATCAGCAATTAGGTTTAATGCCTTGCTATATTTGCTTGAAAACGGAACCTGTAGCAAAAGTGAATGTGCTATGCTGAAAAGAGCATTTAAAAAATAATCTCACCTGGGTGTGGTGGCTCATGCCTGTAATCCCAACACTTCGGGAGGTCAAGGCAGGAGGAATGCTTGAGGCTAGGAGTTTGAGACGAGCCTGGGCAACATAGTGAGACCCTATCTCTACAGAAAATACAAAAATTAGCCAGGCATGGTGGCACAAGCCTGTAATCCCAATAATCCCAGCTACTCAGGAGGCTGAGGAGGGAGGATCACTTGAGCCCAGAAGGTCAAGGCTGCAGTGAGCCATGTTTGCACCACTGCACTCCAGCCTGGGAAACAGAGTGAGATCCTGTCTCATAATAATAATAATAATTTAAAAATAATTGTAATTGTTACTCTAGTGATACAAGCCATGGACGACAGTAGGAAAGTGAATTACACATGCAAATATGGATAAGGGGGGCACTGCATTATAAGAATCACATGCGTTTAGGATAAGGGGCTACTTGGAGAAGGGGAGTTTCTCTGTACATAACACAAATAGAGAGTTTTTCTCTAACTCATCTGGTTGCTTTTCCTTACTAGAACCTGTACTTTGAATATTCCTTTGCTTTGTTTTTTTTTTTTACTTTTATCATTTGATGTAAAGAGACTAACATTTCATGAAAAAGCATGGCTTACATGGGATTCTTTCCAAATTGTTTTATTTTTATATTACCACTTTCATTTGTTGTATTTCTTTCTACAAAGAGTCTCAAAGCACATTACGACACCAAATTCATTAATCTGAATGTATGGTGAACCACTTTTTTGCCATTTCATGAACACAATTACTCTTGCTTTTACCTCCCCATAGTGATTCAGTGTTAAAAAATGATAATAGAACCCAGTCTCCCCTTTATTCCCCTGCTCAGGTCCAACTTTGATTACTTAGCACATGCCACCACTTCTAGGCATTAAATTGAATTTTTCAACAGTGAATCAATTAGCACACATTCTTTGTTGTGGTTGAGGAGGGTGTGTCAATAACAGAGAAACAGGATGGAGAAGAGTTGAGGGAAATAGGTTATTTTATCTTTCAAAGACAAAGTCTGTGCAAGGAAGCTTCTTGGTGCTCATTAGGAACACAAACCTCCATACATGCATGAAGAATGGGAGCAAAAGGAATTTCAATCCTTTTTTCATGAAATCTGACCCAGAGTTGAACAAAGAGAATTCTAAATCTTTTGCATATGCCATTTTTAGGGGCAGACATCAATCTTTTTCCCCCCTCTCTTGTGTTCCTTGAACACAAAGAATTATTGAAACTGAACTTGTTCAGGTTTTTATAAATCAAGATGTCAACAAATACAAGCACTAGTCTAGTTACAACAGGAGATTGTAGTTTATAGAATAAAGCTAACCTTTTTTTATTTTATTTTAAGCTCTACAAAGAATGCATTGTTTATTCTTATGTAGAAACGTCATGTAAAGCAGCTCTCTGTCAGGTATTCTATTTTTATTTAGTTGTTTCATAACTCAATTATAATGTTCTCCTTTACCTAATAATTAGGAGATACAGAGTAACAAGGCTGGAAACCTCTTCTTTACCCCACTATGTGTCAGTTACATTTCCAGATTGTTAATGGAGAGCACGTTATGCCTGTGTAGGTGAGTCCTTGTCCCTGCTGGCCTGGCAGCTTACCGCTGCGCAGTAGCAAGGGTCAGTTCGTGGAGAAAGGCCCGGCCAGAGGCCTGAGCAGGAACTTCCTGCCATCTGGGAGAGTCCGGGACACAAGGAAAGATGTCAGCAAAAGGTGCTCAGATGACTCTTTAGCTCCCCTGGGAATACCAGTATTTCCCCTAGTTCCATGATTGGGAAAATTTAACACCCACTACCGGTAATTTGATGCACACATTTCAGGATCTGTATTTGGTTGCATTTCACTCTTACAGATACATACCTAGGTTTTTGTGGCCACTTACTACCTTTTGAACACCCTTGCTGTGTTTCAGGAATCCCCCACAGCAGGAGTCCAGTCTTTCCAAAGTATAAGCCCCAAACACACTTTCCAAGCTTTTCTTATAGCAAAGTTGCACCCTTAAATATATATATATATATTTTTGCACACATGTGACCTAGACTCCGCCAGTACACCTTAGTTGGAGAAATTGTTTTGGAAGAGAACAATAACAGGAAGTAGGTGCTGCACAAAATCCATTTTCTGGCAAAGGTGACCGTCGAGCTTCTAGCTGTGGGGCACAACAGTGGCAGACGGTCTGGCATCCAGTGCCAAGTGTTAGCAGCGCTCATTGTGATAGAGCGGGAGGGCCACAGGGGTCTTCTTGTTATACTCATGATGGATACTGTGCCTAAGACCAAGATTTTCTTTACAATTAAAAAAAGTTACAGGCATCTAATGTAATTGTTCATTAAACATAGACACTTTTAAAATAAATGCATTTAACTTAATTTGTTGGATTTTTTTAAAAGTTATTAAGACAGTAGCTTTTATGTGCATTATTTTCCATAGGCAAGTAATACAGCTTGTCATAAAGAAAGGACCTGAGTATAAACACTCAAGGACTGAAGTGTTTGTGGGAAACTGGCCTGGTCTGGTTACTCTTGAGATATTTTGGGGGCACATATGGGTTTATATTTAGTTTAGATATTATAATTTACCCATTTCTGAACCTCCTTCCTCCTTTTTCCTTCTCTTTTCACCCTAGCATTATTGCACCACTCTGTTTTTTCTGGGCCTGAGTGGACAGAGCTCTCTGAAATACAGAACGGCCTATAGGCAGAGTTCCATTAGTTGGGTTGGGAAAGGGGTTACAATGGGACCTACGATGTGAAAGTGGAGCAGAAAACCCCATATCCAAATTTTGGTGAAAAATACATTTTTTGAAGTTGATGCTATGTGTAATTTTCTAAATAATTTGCATTTTATGAAAAAATGATATTTTCTAAGAATAGGTCAATTAGTTTAAAAAATACAAGTCATTATTGGGCCATGATAATGTATCATGACCACGCTTGACACTATGGAAATAACTGCTGGGCTTAGAATCTGAAGGTATGCTCGAAGGAGATTAGTAGGCCCCTGCTTTATAAGGGTGGAAACCATTGTAAAATATTTTCTCAGCCAGAATGACATACTACAACTGTATTACTGCAACATTACAAATTTATGGGATCTAAATCAATGAGTTTTAACCATAGAGATAAATTCCAGGGGATGAGGAATTTATGAACTCGGTGCATAGTACCAAGTTACAGGAATCACAATTAAAGATCTTCACTATTTTCTGCCTCACTCTACCATGATGTTAAAAAAGACTGATATTCTAAACTCTGATGAGCTAATCTTTATTTAGTCATTCTATTGGTTTTTAAAATTATCTCCACTTCTATCCTGTACCTTGTGTCATATTTCTACATAATAGTATTCCTGTTATAAATACCGTTCAGGTATTAGTGATGCAAGCAAAAAGAA
The DNA here is from genome assembly GCF_002776525.5 of Piliocolobus tephrosceles. Taxonomy (NCBI): domain Eukaryota; kingdom Metazoa; phylum Chordata; class Mammalia; order Primates; family Cercopithecidae; genus Piliocolobus; species Piliocolobus tephrosceles. Next base: position 78,467,154 of record NC_045437.1, on the reverse strand, counting down.
TTTAAATGTCTTGGTAAAGGTCCCTCAGGTGAGGCTGTAACTGACTGAATGGAGGAAGGAAACCAGTTTTCGCCTAGTGTTCAGGAGGGCTCTGTACCCCTTTCTAATCTGCCTTCTAGTTCTATGAACCTACATGCTTGCTTTGTATGTCTCATTTTGTGATTTCCACTATATACACTGAAAGGTATGAAAACAATAACCTCATATTAGTATTAACTTTTTTCTGCTTTTTTTCATTTCATTCCCATTGGTATCTTAATATTAATAAATGATTTTAAACTCAATTTTGAATTCTTTTCTCAACACAATTTTCATGTTTCTATAACTCCAAAATAGTACTTCTAAGTATAGGAGATATAGCCATCTGGCTGGAGCAATCTAGATATAGTTCTACCAAGGCCAAGAATATGGCCTGGTTCTATCTTTGAGCACCATCCACACAGGGGTGTGCAGGTGTGGGAGACACAGAGATCTTCTTTCAAGAAAAAACATGCTACTCTGCTCTGGGGAGTGCCAGCATCTTCAAGGTCTGCCTCAGTTGCAAAAAACCACCTCTGGAGAGATCACATCCTCCCTGAGGCAGCTTGCAGCTGGAAAATGAGGCTGGGACGTAAAGACCAGGACATTTTGGCCAGACAGAGGACACTCTGATGGCCAATGTTTGCTCCAGAGATCTCTGCCAGATTGGTTTATGCGTTGTCAGGCCTGTAATCGACGTAACGTCTTTCTCTGTCCAATCCTACTTCCTTCACTTTTTTTTCACAAGGTCGATCCCTAATAAATGTATGGTATTCCATACTCATCTCAGAGTCTGCCTTTGAAAACCTAACCAAGACAGCAAGTGAGTAGCATGGGATCTGGAGGCTTCTCCAGCCAAGGTCTGAATTATCTAAGTCAGAATTTTGAGATGTTGCTTGTCTTTAATCTATCTATCTATCTTTTTTAAAATACTTTTTTCTTTCGTTTGGTTGCTGTTTTAATTTTTTTGTGTTTGTGTATCTGTCTGTCTGTCTGTGTTTTTCTTGTTGTTTTTGTGTTTTTAGGGAGAATTAAACCTGAAGAAAGTAAAATGTTGATTTCCTCATCAACTTCCACTGTTATTAAAAAGATGTGTTCTGCAAAAGGTACTTGGTTCTATCATGTAAAATAATTTACAGTTAAAGGACATGTATAGGCGATATAAGTAAATGCATTGTAATAAAAGTAAATGCTTTTTGCCTATGTTAGATCTATGGGTGTTTAATTAATATTATCTTGCTAGACGTTGATCAAATAGATCATCTTTGCTCAGTCTTTTGAAATGGGCACACACTAGTCCCAGCTTTTTGAAATCTTTAGATTGCATGCAATCCTCTCCTCTCCGTTCCTTACTCTACCTAGCGTGGCTCATACTTTTATCAGTTCTCACTTGGATCCTTGTGCTATCCCCTCCACTAGCTTCCTCTCTCTCTCTATCTCTCCACACAGCTTTCAGAGTGAGTTTTCTAAATTGCAAATCTGATCAGGTCATTTCTCTACTTAAAATCCTCCAGTGGCTCCCCAAGGCTATTCAGGGATTTAAAACCCAGTCTTTTTCATGGTACTTATAGAAAGCTGTTCACGAATCAGTCTGCTTACTCTCCAGCTTTCTCTGCACAACTGCCTCACAATTACCCCACTCCGGGCAAATTTCCTGTAACTTCTGGAATGTGCATGGTCTCTCTTCCCCTTTTGCCTTTGTACATGCTGTTCCCTTTGTTCAAATGTTCTTCTCTATTTTTATTCATTTTTTTTTATTATGGTAAGTCTTATTCTTCCTTTAAGTCTCCACTCAAGCACAAAGCAAGCTCTAGGTGGTAGTATCTTCTGTGGCCCAGAATATTCACTGCCACTAACATCTTTCACAGCACTTATAAGACTATACTGAACATATAAGACTCTTACACTCACCTCTAGACTACCAAATTCTCAAAGTCAGAAATTTTATCTGTACACACCAAGACTTAGTGCAGTGTCCAGCCCATAATAGGTACTCAGGACATTTTTGTGCCTTTCTCTAAACTTCTTTACAGTTGCTTCTGCTTCCTATACATTTTTGCATGCCCTTCATTGCTTAGCAAACACTGTGTCGCTGAATACTGCACACTGTAGGTGCTCAGTGAATGTTTGTTGAGTGGACGACTATACTGCTGTTGTTGTATTTCCATTCTACCACCAATAAATGCTTAAAAGACTGCAATTACCAGGGGCAGCTTAGAAAAATATTTGAAGTGTTGATTGAACGGTAGAAATCTCTGAAGATGTTTTTATTTCACTCCAGAACAGTCACCTAAACCGTGAACTACAAGCTAATAATATTCACAGGAGAGCGACTTTGTCTGTTTGCCTAGACTGTTTGTGATATTAGTTATGCAAACAAATATTTTGATTGTACATTTGGGAGAAGAGGATTACTTGATAACTGTCTTAAGGTATATGTAGGCTTATTATTAGGAGAATGATGACTAATTTTTCCCCGATTGCTACAGCTGATTCAATGAGGAAAAGTACTTAAGTTGTATCACTAGTTAAAGGTAAGAAAGAATTTTTTTACTGGAATCTAGGGACATTGTGGAAACTCCTTTGCAGATGTTACTAGATGACATCAAAATTCCAGTTTTCACCCTCGAATCTGTGAAACTCAAAAGGATATCATTACAATGACTAACTGCTACCCATAAAAAGTCTGTTGACTTTGGTGTTACATATACTATTCACTACATTCAAAAATGAGTTAGCGGGTACATTCTATGAGTACAAGACTATCTTGGGCACTGCTGGAAAATCACAGCATTATCTCTGCTCTTATATCCCTGTTTTTATGTCTTGGGACAAAAAGACACAGGAAAAGTTTAGTTCTAGTAAAAGGCAGCTTGTCTGTATGATACAGATTGTGTCTACGGCCATATCATCCTGAACACACCGGATCTCATCTGATACAAATTGTAAGTGCAGAGAATGGCTAACAGAGGAGCTAGAGTCGAAGGGCAACAGGGAAAGCCATTCAAGGTAAAGAGAGTTGTATGCATCAGGTATGTGTTTGTGTGGTTACAGACCCTATAGGTTATAGACAAGCTCTACTGAGAAGAAAACATTTATATTTACTAAGCACTTATAATGTGCTAAGCTCTGTGCTAAACCCAGTATGTGCATTTTCTCATTTAGTCCTCATGACAATACTAATATGTAGCAACATCATCTCAGTTTGTAGTTCATGAAACTGAGGTTAAATGACTTGCCTAAGATCATACAGCTGATAATTGGTGGAACGGGGCATTCAAATCTGGTTATCAGACTTCAGCAAATAGGACTAAAATTTAATTCTAGAAACGTTAGCAAGTAGCTCCCAAAAGCAAGGCACAAACTGAATTGGTAATTTTGGGGCTTGAAAGCAGTGACGTGTCTTCCTCAACAAATGTATTTTCCCCATATCAAGCTCAACATGTAGGTAAGCTGGAAATGCCTTTGAATGAATAGACTGTTTTCAAGGAGTACATACTCTAGTAGGGAAGACAGACATGCCTAAGTAACTATAATCTCCCAAAAGCTGTAGGTGCTGATGGATCATACTGGATACAAATCTGAGGAGAGAGGAAGTTATCCTATAAGCAGTGGGGAGGCATTGAGGTTTTTGAGCAGGAGAGTGACATGATGAAAGCTTATTACTGAAAACTTAATCTGCTGACTGTGTGCTACTTGTTTCCTTATTGTCAGCAACATTAAGCCACGTGGAACTTCAAGCAAGTTAGATCTGCGATGATAGAAAAGAGAGGAAATATTTCTCTCTTTCATGTCCTGCTCACCAAAAGACTGCTAAATTGGTTTAGATGCTGGAACAATAAATTGGAGTAAGAGCAGAAGCCTAAAATCTAAATGTGTGCTGACACTTTCTGTTCAATCACTGTTGTTTCTAAGAATACAAGGAGCCCCCAGATGGTGGGGGTAGGGTAGAGGACTGGAAAGATTGCATACTGCAAATATCTAAGAGAGATAAGGTCTCAGGTCAATTTTGTGTGATATTTTTAGAGTAATCCATTTATTCATTCAGTCAATGAATATTTGTTTATTGAGAGCCACTGTGTACCTGGTACAATTCTGGGTTTTGGGACTCTAGTACCCCAGAGAAGAAGAACAATAAGACTGCTCCCTCTGTGAAGTATGCGAGCTAATGAGTAATTCAGACCACGAACATTTCAGATAGTGACATGTGACTATAAAGAAAATAAAACGAAATGACAGGATGAGGAGTGACTGAGGATGAGGCACTAAGCACTCTAGAAAGGACTCTCAGAGAAAATGTCTCTGTGGAATTGACCTTCCAGAAGACTTGACTAAGGAGAAAAAAAATCAGCCATGCAAAGAGCAGAGGGAAGAGCATTCCAGACAGAGGAAATAGCCAGGGCAAAGGCCCTGAGGCTGGAAGTTAGAAAAAGAGGCAGCAGGAACTATGAGCTTTGCCATTAGCCACATTTAGGACTCGGAAGAGCACATCTGAAATAATACCTCTTCAAATACCAAGCCAGTGAAACATCTTAACAATTAACAATTTGATGAAACTCCTTGTTAACGTTGTTCTTAATAACCAATTTAAATTTTCTATCTAAAAATGGGTATTTAAAATATTTTTGGATATAAACTGCCAAATAGCAAAAAAGAAACAGAGATTATAAATAATAAAAAGTCAACAAAATGGATAAAGAGTTTCAGAGGCCGGGCGCGGTGGCTCACGCCTGTAATCCCAGCACTTTGGGGGGCCGAGGTGGGCGGATCACAAGGTCAGGAGTTTCAGACTACAGTGAAATCCCGTCTCTACCAAAAATACAAAAAATTAGCCAGGCGCGGTGGCGAGCGCCTGTAGTCCCAGCTACTCAGGAGGCTGGGGCAGGGGAATGGCGTGAACCCGGGAGAGCTTGCAGTGAGCCAAGATCACGCCACTGCACTCCAGCCTGGGGGACAGAGCGAGACTCTGTCTCAAAAAAAAAAAAAAAAAGACTTTCAGAAGATCACCTTGGGGAGGGTAATGGTGGTTGGTGAGGGTTGGAAATGAAAGGCTGAAAATCATGTACTATTTATTAATTTAATAAATCTATCTTGATGTCAATGTAATCGAATGTTGCCACAAAATAATGGTCTCCTGCTGCTATATAAATGTTTAAGCCAAGCTCTGATGTTTATTTTCAAGACAGGAGACATTGATCCTTCACTAATAGAATATTACAAGTTTATTTCTATTATGCTAAGTAACCAAAGTTGATTTCATTGTTTGATTTGATGGATGTTGGTGCTGTCAGAGTTCAGAACGGTCTGGGGCTAGGAAGCCAAGAGGATGAATATTTTCTTGTCCTAATTAGGCATACTTGGATTTCATTCTAGTATGAAATCAATAAAGGAAAACTTTGGGATACGGAGTCTCTGGGATCCTTCTTCTGACATCCCAGGGAGTGGAACTATTTGGCATAAGATTGCTCTTCCCCTAAGACCAAGACGACTCTGGAGCCAGGCAGTGAGTGATTTGATGGGGCCCCACCGAACTGGAAAGGCAACAGGAAATGTGATGAGAGGAAAAAGACAGCTATAACAATAGAAGGAGGAAGTGAAGCCAGAAAAACAAAGCAAGAAGAAAAAGTAACAGTGAACTACAATAATCCACGAGGAAACGAAAACCACACAGAAAACAAAACAACACAACAAAAACCCAAAGGGAATTGCAACCTGCTGATTTAGATGCAGAGGACCCGTTTTTGACCATTTCCAAAGGTAGGGCTCTTATTTGCAGTGATCCGGTAAATGGATGGTACTGCCCAAGTTTCCCTTTTGCTACGCAGAATGTGAATTAAAACAAGGTTCTTTGTTTCCAGGTTTTATATACCACAGATCACACAACCACATGGAACTGGGAAATGTGATCGACTTGAAGGAGAATGAATACGGCCAAGATTGGAAAGCAGACATGAACTGATCAATTTTGTAGGAGTAAGGAAAACACATTTTTTTCTTTTTCTTTTTTTTCTTTCTTTTTTTTATTTTTGAGACAGAGTCTCACTCTGTCACCAGGCTGGAGTGCGATGGTGAGATCTCGGCTCACTGCAAGCTCCGCCTCCTGGGTTCAAGCGATTCTCCTGCCTCAGCCTCCCGAGTAGCTGGGATTACAGACACACGCCACCATGCTTGGCTAATTTTTGTACTTTCAGGCCGGGATTTCACCATGCTGGCCAGGATGGTCTTGATTTCCTGACTTCATGATTCGTCCGCCTTGGCCTCCCAAAGTGCTGGGATTACAGGCATGGGCCCCATTGTGCCCGGCCGGAAAACACGTCTTTTAAATATCGAAGGAGAAATGGATACACACCAAATCATTTCTCTTCCCCATTGAATCCTATAGGGAGCCAAAATATTCACTTTATAGTGGTGAAAATGGGAGGAAATGATGGACTTGAGGAAAGATAAGTCTCCAATAAAGCAGGATATGGCTTGGTGTTTCTGATTCCGCCTAATCAGGAGGTTTAGGGGCCAACTGTGCTGAAATGAATATCCATAAGCCCTATTTGAATGGCCCAACTGTATTTAACCCAACCTGAATTCACAGAAAAGCTTGTCCTTCTAGAATCATAGTACATGAAGGAATAAACTTTAAGGGGTAAGGGTGGTTGGAAGAATTTGTGTATCAGATTCCTGAAAGGCTTGATGAGATAGGGAGGCTGCATGTGAATCTCAATCTGGTTATTTACTGGCTGTGTGAACCAGAAAAAAATGTGCAAATGATAACTACCTCACAGGATTGTGTTTTTTTTGGTTGTTGTTGTTCATCTGTTTTTGTTTTGTTTTGAGACAGGGTCTCACTCTGTTGCCCAGGCTGGAATGCAGTGGCACAATCACGGCTCACTTGAGGCTTGACCTGCTGGGCTCAGGTGATCCTCCCACCTCAGCCTGCCGGGTAGCTAGGGCTACAGGTCCACACCACCATGCCCAACTAATTTTTTATTTTTCATTTTTTTTGTAGAGATGGGCTTTTGCTATGTTTCCCAGGCTGTTCTGTAACTCCTGCACTCAAGTGATTCTCGACCTTCCAGAGTGTTGGGATTACAGGTGTGAGCCACTGTGCCTGGCCTCAAAAGGTTGATAAAAGCATTGAGACACTGTAGGTAAAACACTCAGTGCCAGGCACATTGTATGAGCTTAATACATGTTAGTTCGTGTTAACACATAAGAAGTCTGTAGCATGGGATGCAAGAACTGAAATTATTGCATGTTTGAACCATATAATGTTGCCAGCAGTCACTACCTTTGACTTATAAAAATAGTGATTTCATTCATCTTTGTTTCCTCTCTCCCTCCCTCTCTTCCTTCTGCCTCTTTCTGCCTCTCTCTCTCTCTCCCCCTCCTTTCTCTCTCGATGGGGTCTTACTCTGTTGCCCAGGCTGGAGTGCACCGGTGTAATCATAGCACACTGCAGCTTCAAACTCAGAGTAGCTAGGACTACAGGCGTGTGCCACCATGCCCAGCTAGTTTTTAAATTTGTTGTACAGACAAGGTCTCTCTGCATTGCCCAGGCTGTTCTAGAACTCCTGGGTTCCAGCAATCTTCCTGCCTAGGGCTGCCCAAAGTGCTGGGATTACAGGTGTGAGCCATGCACCTGGCCAATTTCATATATTCCCACTAAACTTTCCTCTTCCTTCCATATATATATATATATATATAATATTACAGATCTTACATATATATGAAAGATTATATATATCCATTACATGTCTTATATACATATGAAACACATATATATGATATGAAATATATATAGTAACATATATGAACTAGGAGATAAGGTGATAAGATGTAGTGCTGTGCCTTACTTGCTCATTACCCTTTGGTAAGGTCCTTATGTCTTCAGAAAAGTTCTGGGGGCATGGATGTGTCTCCTTGTATAACAAGTGAACAATGCTTCTTTAGAATAAAGAAAAAACCCAAACTATAAAACAGAACTGGCATCTTCTAAAAGGACACAAAAGCCAAGGCAAGAACAAAGGAAGCAGTATTGGAAAGTTGGGGTGTAGGGACAACTCTTTCAGAGTGGTAGGAGAGTGTGCCCAGACTTTGGCCTGCCCTGGCCACACTACTCCCCAGACTACCCACATCCGTTCCCACAGTGTGCTCTTTGATATCTGCCTTCCAGAAACCAGACTAGGCTGAAAAGCCAGGATAAATGGATATAGTGCCCCTGAGTCTCTAATTTCTGGGCACCTCAGGGTCAATAATAGTAGCACAGAGGAATATTCCAAAGGTCAGTATCTTTGGCAAAAACTATCTTTAACCCAGAGAGTTGCAGCAACTTTAGCTTCAGGTCGGATCCATAGAGTTGTAGACATTGTTTAAGGTTCTCCTCAAAGAACTGAAAATCTCATGAGAGTTACAGGGAGAACAGTGCAGGAGGTAAGCGCAGAATAGTAGAAGACTGACCATTAGACAGAAATATATTCTTTCTTATCTTCCTTTAAGTGGGCCTCCAAAAGCACAGCCAACATGGGTCTTAGAAGTTGGGCAAGGCTGGTGGGAATTTGCCTTGTTACTGTCAATACCTCAGCACCATATAGCAGGTGGATCTTTCTGCTCTCTGCCTGAAGAATTTAGGTGTAAAGAAAAAACCTGAAGCGTTTGAAAAGCATTTGAAGACAATGCCACTGTAAAATTAATTTTCTGATGAGGAATCTGACTGTACATGTATCACCTAATGGTATATGATGGTGCTGGCAGGTGGCAATTGCCACCACCGAATACAAATAATTCTTTAAAAACTACTGTACTGGACATAGCCCAGTTGGTTTCAAAGACTTGTTGAGGAACCAGCCCTCACCCCCAAAATTTAAACTGTCCTCTATATGTTTAACAAGTGTATATGACCATGGTAAGATTGTTTATACCTTATAGCTTATGATTGGCAATGGCAATACTCAACCCTTGTCTTAAACAGATATTACTTGGCATAATATATTTTTAACCACTTATTTTAAAACTGTCTAAAGGCAAACAAAATGCAATAGTAGTATAAGGTGTCGTCGCCTTCCTTTCCTGCCATACTTGGTTAAGAGGATCTGATTATGTTGGAAAATTATGAAAAGCAAATGTAGTAGGTGTTTTTTTCTCTGTTTCCATTTCTAACTGAAGGAAATGACACTGTCTGGAATGTTGCATAGCCTCCCTCTTGAGACTGGGGCTTTTGTTAGCTCTGAGAGTGCAAAGATATCATATTGGCATAACCTTACTAGGTGAAAAACCATTATGAAGATTTAGGAATGCACTAAAAAAATAGTAATACTTTTGAATAAAGAACACTCTTTGGCACACTTCCTATTACATAACTCTCAACATTTAATGACAAAAATCCAGCCAGTGAACATGACAACACTTGGAATTTGTTTTGCAAAATGCTACAGTATATGAAATTGCCATACATGGTAGCCCTGGTTTTTCATTTTTCATCTTCAGCTTATGTATAATTCTTTGTATCAGGATAATTTTATCTTATTCCAAGTTACTAAACTTTACATTCTTGGTAGTGCTAAAAAAGACTAGACACTCTAGGGCTGGAACTCCTTGGAACTGGTAGATCTGCACCCCATGGCTCCTAACACATTGGTAAGTGTTTATGAATATGTAAATTGGGATTTTAAAAAGCCAGGGCAATAGGTTAAGGAAACAGTCATTGCCTCAGATTAAACCAATAATAGTGTGTCAAAAAATGTTAATTTGAGGCCCAATTTCATTTATTATTCTGGTGTAAGTGACTAAATTGCACAGTAGTGTAGTTGCAATGACTATTCATTTCATTACTTTGGTACATGGCATTTGAGCATTTTGTGAAATCTGAGCATGCTGGTCTGTTCTGCCTGTGAGTGAAGTTTCACAAGGTAGTCTGAATGACAAACATCTCAGAGCTTGCTCACATTCCTTGGTGGAATAGTCACTTTTGAGAGAAAGAGGTGTGGCTTCGTGGTCTGGGAAAAGGACTGCCAGCCAGGAACATGGAGTTCTTCTTCTGGAACTAGTTCTGTTTTCTTTTTGGATCAGCTAATGCTAACGAATATATCTAAAACTCAGTTTACCCAGTTTAAAAAGCTGGTTAGGGAAATCTAATTAACTGAGATGTATTGAGTAATAATGAATGAATATCTGTTAAATGATTTGAAATGAAAAGTGGTATGAATGCAACTGAGTTATTTGTATAAACTGATTAGTTTTATGAAACAAATAAATAATAGAACAGTTTTATTTTTGGAGAATATTACTTTAAAACAAGAAAATTTATTTTAATGTTTAAATACTTTATTTTTGTAAATATTTTTATTTCTAAGTGATTTTCTTTTTTAAGTTAATAAGCTAAATGTTCTATATGATGCACACAATTAAATTCATGATTAGCTTCCATTTAAACATAAAGAGGTGTTCTCTTTGTTGTATATAAATCTTTTCTGAGGTCCTGTGCACTGTAAGAATGTAGACATTATTAACCTTAATGTTCTATTGAAAAAAAATTTAGGATCAAAGAAATGTATAGTCAATCTAGAGCTTGAGCAGGGTGGCATAATGAACTGCCTGTTTTAAAGTGATAAAGACTTCCAAGAATTACATGTAGGTTCCAGAAAGAGAAAATTGTGCATACGTGTCCAAACGAAATGGGGGTAGGGATGAGGGAGACCTAATGATTGAGTTATAGTGATGTTCTAGATCTGAAAGAATAAAGTTTTTAAAAAAAATCAACCTCAAATCCAAATGTTCCATTCTGGTGACATTGCTGGTCAGGGTTCCCCTATCCCAAATCCAGGCTCCCCAAATTAATCAACCTCATATGTGGGTTAAGAAAAACTCTCTAAAAATACATTGTGATTCTCTACACTAGGAAGCTTTAAATCTCCAACCTTTCCCCCCTTTTTAAAAAATGAAAACAAAACAATGGATCTTCAATTCTGTGTCTGGGATCTCAAATTTGGCTCTGAATATGTGTTTCAAATCTCATTAATTACAATATTGGTCTCAGGAGATACAGTTGCTGATGCAAAGAACACTCTTTGTACTCAAAATAATTTGAACAAGGGGCAAAGAAGCATTTTATTTACATGTGTAAACATTTAGAGGAAAATAAAACAGAGATGGTTCAGGTAGCTGCTGAGCTGTTTTAATGATAATTGATTTGATTACTTAAGCTTCAAGGTTACTATACACAGGATACATACACATATAAAAGTCATGTTTTCACTTTGTATGTTTGTCAGATGAGAACATTCTTATAAAGCTAACTCTGACATTAACTTGGCAAGTTCTGAACTAAGACCGTTTAGCATTTTATTCAGAGACTAAAACCAAATTGTTCTCAATTGCATACCCCACTGTGCAGATCTGTAATTTATTTATTTTTTAAACATCAGAAAATATGCCATTACCCATAGGACTTCTAAATGTAACAAATCTGGGTAAAAACCAATCAAATGAATAAATTACAGCAGTAGACAGCAAACAGTTTCTCCTGGTCTCTTTCTTCATTTTCCTTTCTCTATAGGAAATAGCAAATTAAACCACGGCTATTCGTGGTCTTGTACTATGAGAACACATATGCGCACACATTTTCATCCTATAAACAAGTTTGTTGGCTTGGTGGCAGAAAGTAAAGTACACTGTAAAGACACCTTAATGCCTTACTTGAGTAGGGTCATTTGTTAATGCACAGCCCAATCTAAAAGTCTTGTACTAAACTCTTATGGTAACCACTGGCTCTCTTTAAATGGATACTGAAGAGCAAAGGCAGGCAGCCCTGGTTATACACAAGAACCACTTGGGCAGGTACCTGGGTCCATCCCCAAGGTTTCTGATCCAGTTAGTATATAAACAAACAAACAAACAAAAACCAACAACAATGAAAATAAAGGCAATTCTAATGTGCCATGATTGAGAACCATAGTTAAGAGAGTTCCAACACCAGTGCAAGGATAATATCTACTTTGTTTTTGGATACTAGGACAAAGCCCACCCTTAGTTCGTTTTTTCAGGGGCAGGCAGGAGGGTGTCTGAGAAGCTGCCAGAGCTCTCTGAGAACTGACAGCATTCTCTGAGCAGCACCTTTATAGGGAGTATTCTATGAGCGACGGAGCCTTGAGATACTAAAAATTTTCTGGGTTAAAGCCAATGGAAGTAGATAATTGAACAACAAATTACATAATGCTAATCTTGAAGTTGAGTCTGTAAACTGTGGCAACCTTATACACATTAGAGCATTTTGAGAAAAAGTTCATTAAGAGAGGCTGACTGGCTCAGCTTCGTTTCAATCACCCAATCATTGCAGGTCACTAGAAACAAAAAGGAGAGTATGAATGCCATATCCCAACCACCCAATCACTGTAGGTCATTAGAAACAGACAAGAGAATTCTTAAGTTAGAAATGGCAAATTACATCTCTTGGAAATTAATCTACTTAAGCCAATGTATTTTTTCCCCCACTTTCCCCTCCTCATTTCCTTTATTGGCTTAATTTTTGTCCTTTTAATAAAAGTGCTTTTTATATCTTTTTTTTTTAAAGATAATGTTTGTCCTCTACTACTTTTAATCTTTTGCTATCACATTCTATGGTTTCTTCATTTAATCCTGTATCTTCTAGTCTTCCCATCTTTTTATACCTCACTCTCCCCATGATTTTTTCCTTTTCCTTAACAACAGTATAGAAACTCCGTCCTCTTCATTTTCCCGTCTTTATGTTTGTTTGCCAACCCCGTTTTTGATTCTTGACCTCTCATTTTTGCTAACTGCCCTTCCTTAATCTTGTGTTAATGTTTTATTCCTATCACTTCTGTCAATGCTCACACTCATTTCTTTCCTTTCCATCTATCTCTATATCTCCATATGCATTTTATGATCCTACTACTAAATGCTTAAAGCTGTATGTGTGTGGAATAGAACTGTACTTTCCTCCACGCGAATCCTATTTCCCTCTCCTCCCATAGCTATTTCTTGTCTATTCATCCTTTCCAGATGTCGCCCTGTCCCACCCCCATCTGTCCCCTTCTTCCCCGTGTGAAGCCCATCTTCTTTCTAACCCCATTTGCACCCGTCTGATTTTACAAACATTTCAACAAGATAAAGGATGCAGAGTTCTACTAGGAACCAGGTTGTGTGTGTTTCTGAAACTTTTGCGCGTTTACTGAAATGGGATTAGGGATTTGGATACAGAAACATTCTCGGGCAGCCTTTCAGCCCTGGCACAGCTTTGTACACCTTGGGGCGCGCTGGGGCCTATTCTAACGGGCAAGGACAGGGAAGTCTTTCAAGACCTTTTCTGGCCTTTTCCACTCCAGGGGTCAGGATGAATAGGCATCACCGACCCAAACTGTTAAACCAGGCCGGGTGGGGAAGCCTGGGGCCCTCTTCTGCTGCAGATCTGGCGGGGTGTTCAGGGCGCCGCGGGGCTCCGTGCAAGGAGGGGTTGGGGCAGGGGCCGCTGCGGCCGCAGGAGTCACCGGGCCTCTTCGGGAGGTCCGCTCACCTCTTACAGAGGAGGCAGACCCCAGGCCGGGTGCTCCCCTGAGGCGTAGGGTGCGGCCCCGGGCGCCGCCACCGCAGCGGCGCCGAGGGCCGGAGGTGCAGTCCTTCCCCAGGAGAGAAGGCGAGTCGCTACCGGCCACTCAGTCAGAAGGTCGAGGGAATAGCGCGGGTGTCCCTCGCCAGCCGGCCCTCTGGGAACAAGGCGGGGGCGACAACCCAGGGGGTAGGGCTGAGGACGGCAGAAATCAATCGTGGGTACCGGCGCGGGGTCACGCATAGGAGAGAAGCGGGAGAGGGGCTGATGGGGACCCCAGGGCGGCTGGGGCCGTGGCTCTGTCTGTGGACTCGGCGGGCGCCCCGAAGTCTGGGGCGGCCACAGCTCCAGCTCCGCCGGCTCCAGCTGGAGACTCCAGGCCGCAGTTTCTCCTCCTCCCGGCGCCTTCTCTCCAGTGAGGAGCCGAGCGCGGGCGGCGCGGGGGGAGGGGTGGCGACGGAGAGAACAGCCAGTTGTTTAAAATCCTTCTAGAGCAGTTTCTAATTCCCCCCTTGCGCCCGGGTTCGGAGGGGGGAGGGGGGAAGGAGAGCGGGTGGAGGGAGGAGAGCGGAGAGGGAAGGAGGGAGGGAGGGAGCCGGGGAGGGAGGGAAGGAGGGAGGAGACTGCCGCTGAGGCTGTAGCCGCCACCGCGCGCTTCGGCAGGCCGGAGGGAGGGGGAGCCCTGTCAGTCTCGCGCGTTGCCTGGGCGAAGAGGGCGGAGCTTTGGCGTGGGGCGGCCAATAGTGGGGGTGGCTGCGTGGGTCGCCATGGGGACGGGGCTGTTCCCGGGGAGGCTGTGATGGGTTGACAGGTGCGTGACAGTGGGAGCTGCTCTCGGCACAAGCATGTACGGCAAAGGCAAGAGTAACAGCAGCGCCGTCCCGTCCGACAGCCAGGCCCGGGAGAAGTAAGTGTCTCCGCTTCTCACCCACCTCCGCCTTCACACGCGCGCACACTCACGCACGCACTCGCACACTCTGGGAGACACAGACACTCTCCGCCCGGGGAGCGCCGGGGGTGGGCTGGCAGGGGGAGGGGTGCCGCGATGGGGGCGTGTGGTGCGGGGAGCGGCGCTTTCCCTGGAGGTGCGGGCGCGGGGCGGGCGGCCGCAGGGGGCTATCGGCGGGAGGGAGCGGGTGTGTTGAGGGGCGGCGGTGGTGCTGGTGGCGAGGATGGAAACTTGTTTGGGTGATTGAGGGAAATAACCC